>NC_140188.1:19305910-19809069 GCF_965226575.1 Pagrus pagrus | reverse complement strand
AAACCCTCCCAAGAACACCTCCCTTCATATCTAGACTTTCAGTATTGGCTCACTTAATGCGTGTGAAGTGGATATATTGTTATATGACTGCAATTACATCTTAGTGATGTAATATGTGGAGTTTCCTGTTGTTACGAAGGTCATCAGATGTACTTTGTAATTGCATAAGTGATAGTTGAGGCAGCTCCTGTTTAGTTTTTATTAACATCACAGACTGGGATTCCAATTAAACATGAAATCTACACATTTATGTGTTTAACATTGTTTAAACAAAATAAATTATCTGACGGTCAGGGTGAGAGAAAGATGACACAATGATAATATACTTTGCCCTTGATACACACATATTTTATATTTATTACACAGTTATGATTATCAGTTGACCATGACACAGATGTTGAGATACTTCTAGATACCAATAAAAATATCCGTTTTATTGTTTTTTCAGAGGAGTCCAACAAGAAGCACCCTTTCCCCTGCCCCACCACGTACCGCACAGCCCTCACTCACTACCTGGACATCACACACCCTCCTCGCACCAACGTCCTCTATGAGCTGGCACAGTACGCCTCTGACCCCAAAGACCAGGAGAATATGCGCAAGATGGCCTCTTCATCACCTGAGGGCAAGGTCAGTGATGGGTTCATTGGTTAAGATGATGAAATAACCCCAAAGTGAAACGTAGCCGAAACACAGCTGCAGTTACATCTCGTCCATCTCCCCTCTCATCGTCTATTTGTTGCTGCTCTCCACAGGCACTCTACCAGAGTTGGGTGTTGGAGGCCACTAGAAACATCCTTGCCATCCTGGAGGACATGCCCTCTTTGAAGCCTCCCATTGACCATCTGTGTGAGCTACTGCCTCGTCTCCAGGCTCGCTATTATTCCATCGCCTCCTCCTCGAAGGTAATTCCCTATTTAAGTAACCTAAAGCCCTTGAACACATGTACTGTAACTCTGGATTTATCTGGAGGAGCTGTCTGTGTGAACACAAATGTCTGCACGTTTTGCCCTTTGTCCAGAGTTCATATGTGAAAGGAGCTCAAGACAAGACAGTCACATCCTTTTTAACTTTGACTGACTTACTGTAATTTCTGCAAATGATCACAGTGAGGTAGGCTTCAACCTATATACGATGGGAGAGTACTTGAATTTTACTCTAAAAAAGTTTATGATCCCTGTATATGGGAATTGCAGACAAAGAAACAAAAACGTTGGTCAGATCTGAGAATTAAAGTAGTGGTCTGTTTGGCTCTCTCCTTCTGTAGGTTCACCCCAACAGCATCCACATCTGTGCCGTAGTGGTCGAGTACCAAACCAAGACTGGCCGCACCAATAAAGGAGTTGCCACCAACTGGTTGAAGAACAAACTGGTCACTGACAACGGCCACAAGTCTACTGTTCCCATGTACATCCGCAAATCTCAGTTCCGCCTGCCCTTCAAAGCCACCAACCCAGTGATCATGATCGGCCCTGGCACAGGAATCGCTCCCTTCATGGGCTTCATCCAAGAGAGGGGCTGGCTCAAAGAGCAAGGTACCTATAAACACTGTGTGCCAAGTGTGTGTGGTTGTTTGTCTGACATTTCACTGACTCAACAAGGATAGAAAAATGAGAGGAAAGACCTTCAAATATGTTTGTTATTTCTGTCCTCGTGCTCACAAAATATATGGGAAAGCATTTAAGAGTTGATGGATACAAGTAATCAGTGCTCATTGGATTATTTAGGCCTGTCAAGATAACTACTTTTGTTGGAAGATATAATATCCCCAAAATAATCGCAATAAACAATATTATTGTCAATTTAAGACCTCTTATGCCACTGAAATGATAATATGATAGCATAATGATACATGTGCACTCTTTCAAACATCAGTGACCTTTTAATGTCTTAAGAATTTTTAGACATTGGAATTGAAATGTGAAACAAATATCCCAAATAAGTCAACCAAAACAATAATTAACATGGGTTCTGGGAAACGCATCAGAAGAGCCTGAATGAAATAACATTCAGCACATACTAAATACCCGATGTTCTGTTTTGTTTTCCTTTTTATAGGAAAGGAGGTTGGAGAGACTGTGATGTATTTCGGCTGCAGGCACAAGAACGAGGATTACATCTACCAGGAGGAGCTGGAGGACGCAGAGAAGAATCAAGTTCTAACACAGCTTAACGTTGCCTTCTCCAGAGACCAGGAACAGAAGGTATGTCTGTCTTACCTCACTGCTGTTTGTGTTCAAACATACTTCAGTTTGTAAAACATACCTGGTTATATGTTGGAAAGTGACTCCTGCTAACGGCAGAGTCAGATGCAGGTAGTGGGTAGTTTAGAAAAGGTGCCAGAATTTTATAGTTGAGGTAAATCTAAATGTGTCGTAAACTAAGTTGTTAGCTGTACATCAGTACATTTTGCTGCTAATCATATCTGGTAACAGAAATGTTAGTGAGATATTTAAGAACAGTTTTGGGACCATAACAAATTGAGATTACAGAGACCTTTTTGATATTCCCTTTTTATTGTCTGTGTGCCCTTAAACAAACATGTTGCACATATGAACAATGTTTTCTCTCTGCATTTTCAAAAATAAAGGTGTACGTGCAGCATATCCTAAAGAAGAATAAGGAGAACATCTGGAAGCTGATTCACTCAGAAAACGCTCATATCTATGTCTGCGGGTAAGTTCACATTCGACCAGAAAATAAATCACTGTAAATGTTTTTTTTTTTTCAAAAAGATTGACCCTTCACATGTAGTGGTCATGTTGTGAAAGAATTCTGATCTAAATTGCTGAATATTGTTACAATACACTTGAATTAGTGTTGCTTGTATCAAAATGACCATTTGATATCATAGAAAGCCACATTATCTTTGGTGTTTTGGCACCTCCTAGTGGGATAGAGATTGCGATTACACTGCCATCATTTCTGTATCAAAAGCAAAGAACTTCCACCATGTTTCAGGTGAACGTTATTGCTGGCAGATGATCTTGTCTTCTTCTTTTTCTTTTTATTAAATGGCAATCTTTCCCAAACAAAAAATATCCAAGAGTAAAAACGCAAAAACAAAGATGAGCAGACGCCTCAAATAATCTGTTTCCTGATTTCAGGGATGCAAGAAACATGGCTAAAGACGTGCAGACGGTCCTCTACGAGATAGGAGAAGAGCTGGGAGGCATGACGCGCACCCAGGCCACAGATTACATCAAGAAACTGATGACCAAGGGACGCTACTCACAAGATGTCTGGAGTTAAAGAGCGTCAGACTCGACCTCAGTCTCAGTACTCGTGTGGTGGTTTTAAATTTTCTATTTTTACTGTATGTCTTGTTTTGTCAGGACTGAATATCAAAGCATTAAACATGTGCTCATCGCCCTGGTTCATGAGAGCTACAGGTAGCAGAATATCATGAGGCAAACCCTACCTCAGCAGGTTTTGTTCATAAACCCATTCAGTAATTTTCTATGTATACTGCATATATCTGGACCACCAGCCTGTGTCTGCTGGGGGTCCTCAGTTGAGCCACAGCAGTTACCCCATCTGGTTTATAGAGACCTATAGAGTCTCTGATATAATGAATCATTTGTGTAATTTGCTGTTAGACTGCAGCTCCGAGTGCTCTGGGATTTGGTTTGAAGTTCCTCAACCAATCATAAAACTATTTTGCCAAGAGTCATCTTCATTTCATTTAATAGTGATTAGATAATATTAACAGTTTAATCGGCTTGTTTGGACAGCTTTAAACCGCTGACGGCTCGGAGTATAAAATCCATCTGTTTTGGGACTCACTGCGCCCGACCTCTGGATGTACATACAGAATATAATCCACTGTGAACATGAAGAATTATATTGAAAATTCATGAAGCTCGTTCAGTTTCATCTTGAGATGTTTGTAACTTCCTTCTAATTGATTAACGGTTTGTAGACGAAGATTACAGCAGGTAATATTGCATCATATGTGAAGTGAGTCTGAGGGGTGTGGCATGTTCTTGTTGCAGGGTGAACACTTAGAGAAGTGGTGCTTTTGGAAGTACTTTAAATACATTACATGTTTACTAAAACATTGAAAGACTTCTGTGTGGAAAACGGTTGGCATCATTGGTACAGATTACCTTTGTATTTTGACAAGGGATTTTATGCCTCGTATGCATAAGTTTCTGTTCATTTTAATCAGTAACCTTTTCTGAGGCACAAAAAGTGATGCAAAAGGGGAAAACCTGAGATTGTGTGCATTTGTACGTCCTATAAAAGTCTGTCTTTAAACATGATGAAAATGAATCTGTAGCTATATTTGTAAAATGTAAAACATTTGAAATGTTGGCCTTGAAACTAGATCTGCCCTCCCAGATGGTGGCTGTTTATTTTATATATGCATCTAACAGCAGAGGATATGAATTTGGTTTGTTATGTGGCACTCGGACATAGACAAACACCTCTGTTTGATCGTTATCTTTATGTTTTGTTCTTGTATGCACCACTACATGGAGAAGATGGCCAGAAGTTTTGTGTGTCTGTCAGCATCCATCAGTCAGTGCTCATCTCAGTATTTCTGTGTGAATATGGGGAGTTATGATGAGGTCAGTCAAACAGTCAAAGTACAGCCTGTGCCTTTTTAACACTGCCTTATGTATTAAGTTAACATTTAAACCCTGACTCTAACCGTTTCTTTCTTCCATGCATATATTTTGATAGAAAGTCACTTTACTCAGTACTGTCACTTTTTTGTCATTCCATTTTATGATGTAATTATTTGGTTTTATCAGGCATGTATTTTTTAATGAATAAAATTGGAATAATTAGTTGTGTTGATTACTTTGAATAATATTGATTTTATTTAGAATATTCAACTTTATAAGGTTCATTTACATTCGGTGGCAACCGACAGCTTGCTCACTTACATTAAAAATGACCTACATTGTGCAAACTACTATGTGATACCTACATGTATTAACAGTAATGGAAGTACATTTACTCAAGTACTACACCCCAGTACAATTCGGTTGTACTTGTACTTGAGTACTTTCATTTTCAGCTGCTTTTTTCTTCTACTACACTACTACTACACAACTTTAGTTACTAGTTACTTTTCAGTTTACCTGCTGCATCAGAGCCAAATTAGCAAGTTTTTAAAATTGATTTATTTGATCAACAATTGGATTTAAAAAGTCTGATTCTGATTATCAGACAAACGCAGAATATTGATCCAAGGATGGGAGCTGGTTGACCTATTGTATATATACATATACTTGCTAACATGTTAACTTTTGATATCCGAGAGAATTTTGATATTCCCAGAGAATTACTTTTGAGACTTAAGTACAATTAATATCAGATACTTGAAGGCTTTTACGTATTAAGTATGGTATAGGTCATTGGGTGACTTTTAACAAAATAATATTTGAACACAATATCCTTACTTTTACTCACATTTATGACTTTGGGGTACTTCATACAACACTGTAGTAGTATTGTTCACAGTAATTTTGTGTGTAAGAAAATCATAACGCTTCAGTACATTCTGTGACGTATCAACTCTAGCAGATTGTTTTCTCAACCATCTCTTTACTACTTCAGCTCTGTCACTAATATTCATGTCGAGAGATTGAAATCACACAGGGCTACAGAGTGTTTTAATTCAATCAGCAGCAGCTCCTGTCGTGAGTGACTCATGGTAACCTTACCAGCAGCCTTTTCCAAGATGCAGGTTTACTGACCTGTCCTGCTCTGGGATACAAAAACTCATTTTTGAAAGATGTCTACTTTTATATTGTCTTTACAGTACAGCATATGTCAAAAATAATAATATGATGTTATCAAAACTTGTCATAGCAAGAATACAACAGGTTTAATTGATGATTTTGGAAGTAAGTGCCCCAGTATGTAAGCCCCAGGGAGCGAGTATATGCACAATGTCCAAGTCAAGTCAGTTTTTATTTATATGTATTTCAGAATCAAAAGTCACAATTTGTTTCAAGGAGCTTCACAATCTGTACAACTGCAAAACTTCACCTGACTTTTCATCCACATGGAGGTGAGTAGATAACGACTGAATTTTCATTTTTGGGTGAACTTATCCTTTAAATCACCTCTAGGTTTCTGCCAGTAAAAAATACATGAATATGTATAACTGCTTGAAACTGCCTGGATGAAGATATCACCAGATATGACAGTGAAAACAGATCATATTAATGCAGCCTAATACTTATCTGATCCATGTTGAATAAAGTTATTTGAGGACACGCGTTCATCAGTACCACTATGAAACTGTAGGGGGCGACATCACGTGTTAGCGGTGAATGCGAGCAGCCGGTTCAAACAGGAAGAAGAAGAAGCTGCACTGAGGGAAGTGCATGAAGTGCCGCAGTGTGCTCTGCTCAGTACGGTGGTGCTGCGTAGATGTTAACCTGGGTTTTTATCAGCTAATCTAAAGAAACAGACTTCCTTGTTTTTTTAAAAACTATATACAACGGCACAAAATGGCCACTGGTGAGTCAACATGTGTTTTGACGATGTATCGATTTTGTTTGCGTTGTTTATGTTTGGATAATGTAAAGTGGGTTAAATAGCATTGAAGCTAATTTAGCGGACAGCCGCGAGGCCAGAAGGTGGGTTCCGTCTATTTCATGGAGCACAGCGCGTGTTTCTTTAGTGGGACCAAGTTTGCTTTCTCGGATAGTCCGAAACATTTGATTTTATAGTAGAGTCGGCTTTGTGTTCATACTCGGCTGTAAATGTGAATCAACAATTGCGCCGCTCCGTCAGGATACGGACATATTTTGCAGATTGAGCAGGGCCTTGTCGCGACTAGCTAACGTAGCCTAGGGTGTCTGTTAGCATGAGCGTGAATACGTCTTTGTTTATACCGATGCTATTGTTTCCTAACTGAATGAGAAACACTTGTACTGTACCCAAGCTAATGAAGCTAAGCTCAAAGTTGGTAAAAATTTCTATTTTTAACAGTTTGTTAAAGGGCAAACTGGCAAACATTTTAATGCCCATTGTAGTTAGTTTCGTTTCAAGGTTTAGCCCGAGCCGAGACGAAATTGACCGCCATTTTTAGAGGATTGGCGTGGTGACGGGCCTGTTTGCGTGAAGCTGTCCTACTTAAGTAATGCGTTCCGCCTGGTTTGCCCCCAAACTATTGTTGCATCATGAACTGGTTAGTCACCTTGCCTTTTAGGTGACTCTTCAGCACATACTGTGGTTCACCACACCACTCCTACTGTATTAATGCTGTCACATTGCTTTGTCTCATTTTAGATTCAGGCTACGGTGGCTCACAAAGGTAATAAACAATGAAAAAATCTGACATTCATTACCTGTGTTTTGTGTTGATTAGTCCCTATACACATTCTGATTCAACATAACATGTCTATAAGAAATGAGATGCATAAGATGTGTTTCTTTCTAAGCCACATTTTTATATTGTGTCTGTAGCTACGGGTCGTACACCGGTCAGCAGAGTGGACAGGTAAGACTCTTCCTCAGATTAATGCCAACCTGTTAGTTGTAGGCATTGGTTTCAACTTGACTAACTGGTCTTTCTGTTCAACAGGCTTACGGTCAAGGTAATGGCAGTGGCTCTTATGGGGGACAGAGTTACAGCGGCAATGGACAGCAAGGTGTGACAAGCTTTATAGTATATGTCTGTTTTATAAAAAAACAGTAGCAGAACAGCAGTGGACGGGCAAACCACTGAACACTCCATCGACGCCTCTTTAATTTGTTGAATCCTCAATTGTAACAATCTTTCTCAGGCAAACCTATATTTGAGATGATTGCCCCAAAGAGAGAGATGAATTTCATTTCAGTTACATTTAGATTGACATTACAAGGTACCCCTACATATATGATTTGAGAGTCATAATTGAGACAGCTGTATCCAATCAGAAGAAGATGATGTGGATCAGATCACTACATTTGAATAAAACACATCCCCATAGAAAGTCACAGAAGAAGATGCTTGTCAGTTTTGTTTCAGTTTAGTAAGATTATTTTGATTACATTTATTTTATGATAGAGTAAAAGGACATTTAATTAGGCCAAGATTTTGATTTGTTTAATTTTGTCCTCTTTGTGTTTGACAGATGGTTATGGCCAGTCTCAGCCGCAGAGCTATGATAACTACAGCGGACAGGAATCATCTGGGTAAGACCTTTTAATCTTGCTTTGCTCAGGGACCTTTTTTAAAATTGTGTAGTCTGATTTGTCTGAAGTTTTCTCACTGTCATTCTGTGCCTCTTAAGGGCTGAAAAACACTGAGATATAGCATATCCATTTTAAAAAATTCTAACAAATAAAAATGTAAGCGTTGTGTAAAGCCATGCAGCAAAATAACATGCATATTTGACCACAGGATCATTGATTTGCATTACTCGTGTGAGTGTTTAGTCCTTCCAAAAGACTAGAGTAATTTACTGCATATGAACTGTAAGTTGGCAAACATTAGGCACAGCGTGTCTTTAAATTTAGTTGAGCCTCTGACTAAACTCAACACTCACCAGAGACTCTGGTTTCCTCTTTTTTTCCCTTCTACTCTCCATACGTTTGTGATTTACAGTACATTTCTCCATCAGTCAATGATTCAATACATAAACAAAAAGACATAAGACAGGTTCATAAACAAGAGAGAAGATGAACCCACTTGTAATTTTTTAAAGTAAAAAATAACTGAGCTCTAATCTCACCTGTAAACTACTAAGGATCAGAGCAGATTGCAGCCAACCTGAATGCATTTTGACTAGCAGGTACACATTTTAACGCCTTAGTGTGGTGGGATGTTTTTTCACTCTCGAGTGTGCAAATAGCATGTCTGGAAACGAAAAAGAGGCCATAGCAATATGCCAGGAAGAGTGTAGCCTGCTCAAAAAGAAGAGTTTGACCAAGCTCTGTGAATTGCTTCAAACAAGCCAAAACAAATACTGTCCGTAGTCAGTGTTTAGCATAGTTTGCCACATTTCTCAGAAGTTTAAACATTCTTGTAAGCTGCTGCTGGCTGAGACACGCGCGCCTATCTTCTCTAACAGCAGCAGGATGCCTGCAGGCAGTGAAATTACCTCAGCAGGTACTACTCTAGAAATAATATTTAGTTATATTTAAAATATAAACAAACTAATCCTTTTTTTAAAAAAAAAAATATTTTTAAAGCAACTATTTGTAAATGAATAAAGTGCTTAATTTTTTTTTTTGCAGCACACAAACATATATATTACCCGAAATTGTTTTTCAGTATAAGATGGTATTCATAAACTTTCTTCAAGGTTGGCAGGTCTCCTCTGCCTCTCCCCATGATCCTGACACAACACCCAAACAAGCCCTGCAACTCTTGTTGAATATTTTCATCCTGCGCGATTACACGCTTGATGCAAATTTTGTATTGGCCGGTGGAAAGTTTGAATCTATTCTTGTTTTTACATTGACTTTGTATGTAACTTCGCCACTTCCAGGTATGGGGACAAGCCGTCTTATGGGCAGCAAGGTTCCTATGGTGGCCAGAGTCAAGGAGGAGACAGTTATGGACAGCAAAGCTCATATGGTAGCCAGGGACAAAGTGGTGGCAGTGGCGGTGGCGGTGGCGCTGGCAGCGGCTATGGAAGATGGAGTGACGGTACAAATAACTGCTTTAAGTTCCAGATAGACTACATCTGCATTCCTAAAGTAGCTACGTATGTGACAAGTTCGATGACTTAAACAGGTTGTGTATTTACTCAATAAATCTTGTTTTGTACCAGGTGAAAGTGGTGGTCAGGGTGGGAGGTTTGGACGTGACCAAGGCGACCGCTCAGAAGGAGGGGGCTACAGAGGGCGAGGCCGTGGCAGCTATGACCGTGGCGGTTACGACCGCAGTGGTGGATATGACCGCAGTGGTGGATACGACCGTGGCGGAAGAGGAGGACCTCCTGGTATGGGGTAAGTTGCATAGTGCCACTGCCCCCAAGGTACCTCTATACACTGTGAAATATGAGACATGACTTGTTGCCACTGAACACATCATCACTCATGAACTCAAACCATCCACAAAGATGATTTTCACCACTCATCTGCTTTGTGCTCCAGATCCTCAAACTGTGGTAGTTTTTTTCTTTCTTTTCTTCAAAACCTGATCCATCAAAAGTTGTCACGGATCACGTAGGTAATATTCACCACCCTCTGCAATGTGCTCCAGGTACCTGAACCTTGTCAGATTTTTGTTTTTGTTCACAAAACCTGAATGACTTGGAAGTTTTTACACAAGAGACATGCTGGTGTTAATGACACATTGCTGTTGAGATCAAATGATGGGTACTCACACACAAATGCTGACTTAGTAGAGGTTAGAGCTGAGATGTTATACCCACTGAGGATCTATTCGCCATCATTGAGGTCCGAAGTAAAGAAATGGAGACTGATCATGCCTGCCCAAAAAGGAGCTGTTAAGGCACCAGAGACCTGGTTGTGCAACCATATTATCCCAGAATCTGGGACAGGTTTTATCAACTCTGCAAAACGGTCAACAATTTGTCCATAAACCTGGAAGGGACACCTTGTGTCATTTTTGTGGTTGTACAGCATTTAATAAAATGTGAAAGTATTGCAAAGATTAAGAGCTCTACCTGAACAGATGTTTCTGTAAGGAGAACAATGCTGCGGCTCATCATTAAGACGGACAGAAGTGCTTTCTTACGCATGGTAAAGCTTGTGCTCCATATTGACACATACCATGATAAACCATCTTTTTTGCTTTTGTAAATGGGGCCCATCCCCCTTTTTTGTGGAACCTGCAAAAGTATAAGTTCTCAGTTACCCTTCTTTTCTGAAGAAACCAAAAAATGCATTTCTAATTTTTTTTAGACCGACATTGGTTCGATCTTAAAGCCCCACATGATGTTGTGATGTCAACTGGCACAACAATGCCTTGTTTACGGTCCATTTGTTCTACATCACATTGTATATCCTGAAACCATTTTAAATTCCTTTGATTCAGAGAAGTGCTTTTCTGTCGCTTTTTGTCATTTGATCTTAAATCAAACAGAATGGGGGACTTTTGCTGTGGTTTCATATTTTTATCGAAGCTAAATCTCCAGCAGCCATACTTTTCATTTACCAGAAACTCAAGTTTTGGTGTTTCTTGTGCCCTGAGGACCCCAGAATAGTATTTGAACAATGGAAACTCCGCTAAAACGATGTCCCTAGACCTGGAGCCTACATCTTCAGCTGCTTCACATTCAACAGGTTTCATTCAAGTGTTGTATATTTGACAATGGCGAACATATGTGTTGTGTTAACATGGATCTACATTTCATACTACAGGTATTCAGAGAGATTGAGCTAAAACTTGGACCTCAGTTAAAGGATCTCATAAACGCACTCAGTGGAAGATTGCTTATCAGTTGCTACACCCCTTCACTCCAATTTGGCCTCATGTTTTTAAAATACAAATTCAGCTGGTGTTCCAGCGATTGGTATCTAATCTGGTCATGTAAAAGGAAAGTCAATTCTAAACAGATTCTTTGTAAATGGTGACCCAGTGACATGTAATAATTGTCTTCACTCGTCTGCCTGATTGTTCAGTCAGAGCTGCCTAGTCGTCTGTTCATTGATCTCTAATGTCAAAGACTAACGCATTCCTCGTGTGAGACATTTCCACCATAGTCGCACACCCTGGGAGGAGTGCATACTGATGGGGATGTAGGGGAGCTTTGAGCTCTCAGTTGGGACAAAGGAAAAGCCATCATATCTCCAATTTTTCCTCTGCAGAGGTGGTGACCGTGGTGGCTACAAAAATTACGGTGGTAAGTGACGAGCATCAGAACTGTGTCGGTGGGGGAGTTAGCAAAAAGAAAAGGGGGATTAAAAAAAACTCAGTGAATGCCACCAGTTTCATGTCCAGATCCCAAGGGACTCCACCTTTTATTCTTAGCAGGATTTCTCATAAATGACTTCAGATATGGTAAAGAACATGGAGCCTGAGATGTAAAATAATGGTATTGTTGCATGAAGACAAGGGCTGATTGTATATGACAGAGGTGTTCCCAGGACGAAGAAGGAAAGCTTTCTAAAACGGGAGACATTTTGGTGGTTTTCATTTCTGGTGTAAGCTCAAAAGAAAACAGAACAATTCTGTTCTTGTTGCAAGGTGTTGGTATGTGGCGCAACGGTATAAAAACACCCATCAGAGAGCTGTAAACATGGACATTTATTTAATTTTCTTTATCATTATGCATTGATAGGAATGAAGTTAAACTTATTGTGTGAAACAGTGTGGACAGTTTTCAGACTCCTTCCTCAAGTGTTATTTTCCATCCTCTCCTCTGTTTTACAGGATCTCGAGACTACGGCTCAAGGGATGAACCAGGTAAGCCTGTCTTTGATCATCACGTGATTAAATAACTTATTTTTGTTCATCTTCTTTAACTCCATATACACTGCTCAGATCAGATCTTGTTGAACAAATTATCAAAGTTAAAAACTTTTACTGATGTACATTGTTTAACTTGTTGAGAACAAACTGATGTAACAACAGTCAGTGGGAACAAAAATCATCAATTCACTGAGGGCTGCGTGAATTTTATCAAGGCAACTCATAATGTGACTCGGTGTGTTTATGAACTCCCGACAACATCTGGGCATGCTCCTGATTAGTCGACGGATGGTGTCCTGGGTGATCCCCTCCCAGACGTAGATCAGGGCATCAGTGAGATCCTGAACGGTCTGTGGCCATACTTGCCTGGCGTCTGATGCAACGATCCATAAAGTGCCATAGGTGCTCAGTTGGATTACAGCAGGGGAACGAGAAGAGGGCCAGTCGGTGTCATTAATGCTTTATCAGGATACAAAGTCTGACGATTGCTTTGAGGTGACTGATCTATCACCAAACCAGTCATGCTAGATGTTACAGGCAGCATAACCGGTTTGATGTTTACCATGGCGTCTCCAGACTCTTTCACACCTGTAACATGTGCTCAGTGTGCATCTGCTCTCGTGTGAAGAGAACAGGGTGTCAATTCTGGTGTTTTCTCACGAATGCCAATCAAGCGTGCTGGGCTGTGAGCACACACGTCCTCTCCACCAGTGGAGTCTGTTTGATAGTTTGATCAGAAACATGCACACCAGGAGCCTGCTGGGGGTCATTTTGTAGGGTTCTGGCAGTGCTCCTCCTGTTCCTCCTCGCACAAAGGAGCAGATACCGGTCCTGCTGCTGGGTCTACGGCCCTGCCCAGCTTTCCTTGTGTCTCCTGGTATCTCCTCCCTGCTTTTGAGTGCTGAGAGACACAGCAAACCTTGCAACTGCATGTATGGATGTGCCATCCTGGAGGTGCTGGTCTACCTGTGCAACCTGATTGGGCTGCAAGTGCCGCCTCATGCTACCAGTAGTGACGAGGACACTAGGAGAACTCAAAACTAGAGAATGATCAGTTGGGAAGGATAAGGAGAGGGTGCAGTTGTCTGTGGCCACCACATGAAAAAGACCCTTCCCTTTTGGGGGTTGTCTTGCTTTTGCCTCTCCATTGCACCTATTTCACCAAAGCAGGTGAAATTGATTCACAATCACTTGTGCTTCCTTAATGGACAGATTGATATCTCTGAAGTTTAGCTGACTTGGTGTCATACTGTGACGTTTTAAGTGTTCACTTAATTTTTTTGAGCAGTCCATAATCATTGCTCATGTCTTCTCTCCATTGATCTTCTTCACAGCTGGTGAGCAGGACAACTCTGACAACAACACCATTTTTGTCCAGGGACTGGGAGAAGAAGCCACAGTACAGGAAGTCGGCGACTACTTCAAGCAAATTGGTATTATCAAGGTACTGAATGATTCTTTTGGCATTGTGTCATCTGCAGTGTACTCTAGTTTGTTACTTGAATGTTAGTTTTTGTTTTTAAGCAAATCAATGACAGATTGGCTTTTCTTCATGAAAATCAGTTGCCTAATACTTTTTTCAATTTGTTGTATTAAATTTTATGCTTTCATTTTGTACTTTTTAGGTAAACAAGAAGACTGGCCAGCCAATGATCAACATCTACTCTGACAAGGCCACTGGTCGGCCAAAGGGAGAAGCTACAGTGTCGTTTGATGACCCACCTTCTGCCAAAGCTGCTATTGATTGGTTTGATGGTAGGAGCACTGGACAATCTTTGAAATTTTCTAATCACACTCCCATATCATTCAGTGTCCCTGTAACGGCTTTGTTGCCTTGTCATTTCAGGAAAGGAGTTCAGTGGCAAACCTATCAAAGTATCATTTGCCACCCGCAGAGCTGAGTTCACACAGCGAGGAGGCGGTGGAGGTGGAGGAGGAGGAGGAGGAGGAGGAAGAGGTGGACGAGGAGGTGGGTCTTAACTGAGCTGTCCGAAATATCTAGGTTTGAAATAAATTGTTGTATTTATGCTGCAGTGAAGTTTTTTGACCAGTTGTTGTTCATTAGGTTTCAGAGGTCGTGGTGGTGGTGGAGGCCCCAACTTTGACATTAAGGGAGGAGACTGGCCCTGCCCCAACAGGTTTGTCTATATTTTATGCTTTTTATGTAATTTTCAAGTTGTTTCTTAAATGATTATAAATCATTTTGCTTCAGTTGTGAAGTTTGTATGTATAAAATGCCCATCTGATTTCTGTCCTCAGCTCTTGTGGCAACATGAATTTTGCACGACGACAAGAGTGTAACAAGTGTGGTGCACCCAAACCAGGAGATGCAGGAGGATTCGGAGGAGGAGGAGGTGGAGGTGAGTGCTTTGATTTGATGTCAGTGCTGGAGAGAAAGGAAGAAACACTTGAGACTGTAAACCAAAAAACTGAACAAAGAAAAGCTGCCAGTAATTGTAGGCAGTTTGTGGATATCTTCCTCTTCTTCTTGTTTTACTGACTTTGTTGTGACTGTGTTTGCAGATCGTGGAAGCAGAGGTGGTTACGGTGGTGACAGAGGTGGTGGCTTCAGAGGACGTGGAGGAGGTTTCCGTGGGGGAGACCGTGGCGGCTACGGAGGTGGTGGCGGCGGCGGCGGCGGATTCGGAGGTGGCTACAAAATGGGAGGAAGGTTGGTTGAAACCTTATTTTTTGCATCATATACATTTTGCACAAACTGACCTTCTGCTGATGTAGTTTTATCATATGGCCAGAAGAGGGCGTAGCCTGCCTGAGATTGGTCAACCATTTCTGTAACTGTAACACATGCTGTGTCCCATTGTCTTACTTTGTTAAGTTACTGTAGTCCAATCTTTGTTGTACATTGTCTATGCATGAAGTACTGTTTTAAACTTGTAGGACATTATACAACACTAATGCTGTTGGATAGTAAAGCCACGGTTTATTTTGAATACTAATCGATATAGTTTTACTTAATTTGGCCACTTTTCTAGTGTGAATTTGCTACATATTTAACTCCAAATTAAGTATTCAGTCTCATCTCAACATCAAGGGCCATTTTAAAGTCCCTGCTTATTATGTAGTCAAGCTGTGAAGTCTGTCTAGAGTCTAAGTATTCATACTACACCCTTCAGTTGGTGTTTTTATTCCCCTTGAGGGTCTCGAGCATTTAAATGTTTTGATATATTACGACTCACTGAAGGTGAATTGCCGCGTTAAAGGACGATCTGCTTGTAACGAAAGTAAATGATGTTATCCATTTACAGAGGGTCAAGCAGTGGGTGAATGAGACACGTCCACACCATATTTCACCCTCGTCTTCCTCGTTAACGCAGCGGTTGATTCAATGACAACAGTGGATGTTGGTCTTTTGGTAACAGAACATCTTTGTCTTCTCTCCTCAGAGGTGACCGCAGAGACGACAGAAGAGACCGGCCATACTAAGTGTTGAGCAGATGGAAACCATTCCAGCCCTGGAGTTCGCCATGGAGGGAGTGTTTAGTTTTGGGGAAGGGGACATGGATCAGACATTCTGATCTATGTACCTTTTATACATCCTGACTATTACTGCTCATCTGCGAGAGAGGGGAACGTTGTGTTGAGATACTGTGACGGGACTTTGGGGCTGATTGGCATGTGGTCAGATGTTTGTGTTGGGTTTATTTTTTGTTTCATTTCTTTGTACATCTTTTTAATTTTCCTCAGATTCTAGTTGCAGATGTTTTGTCAGGTAGATGCGTACCATTGTTTTGTATGAACGGAAATGTTTTACTTGGGTTCTTTTTTTTTTTTCTTTCCAAAATGATATTAAAAACTGTGATCTTTTCTCTGTGCTTTGTGTGAGTTGATATACATCATTTGCAACACATGAGTCTGTTTGTCCATTAAACATTAAACGTACATACATTAAAAAAAACTACTATTTGACATTCATCTGGAGTCGTGCGGTGCGGGCGGGCAGAGGGGCGGTGCTGTCCCCGCCCCCTGTTACACTCCCTCGGGTTGAATAGGCTCCGGCACCTCCTCTCCCCTCATGGATGGAGACTCCAGGCGAGCAGCAGCATGCTCTCCCTCACTGACAGCCAGGAAAACCAACAATGGAAAAAATACTAGGAGCTGAACTGAAATGCGCCACGCAGGGAGCGGCGTGCTGATCGCGTGGTCGTCCCGCAATGAGCCGCCGACCTCCGGACCGGCGTGGAGCTGGACGGGACATGAGGGCAGCCTGGATCCTGACTGTGAGCGCCCTCATCACCGCTCAGACTGCCGGAGGATCACCGCTGGTCCCGGAGCCAGAGGTACACCGCTGTCACAGAGGAGCCACTTTATTTAGACTCGGTAGTGTTTGACAGATGTGTGAATAAAGTAATGCAACCTGTTGTTATAGTAACATTAACACAGGTGTTTAGTTTGCTGTCACGGAGAATTGATCAAAAACGAGCGAGGTCTGAAAGTCAACCTATTGTACATTTATTTTTCTGTACATGACTTCAGATTGTCAAAAATAACGTTGTTTCATGCAAAGTCCATAACACATGAAACATAAACAATTAGGTAAGTATGCTTTCTGTCACCTTCATCACATGTACAAGCTCAGTTTATGGTGAAGGGAGTGGTTACCACTTAATTACTTTACTATGTGGTGTGGCTCAATTATGCCAGAAGAAAAAATACACATGTAAAGAAAAAAGTGGTTTAATTTTGCATTTATTTTCATTTCTATACAAACAGCCAGGGTCAGCAGGGCCCCAAATGCAAAAAAAAAAGAAAAATCTTGGGTTATGTCACAGTCCATATGAAGGATGAATTTTCCTTAAGACTGTCAAATTTTGTTTTAAGAAATATATTTCTAAGCACCGGAGATGTTAACTGTCACAAGTACTGACTTGAGAACTGATGTGTTTAGTTTATTGTCCACAACTAAAGTTATGTGACATATTTAGACCACGTCAGCCATATACCATAGCTGCCTGGGCAGCATAGTGACATGAGAGGAGACCAAACCCACTTTTAAAAGAATATTTGTACTCCAGTGTCTTTGAGATTTTTTACAATCGAGTCACCCCTCTGTCGCTTGAACCACACCAGTTTAATTTGACAGCTGTCTTTGGTGGCCACACATTAAAGCTGTAGGACCATACCAACATCATGCTATTACATGTGTTTCCACAACATCCCTCTTCCATAAAACTAAGCCTCCTGGCATGTTTCAAAGGGACAAAGGGACAACTTGGTTGCACATTCCTGTCAGCCGAAGCACATCTGTCATCTCCTCAATTTTAATTTCCATCCCACCTTCGCCACATCTGTAATCATAGCTGCGCCTGCTGTTGTCTGAACATGAAACCTTCTACACACACACTGAGGGCTGTGATTGAGAGATCCTAATATTAAACCATCAACATGGTGAATCCCAAACCACAGCTGTTGTCATGTACGCCGTTGGTTCATTTTTTTTACTGTATTATACAGGCGTTAACCTTCAGAACTATTCTCGGCTTGCATGTTTGCATGAAGTGCTCATCCCTTATATTAAATTTTCAGGGTCGCGCTCGAGGCTTCTCCCTCTTATGGGTGGTCTAGATCTATACATCTGTCTTGCAGCCTTCCAGCTGCAACGTACAACACAAATGGAAAATTATCTTTACACTTTTATGATTTCTTTTCTGTTCCCTCAAGGGGAAATATGTCTCTCTGGGGATTTACCACAGCGTGTTCTTACAAAAGTTGAGATTGTAGGTGTGTAAAATAAACTACATCCCCAAAAAGTCACCTTATTATCTTTAAAATATGAGCACAAGGAGGAAATAATGATCTGTTTTCTGATGTGTCTCATGGAGCATTTCTGAAGCAGTGTTAAAGTTTTAAGTTTTATAACAATTGCAGGTTTTTCTGGAAAAGTACGGCTACCTCCACCCAGACGACCACATCCACAGTACAGCAGAGATACAGTCGGCTATCTGGTAGGTGTTGGAGCTGCTCTTCATCTATTGAAGCTTAAAAATGATTAAAGCCAAAGAGCCCGAGAACCATGTTATCAATGTTGAAATCACAACAGGTCATCAGACGTCCTTAACCTAATGTGATACGATAGAACAAAGGTGACGTGTTGTCTTTATCCACGCTTTGATCAGAATTAGCTGGTGGTGTTCATCAGGGGGGAAGGGTGAGGTCGGTGAGGGACGAGCCCGGGGCTGAACGTGAGTGCAGGGCAGTAAAACACACCCTCACCTCCTGAACCCTCTCTGAACCATCCAGGAATTTGAAGAACCTCACCCTCTGGCCCGTATAAAGACAGTACTGTAACGGTGCAGATTGAATAATCCTTGTAAAATGATAAATGGTTGACACTATCCACCGGTGTGTCCGTCCACTCTCTCGTCTGCATTTTGAAAAGCCAAATATCTGTTCAGCAACGACATCATGCAGACATATCCTCCTTCCCTCTGCAGCGACTTCCAGTGGTTGTCCCGACTTCCTGTCACAGGTGAGCTGGACGGAGCCACCCTGAGACAGATGTCGGAGCCTCGCTGCGGGGTGTCGGATGAGGGCAGCCAGCAGATCTGGGCTCAGAGGGTGAACGCCATCTTCACTGGAAAGAGACGAGCACAGCGGCGCAGGAGGCGCTCTGCTGGACAAGGTATTGTGTGGACACCATGTTTGTATGTGCGTTTCCATTCATTGCCTTGTACGTGCAGGTTTTTGTGTGTCCTGTGGTCATAAAGAGCCAACAGTTAAGTGGGAGGGTCCACCTCTGTAAACTAAAGCACTAAATAGACGTGAGGGGTGTAATTAAAGCTGGTGGGGCGTCTGATGTTGCACGCGTCAGCCGGGATGATTCCTGCTTTTAGATGCAATTAGACAAGTCCGTGTATCCTGTACGTCATCCTTAATGGGTGAAAACCTAAACTTCAGTTCTGCACAATAACATTTTAGATGTTTAGTTTAGGAGTTACAGGCTGCTCTGTGGGTTGAGAAGGTTTAAGAATCCCTTGAGTCAAAGAGACCTCTTAACCTTTGTGTAGTTTTTCTCGTTTTGTTCAATGATTTAGGAGATGTAAAGGTTTGTGGGTCACAGCAATTTCCTCTTCTTCAGGTTTGTATCCCTACAAATGCTGCATTTTCCCTTTAAGATAATTATTGAGGCTCTTGTTGGAGATTATCCTAATTTTGTGCTTTAGACGCAGTAATAACTGCATTCATCAGTGAGCAGGTCGCTGCAATTTGAACTGGATAAAGACTAAAGGATTTAAAGTGTTTAACGGTGCAGCTGAGCAGCTGAATTTCTTGCATGAAGTAATTGAGCACAAACATCCTTCCCTCCTAGCTCAGGAGGTGCTTTACAGAAAATCCTTGAGAATTACCGAGAGGTGTAATTTCTCCTCTCTTGTAAACACGTGTGGAAGACATCGAGTGGAGCAAAATCTTTTAACCTGAATGGATTTTTCATTTATCCTACATGTGATATCAGCTCGTAAGATGATCCTCTCACACTGTTTGCATGTTTGATGACTTACGTTCCTACTGTCTCCCTTTGCTGCTGTCATTCCTCTTTGTGAATGAGCGGCAGCAGCAGCCCGGTGCCTCCAGCCTCATGATGTGTGAAGCCTGTGCATTCCTTCCTGTCACTGATGACGTTGGCTAATGTTCAGGGAATGCAGCGGTGGCTGATGTTTGCCGCTGCCTCTTCGTGTCAGTACCTGACATGTTCCCTCCTGGTAAACACATCCACAACCGACTGACTGGATTACGTTGTTTGCCAGGCTGGCTGCCCGTCTCAGGGGCCAGATATCTTACTGGCTAAATGAGTGAATATGTTGCTGAGTGACTGAGTGTTTGGATGGATTACAGTCTGGCCTTGATGAAGAAAACAACTCTGTCATTATTCAAGTCCCAGACATGACTCATGTGACAGGTAGCTGTATTATTACACAAAGAGCAGCTACATTTACACCCTCAGGCCAAACCTCTTATATCCACTGATCACATATCCACTGATGTAGTTTAGCAATGTAGTGACTTACTGTAATTGTGAGTAGCAGCATAGTGAGGCTGTGTGACCACCGCCTTGTTCTCAAACATGAGTCTGCTTTATCACACTGTGGCAGCAGATATGTTTCTGCCTGTGAGTTGAAGGATGTTTACTGGGAGAGTTTTATGTGTGGATAGAGCAGACATTTGATTTGAAGCCTCAGTTGTGTACATTCAGTCCACCACTCTGGTCCAGACTAAAGTAAATCAACATCTACTGGATTGAGTGAAAGAAATTTTTTGCATTTATTGAAGCCGAAGAATAAATCCGACTGACGTTTATGATTCCTGACATTTCCTCTAGCACCAGTCAGATCACATTTGTGGTTGGTTGTGACCGTTATTGGGTTGATTCAATGAAATTTGGTGCAGAGATTCATGTCTCCTGATAGTGTTGGGTAATGTCACTTTTAAAAGTTACTTGTTAAATTACAAGAAGTGCCATTATCAAGAAGCTTTTTACTTTACAGCACTGTAAACTCAAAACAAGTGTCTGCAGTATTGATATTTCCAGTGGAAGTCCCCCCCTCCCCCGTAGTTCACCTCTTTTCTGTACAGTTAAGATGCGTGCGAGTCAAGCCATCCATGACTTCAACTTAACGCTTAACTCTTTGAGCTGTTTGTCCTTGACAGCTGACACTAGCTACCAAAACCAGCCTGCAGGCCACATCAACGCGCAGACGGGTCGCTCTGTTTATTCCCTCTCAGCTGTGGTGTGAGGTGATTTTGTTTAGTGTGAACATGGCTGCCTCTTAGCTTCCTGGAAACTGAAAGCAGACCTTGACTTGTGGTTGAATCTGATGGTCGTTCCCACCGATATTTACAGAGCTGACATTCCACCACCCGTGTCCAAGATAAGCCCTGTAAGTGTGATAGGTGAGCGTGTGTGTGTTTTTCAGAGGTGTTCACTCATGGATCTGTGCCCTGCCAATGGAAAGTGTTGGAAACCACTTTTTTTTTACATTTTACTACATAGGCCTACCCGCAAAATACGCTAGTTTTAAACTGTTTCAGCAGAATGCACAGATTGTAGTTCAGCTCAGCTCATCGATAGCTACATCCATCATCGATCGGATGATTGACAGAAAATAAACTGGCAGCTCTTTTGATAAGCGATTATCTTTTTAATTTACAATATGTGAAATATTGCATTCAAATGTTTTTAAAATGATCAACCTCTGTTGTATATTTTGATGAGCTGTGCCCAAATGTTTCCAGCCTGTTAGCATGCTGAACTTAGCTTCAAGCAGCCTCCGAGTTAACACCCGTAACAAACCAAATCTCTCTGCAACTCCGCAAACAATAACTTTGGCTATCAGATGATCTCAGTCACTTCCTAATGACTGTGATAACCCACCCGCCCCACACTGCTGCTATACAGGGCATCATGGTAATTGCTTCCATAAGGGAAGTCGGGGAATGTCTTGTGTATCTGACTTCCTGGCTTCTCTGCCGTCCTTGGGGACCTCTTACGCTGCGGCGCCAGAGTTGTACTGAGAAGACAGATCTACACACATCATGTGGCAACAAGTCTGATGGATATTGTTCATCTGCGAGGGAAAACTGAAGCTGGGGTGGGAAAACAAGGCAGTGCGTTCAAGTGTCCCACTCCTGAATCAGACTTTTACAGGAAAATGGCAGTGACATTGCATCTTACCTTCTTGAATCTTATTTTTATTGTGTTCTGGGCTCTTTCTTTCTAATATTTCTGTGAAACATTGCAAGAAAAAGGCTACAGATCAAGTTTACACAACTCTCAAGTTTACACCGAGACTTGTGTTGTGTTGATGCTGAAGCACAACTTCTGTTTGTGTGTTTACACAAACAAAACCACACACTGATGTCATTGCCAGACCCATGTCTTAATGGCTCCAGATAATATCCAGATATTTCCCTCTCTCCAGGGCGCTATTGAGCTCTCATGGCAGTTCACGGTATGTAGCACATACCTCTGGTTTATCGTCCTCATCTTTCACATGACGCTCTGCTGTATATTATTTAACCGAGCACAAAAGGCATTAAAATAACTCAAGGGTTCTCAAACCTGGCTGCCTCAGTCCTCTGTGTGTGATTGAGCGTGGTGTGTGATGCAGACCTCCCACTCACATTTGGCCTCCACATCGGGGCAAACATACGTCGGCCACGTCTTTAAATATTTTGACAACTGTAAGTGCGCTTGAGTCATTTTGCCACTTTCTATCTAATCCTCAAATGTGAAAGTATGTGTAAACGTGTAAAGCCCTTGTGGCGAGTCATTTTAAGTGCAGTACCCAGTGAATTTGATTCTCGTTCGCACCTTCTCAAGCCCCTCTTACCAATACAAGTACAAATACTTTTGAACATCAGGGCCCTTATTTTGTTAGAGTTACTACCACTGCACTGTGCCGGTGTGTTCAAAGGCTCGAAACCCAAAGACTACAATATGAACAAAAAAGCTGGAGAAATCAACTCCATTTTTATGTGCCTATAACATGCAACACTGTCAATGAAATGAGAGAGAGGGACTACAAATCTTACCAGACACCTTCTTTATTCAAGATTCTCTCTTTTACCAAACCAAGACGAGCTTAAATGCCTCGTTAATTCATCGTAAACACACACTCGACAGGGCTTACGGAGCTAACTAGCTAATGCCATGGCTAGCCATTGTGATTACCACAAAGCTTTGAAGGATCAGCTTTGACTCCAGAAATGTTTGATTTTTGCAGAGATGGTTCAGACGATTCTTACGGCAAACTCTACACACAACTCTCAATAAAATTCCTGCTAGAGTTGTTCTGATTCTGACATCCATATAACAAAATGTCTCCTATACAGCCTGAAATGCTGGAATCAGTATCAGTGAGCACACAATCCTCTGCAGCTTCAAGAACATCCAGAACATCCACACAAAAACTTTAACGCACTGGTATCTGAATCATTATCGGTATGGGGAAGGCAGAAAATGATATTGCAACATTATTTTCATCTTGTCTTCTTTTAAAATGCATTTGACAACTTTTTCACCCAGTCAGAGCGAGCCTGCGTCCATTCTCTCTAGTTGCTCCCTGAAGGTTCATCTAATGACTGTTTCCTGCGAGGCAGCCTCTCTGTCTGCTTGTTGTGAATGTGTGCTGCACGGTTGAGAGCTTTCGTGTGTTTGCTGTTGTGTTTGCTCCATGTTCAGATTGCTACTTTGGTTAATCCTGCGTATATATTGAAGAGATTAACGTGTTGTGAATTAAAGAACGACTGAACACGACTCCCCCTCCACTCTATCCCCGAACAAATGTGTGATTCTGAAGTTAGTGACATATGTAATTACGTCTAAGCTGAGAAACCACAGACACGTGTAGAAGTAAACTGTTTAGTCGAGCGTGCACTCAGAGTGCTTGTTAGTTTATCCAGCTGTGAGCGAACATGGGGTTTCATTTTGGCTCTTTTGGATGTGAAGAGGTTCTACTTCAAAACATGACGTCTGAACACGGGATAACTCGCGTTCAAATTTATAATATTGATATGAAAGATGTAAATACATGGCTGCTCTAGAAGTTAATAATAAGAAGAAAATGTCCGTGAAACCTTTTTACTACTTACTGGTATTAAAAAAAAAACACTTTTTAGCGAGATTAGAATAAAAATAAATTGCATTGCATCTGTGAACATATTGCCTACATATTTTAGTTTTTATGTCTATTTTACAGTGTTTTCAATCATGTGTTTGTCCTCAAAAGCCCGGCCAGAGACAAGGACTGCAAATGAGCCACGGCTAGAAGTCCCATATACAGTACATTGCATTGGATGCATGTCAAATAAACTGATAAATAAGTAAATACAACTTCAGTGCCCACATTCAGGGTAATGAGGGAATATGTCATGCAGTGCTACATGGATACTGGATAATGTGTTTAAAAAAATATTTCAAGGCAGCAGTGGTTTTATTGATTTATTGACGATAACAAAAACATAGAAAATACTACCTTTAATATCGGTCAGGTTGTACAAATGGCAGTTTTGTAGTTTGGGTTTTATTTGTGCTCGTTTGCTCAATCAGTGCAATTGAAGACAGGTGACTGAGTGAGTATAGTTGTGGTTTTGTTGCTAAGATACATTTTAATTGTCTTTAATAACAGGTTAAACGTTAAATTCATGTTTTCTCTGTCATTCCGTATTGTTTGAAAGCTTCGTATCAGTCTGGCTCACCTGAGCTAGCAGCCAGCGGATGGTATGCTCCCGTCTCTGAACCGCTCAGGGTTTGTGCTTTGCCTGTGTCTTATTAACATTGTTGTTCATACACACCACATTGTTGGCACGGATTCACGCCTACGGCTCTGCTTTTGTAAGTTATCCAGTGCCAACCAACATCTTCTGCCCTCCATGTGGTGAGCAGCGCTAGGAGGAAAGTTGTATTCATTTCTAAATCATTTTTTTAGATGATGGAATATGGCACAGGTGGAGTTTAAAGGACTGTTTCCCTTCTGTCCTTCTTTCTATGAATTTCTTCATTCCCAATTTTCATCTCTGTGGATGAGAAGAAATTGTTCCTTCCTCTTATAACTACTTTGTGTTGCTTTATTCCATTTATTACAATAAATCATGTTTTACAGATGAAAGGGTGGACTATTCTTACTTACAGGCTCCCTGCCAGGGTTTTTGCAGTGATTTGAGCTTATCTGCAGCTGCAAGTTTGTGATGAATAAGATTGTGAGCTTCTGACCTGCATGTCTCAAGTCTCTGTTCCTCTCTCTGTCTCTGTGTGCGTGTGTCTGTGTGTGTGTGTGTTCTCCAGTGGAGAAGTGGTACAAACGTCATCTGACCTATCAGATAGTGAACTGGCCTCGCCACCTGTCTCTGGGCTCCGTGCGGCTGGCGGTGCGCGCTGCCTTCCAGCTGTGGAGCAACGTGTCGGGCCTGGTGTTCCAGGAGGCCCCTGAAGGTCCCGCAGACATCCGGCTGGCCTTTTATGAGGGAGACCACAACGACGGGGCGAGCAACGCCTTCGACGGGCCAGGTGAGGGACAAACACATGTTGATTCAAGTCGCCACTGATCTACCTATCTGATCACATCTGTGTGTGTGTGTGTGTGTGTTTGATGTTTGTTTTGTGTTACGCTCCTGTGTATGTAATTTGTTCTCAGGTCTCTCTTGCAAAAGAAATCTTGATCCCAACCTACTGCATAAATAAATAAATCGTAACATGTCCCACTGTTTATGTGTACACAGTAATCAGATTACTGTGAGTAAACCAGATTAAGATAGTTTGATCACACACTGCGCTGACCTGCAACAAGACAATTCCATGTTCTTTACAAAAAAAGACAAATTATAAGGCAATATAAAGAGACACATTAATCGGGCCAAATGCAGAAAACATGACCTCATCTCTTATTTCATTTTTCCATATATTTTGTATTTGTTAAGCCTGTTGTGGAATTATCTGCAACATGTGACTGCATCATATTGGCTGTTTCTACTACAGGTGGGACCACATCATGTTGTTTGTTGTTTGGAGTCCTGATTGAGACCGAGATGTCCAAACATGAGGACTTTTTCTGACTGAACATTGAATGATTTAGCTGAAGGCCTTCAAGATTTTATTCCGTGTTTGACTCATTTCCTTATATTTGAAGTTGAGTTTAATAACGTGAGAGGTAAAATACTGCAGTGTTTTGCAAGAAAAAAAACAAAGAGGAGAGAAAACGTCAGTAAATCAACAGATATTAGTGTTTTCTTATATCTTATACTAACATCTCAATCATCAGTACTCATCTTGCACTCGTTGTGAGGGTCCTGACCTCCGGGTTGGGAACCACTGGTTTAAAAGTTGGAGCTAATTAACTAATACCATCGATACATTTGACTGTAGACTTGAAAATAAGCAATACAAATACTAAGAAATTAAAATTAACTGATCCATTACTATCAAATCTGCAAACAAAGGCTGAATCAAGCCACCACTACTATCTTTCAATCTGATTTGACTTTTAAAAGAAGTATAACATAAAGGAATTTTTCATGACTCAGGTAATCCCTCTCAGTCATCGCTTCGGATCCATTAGAAGTGTTTTGGCATGTCTGTATCTGCAGAGACGCCTCTGCCTCCATTTATTTTCTTATTAAATGTGCTGCGTTTGGGATGTTTCTGGGCGTCAGTGATTCTGGAGAAAGATAGTTGTTTGTTGAGTCTCAAATATCAAAGCTGCCCATCAACTATCTTTCTCCAGAACTGCTCACTGCGGTTGTTGTTTACAAACAGCAGCGACAAATCCTGCATACTGTGCCTTTAACTGTACACAGTGATACTGTACATCTGTCAGCCTCTGACCGTTTCCCTCCTTTTTGACTGTCAGGAGGAACTCTGGCTCACGCCTTCCTGCCTCGCCGGGGGGAGGCCCACTTCGACCGGGCGGAGAGGTGGACGCTAAACGGACACAAGGGACACAACCTGTTCATGGTGACCGCCCACGAGATCGGACACACTCTGGGACTGGAGCACTCTCCTGTCCGTCACGCCCTGATGTCGCCGTACTACAGGAAGCTGGGGCGCAGCCTGGTGCTGAGCTGGGACGACATCATCGCAGTGCAGCAGCTCTACGGTGAGATGATGATCTGTTTGACCCTGCAGCTCCTGTTCGTGGGTTTAATGTGTCTCGTCCAGCTTCCTACAGCTACTCAAGGGAAATGTTTTCTTAGTCATCCCGAGGTCAGGAGACGTGTTAAAGGTAGCACCTTCCTTGAACACACAGAGATATTTTTACCACTTCTTCCTGGTTCCTGGTTTAATGTTTGAAAGGTTGAGAAAAAAAGCACTCTGGTGGGCAGATGACAAATGCCTCACTGTCTGGCCTCAGGACGGCTGAGTTAAAGATGAGGAATGAGAAGAAAATGAGGTCGTAGCTGAGAACGAGCTATTATGGGAGTTCATAGAAGCAATTACACGAATTACTGCCTTTTTATGAAAGCAGACTGTCTTTGAGGAAACCCAGAAGTGGAGCCATTTTTGCTCTGTTGCCCATTAAAATTGGGAGTCGTGGCACTGAGCTGTGAAAGGCCAGAGAGGCAGGCCTGAAGGCCACCAGCTGCAAACGCAGAACGAGAATGAGTAGAACGGCGAAGCGTGTTGAGAGTTCCCACGTCTCCACAACCTGGAACAGTTTTTAAAATGAGAGTTGTATTTCTCTCTTTAGAGTTCCTGTGAAGCAAAACCCGCGGCTATGAATGTGATTAAAAGTCCATGGCAGCATTATTTGTGAAGGAGATTACTGAAAGGCTTGATTTATAGAACAGAATGAGACAGAACAGACTGCTTTTTGCGACCACTTTTAGTTGTAGCCTTCTGGATAAACATCAAATCTAGATTGAAGAGTTGTAACAACAGCCTCTCTTGTGATTTTAGTTGAGTTTGTCTTCAGCAGACTGAGGAAGTCTGTTCTATCAGTTTCACTTCTGTGGCCTCTCAGCTGCTGGGAGAAGTAGCTTCAGACTGAGGGCAGCAGAGGTGGTGTGGACGTCAAAATAACACGGACTGATTGAGTTCATCACGGGCGGGAGGAGGGCTGACTGTGTATTATTATCACCCAGCCTCTCGCTGCTGCACACAGTGTTTACCTGGGAGTTTTGTCAGCTCTGTTGTGATAGATTGCCGGTGTTGTTGCAGAGGTTACGAGTATTACATACGTCTTTATGTTTGACAAATACAATAGTTTCTGTTTACCGTGAGTGTGTTGACCCTCCTGGCATGTGTGAGGCAGGTTTCCACATGTGCAGAGTTGTCTCGTTGCTTGTGTTTTGTCCTGCTGCCATGCGGTTGCACAAGAACACGCCTTTCTGATTTGTGTTGGGAAGGTTACTTTGGAAATGTAATAGGTCACAGATAACTAGTTACCCTGTTAAAATGTAATAAGTAATGTAATTTATTGCATTTGAATATGTTTTGATTACTTTTCCAAAAGTTAAAGAGATAATGTTGAAGAATTCTGCATTAAAATGTCTAAAAAAGACATTTGAAATAGAAATTTGTAACATATTTTGTTGAGTTGTGTACTTACACTATCCCAAATGTTGAAACACATGTTGGACATTGGAAGCAAGTTTGACCGCAGTATCATTTGTGTAGAATACTGACACAATATGGAGCTAAACTACTTCTTAATTAGACCTCAATATCAGTCAAATCAAGGCCAGAGGAGGAGATGCAAATTCAAATAGAGCCAATCAAAAATTTGAGCACACACTCCTCAATGAATTGATCCTGTCTAGATGTATACCTTGATGGTGTTGCACTCAAATTTGTCCTAATGGCTGTGCTGACCCACGTTGTCTGGAAATATGACAGAATAAATCATTCCTGCACAGAGAAAAGAGTCATAACAACAGAGGGGATGTTATATTCTACATATATTCAGATATTACTAACATTTTGATTAGTGACTGTAATTTAATTACATATTTTCTCTCAGTAGCTGCAGCAGATTACACTAACATTTATTTTGTAATTTACATGTAACTCCCCAACACTGTTTTCTGAGTTGCTTGTGACAAAATGAGCCCCAGCAGCCACTCAGCCCTCCTCTATGATGATGCGGTACTCAAGATGCAATAGTGCATAAAGTACTTTCCCTGCTCTGACCCTGAATTGAGGTGTAACACAGCTGCAAGTGGAGACACAACACTGTGCAGGAATGTTTGCATGGCTGCAGGATATTCTCACTATCGTTTGGATAATTGAACTCTGAACTTGAAATTGAGCTCAACAAAAGCTCGCAGGCCGGCTGCATCCATATGCTTCCTTTTCTGTTTAGTATCTGAGGCGTCCCATCTGCTCTCTCTCTCTCTCTCTCTGGAGATATTCTGTCCTCAGCTTCCTAAAATGGTATCTGCCAGCCTTTTCTCCTCAGCACCTCCCTTATTCAGCCTAGATTTCTAAAAAAAACCCACTAACTGACCACCCTGCTGCCTCAGCCAAGCCACCGCTCATGGACACGTTTTCATTTTCAGCTCAGTTACACTCATTAACCGCAGCACTTAATGCCACTCTGATTTATTGTGAGACCGCTGATTCAGCCATTAAATTAATAGCAGCGGTGAGCACAGATGAGTAGTTTGAGCCGGTCATTGAGCTGTATGTGTTTTACACTGAAAGCTGGATGTGTTTGCTTATCAGCCTTTAAAAAAAGACGAGGCAGTTCACTCTCAACTATTTTATTGATTGCTTCATTCAAAAGGATTCTTCGGTGGCCGCTCAGGTGGAATTTAGCAAAGTGCAACATGCTTTTTTCATGTCTGCATATCAACCTGATTCCCTCCCCCTGGCAGTAATAAATGCAGACTGCAGCTGCTCCCACGTAAATGTCAGGCAGCTCCAGAGACAGACATGGACAAGAACCGCAACTGACAGGACTGCCGGCACTGTGAAAACACTACATCTGCTTAAAGATATGAGCTTTAGGCAGTGTGTGTGTCTGTGTGTGTGTGTGTGTGTGTGTGTGTGTGTGTGTGTGTGCGTGTGTGTGTACCATTCCTGTAGTTGGCATTGTGATCTGATAAGAAGCAGATGTGAGGCAGCCTGAATGTCAGTCAGTTCAATTCACCTCCTGTGATTGTTCTGTGACAAGAAACATGAAAACCCTTGAAGCATCTTTGCATTAAATAAAACACATGTACATCAATGAATGTACATCATGTACTGTACGATGAACATCATTGGTTGAGGAAGTATTCAGATCTTTTACCTAAATGAAAATAATACAGCAATGTAAAAATACTCAGGATAGAATGATATTTAGCCAGTCACGGACCTGAAAACCTCTTTTTCAGGTCCTTCGGGTTGAGCTAACAAGCTAACGTTAGCTACATTCATGGATGTATGAACAGAATACAGTTAGCAGCAGTTAGTAGCAGTTTCCAGCTTCTTCGGTGTGAGGATTTGCTGCTTTTCTTTGTCATTTCTGACAGTAAATGAAGAGTTTGGGGGTTTTAGACGTTGCTGAGCAAAAGAAGCAATTTGAAGACGTCACTTTGGGCTCTCAGAACTTTTTAACCATGTACAGACAAAACGATTGATCGATTAATGGAGATGAGAATAATTGTTATTAGCAGGCCGGTTATATCACAGGTGCCTAAAAGCATAATACTCATCAGTGGCCATTAGCAAGACGGATTTCCTCAGTTTACCGTCAGTGTACTGTTGCACATTAGAGTACATATATATCCCCTGTGTATGACAGGAGGCACACTGTATGTTCTCTTGTATAGGAATGTCAGTGACAGAAGAGTAAACGTTATCTCATTACTGTACTTGAATGACATTTCTGAAGTACTTGTAGCTTACGCAAGTACTTTCATTTTATGCTTCTTTTGACTTTTACTTAACAAAATGTTGAACTGTTGAATGCAGGAGTATTTTTATACTGTGATATTGTTTACTTTTACCCACAAAAACCAAAATATGTGACTTCTTTCTCCCCCCGCTGATGAATGTAAACAGAGTGAAGTCAGACATCCAGCCCTTATCTCACAACGCTGCTCACACACACAGCCTTAATGAGCAGCCGTCCCCGTGTTATCCACTGCGGTGGTGTGTATATCTACAGTATTCTTCCTGCTCTCTTCCTCCTGTTCTTGGGTGTGCTGATTTTATCCACCTCCTACACAAATGTTTGTTCAGCTCCTTGCAAACAAAAATGGCAGTATTGAAGTCTGAAGCACCATCAGTTGCTCTTTGTGCTTCGGTATGTTGCGCTTCTCCTTTTGTTCGACTTTGATTCATCCTTTATGGTTCTGATCTTGTACATCAGGAGTAAGTGGGCTCTTTATATAGTGCGAAAATATTCAACACGTGTGTTAAAGGTTGCAGCGTGCGCTCTATCTGGAGCCCTTTGTTTATTTCCTGTGCAGTATAATGTCATCCATCAGTATACATCAACCCAGCCACATCCTGTCAGGGCCTATTTAAATGTTAACATTATCCAAGGAAGACTCCACTGTTTGTCTTTCTATTTGTTCCCATGCTGTCCAATTTAGGAAATACTTAAATTGCTTTTAGCATGCATGAGAACTGTCCTTGTGGTCTATCCTTGTGGCTTTGATAGGTCACGTTTTTAAATAATCACCTTTTTATAACCACATTAATCGTGGGAAAGTTGAGCACAGCTGGGCAGACAACAAACTTCACAAAGTGATTACTACAGTACGTGGATGCATCTTGTCTGCTGCCTTTTAAATCACTGTTCTGTTGTGTTGTTTTTGCCCTCAGGTAAACCGTCAGGCGATCGCCCTGTGAGGCTGCCAGGCCAGGTTTTGCACGCCGCGCTTCAGGAGTGGGAGTTCACAGAGCTTCACAGCGGGCATCAGAGCACAGGGCAGCCTCTCTACTGCCAGGGGGTCTTTGATGCCATCACTATAGGTGAGGTCCAAATGAAATATTACTAGAGAAAAAGCATTCGACCACATCCTTCATGACTGTGGTTACTGGTTTGGCTTCGAAAAGCCTGGAACAGAAGAGAATCCTGCTATCGTATTTATCTAACAGGAAAAAGAGCAGAACGTTTCTGAAGATTTCAGCTGCATTTCTTAGTCTTTATGCGTTGTGTTTAATGACACACACTCCATGACACCTGATCGCTTTGTCAACTGATGAAGGCCATGAGAGGCTCTTGAAAGCTCTGGTAAAAGCAACTAAATTCACCCCCTGTTAAGAATATTTTGTCAAACTGGTCAAGAATTGTGTTGTTGTGTATCCAGACCAGAATGAGACAGTGCTGGTGTTTCGGGGCAGCGTCTACTGGACGGTGTCGTCTGCAGGCGTCGTGAGCAACCCGCTGCCTCTCCGTCAGCGCTGGCCCGACCTCCCTCCGGCCATCGAGGCTGCTGCCTTCTCCCCGCTGGACTCCAAGTGGTATTTTTTCAAAGGTACTGCTTCACTGAGCTCATTAATGTGACTGACACTTCCTTTTAAAGACATTCCCAAACCTGTTGGCTAACTTCACATATCTGTTAAAGCCCCTAAAATAGATTCTATTGTGCCTATTTAAAGACTATACTGCACTGAGGACTCAGCTGGAGTTTGAAAGTAGCTTCACCTGTGTGCTAAAGGCTGATAACGTGTTTGAAGTTACTGCCAAGTTTCACTTTCCTGGCACTAACCTGACAGTGTTATCTTGATTCTACTAATCTGCTACAGACAGAGCATTTTTATGTAAAGCACAGACACCCTGCTAAAGGAATTATTTAAACTCCATAAATCATTTCCTTCGTTGTCTTTGTCCTTTGTTGTCTGAGAATGGTGCATTCCTCATGAAACTTAACCCCAAAATACTCCACCTTACTGTCTTTTGCAAAGGTTATACTAAGAGCAGGGCTTATTAGCTTATATTTTCTGTATTTTTGATAGAAATCTTCATGTTTTCATCCTTTGGAAAATCAAAAATACACGTTTCTTCTACCTGTAGTGCTATTCATCCATCTAGATTGTTTTGGAAACTAGAAGGCACAGTAATGTCTCTTTACAGAAATCCTGACCTGGTTACTCATGATAATCCACAGACCTTGTTGTGAGCAGTTTCACGTAGGAAGTACTTTCTTTTAACCGAACTACACCCACCAACTGTATCACTATCCAGAAGGAAGCATGCATCTACTCAAGGAAGACAGGCATAAACATTAATGGCGTCCTATAAAGTCAGCCAGCCTCCCGTCCATGAGTACCTGCACATTTCCTTCTGCGTGGTGATACAGAAAGAAAATAGTTCCTACGTGAAACTGCTCTCAGCAAGGTCTGTGGAATATCTTGAGTAACCAGGTCAGGATTTCTGTAAAGAGACATTACTGTTGAGTTTGAGTGTCAACTATTTCCATTGTGTTTGAGGAAAGGCAGACCACTGATATCTCCAACACTCTGCAACTCACACCAAAACAATCTAGATGGATAAATAGCAACAGTTAAGTGGAAAAATATGTATTTTTTTTTATCTAAAGTGAAACGTTAGCTACTGTATAGGCTGAATTTGTGGAGCTACTATAATCAAATGTATTATGATGTTGTGCAGGGAAGCGGATGTGGCGCTACACCGGCACTGTGCTGGACCCTGGCTTCCCTAGGCAGAGCATTGAGTTGGGGCTTCCTCGCCACCCCGACTGTGCCTTCTACTACGCTCCTCTGGGTCACATGGTCGTCTTCAAGGGCTCCCGCTACTCTGTGCTCAACCTCAAAACCCTGCACCAGGAGCCCTACTACCCCCGCAGGCTAACAGACTGGACTGGTGTGCCACAGGGGACCAATGGGGCGCTGACCCGGCCAGACGGACGCCTCTACCTGTTCAGAGAACAGCGCTTTTGGAGATTTGACCCGGTCAAAGTGCGAATCACCAGAGAGGGCCAGTGGGCCAAGGACCTGAGCTGGACTGGCTGCAGCGGTGCCCCTCAGAGCAATAACATCCTTTGACCAGCAGAGGGAGCCATCAGCTTTAGATAAAGTGCAATTTGTTGGTGTATCCTGTAACACAGAGGTGCTACAATGTTTTCAGCCTGAACACTTATTGAGTTTAAATGTTGCAAAAGGAGCCTAGCTCAGCAAACTCGTGCCATGAAGGGACTGAAGAAAAATAAACCCACTTGTTTATACATTTTGGAGCACATTTAGTATTTATAATGCAGAGCAATGGATATTACTGTGTGTGGATGTGCAATTATAGCCTTTCTCTTTACTCTATAGTGAGCAGACAAAAAACAGTTTTTAAGTTGGAACCATGCTTTTAAAACCATCGTCTTTTCTCTGGTAGTATTTGCACAGACAGCAAAACCAAAATGTGTTTTTATCCTTTCTGTAATGTCACTAACACATGTAACATATGTATAAATAACTATTACTTACTTTGGTCTGTGATTGTGTTCCCTCCTTATTGCTTGCCATAACAGAGGGCCTGAAATGTTGATCACTAACTTCTTTATCTTTCAGTATTATGTGTTACATTTTTGATTGATGAGTCATGTATCGTGATGGCAGAAACTGACAGCTGAGTCACCAGTGTGATGCATTTTAAGAAACAGTTGCAGAGGAACGATGATTCAGGGAAACCTCCTGCGTTCATTCACTGATTTTTCCACCACTGCAGGCGAAGCGGTCGTCTGTCAGTGCATATATACATCATTGATTACTCAGTTCGCTGTAAAGGCCATTAATCCTACAGCTAATTCAACCTGACAATAGCGTCACATTATGTGGAAACATCTGTCAGGACACACAGCTGGCCTTCATAATCTGACCACAACAGAAAGCATTTTTTTTTTATTCATTTATCTTTTAATACTAAAGCCTGACAACATTTCTCTGCATCACTGAACATGAGGAACCTCACAGTCGATGCCCTCTGAATCAGCATGTTTGCTCTTTTCCAGTAACGCCCAAATACAGTAAACAGTTAAACACATTCACACCTCCGAGCTGCCCTGCACACCCACAGCGTCCTGTTGAACTAGACCTCCTTATATGCATTTGCTCAAACACTGGCCATAATACACATGTAACACAAGTGCATACCAGACACACAGGTTTATCTGTTAGTGGGTTAGATCTGGCCACAACTGAAAGTTTTAGTTAACGGGAGAAGATGTTACATAATCAGTGTTGTAGAAGTGACTAGTATGACCCGAGTCATGAGACTGCTCATTAAATGCATAGTATTGTCCCTTCCTCACATATAACAATGTTATCTTTTATCAGACTAGTCTCTAAACAACTATACTCAACGGTCACGAGCACTGTGCAAAAATGTTGCTGGTGTGACCATCTGTTAGAACTGATCAGTCCAATATACAGTATGATGGATTAGCTAAGGTTTCACTTCAGTTAATCTGTCTGCTGATCCCTCAGCAGCTTCCTGTGAGCGGCCTTACAGTAATTAACATTTCTGAGGTCTCAGGCTACGGACACATTACACACTCATGACTAGATTAATATAAAAACATATATATTACACACAGGATTTTCAGTCCAAATGTTATCTTTAAGTAATTATTAGGAAAATCGTTTACCTCTAGGATATCGGAGGATGAAAATAATCATGTGAGAATATCCAGTCCTCTTTAACACAGTAATTTGGTCAGGTCTAGTACACCACTTATACACTGTAACACAAACACTTGAGCAAAGATCAGTTGATGTGCATTCAAACAAATGTAATCAAAAGCCACTAGGCTGGACTTTGACTATGCAAAGCCTGTAACATAGACTGAGAGTGCTGCACGGTGAGAGCAATCAGACAAAATCAGATTTCTTATCACGATCAACACAGACATCAAAGAGTGACTCCACACTGAGATCATCTTCATCTGTTTAAAAGGCAATCGAAAAATAAGACATTACAGAAGCCCAGACTGGCACTAGTACCCGACAGTAACACTTAGCTGCACAAATCATTAGTCGGATCTAAATGTAAAAGCAATTTAAACATTCAACAATATTATTACCTGCACTGTTTTAAAACATCACTCTGTACCTCTGTCTGCAGGTCTGTTAGAGTAGGATTTGGACAATTACCGTTTATATATTGTGGAAAAGTAAAACCACTTAAGGGCTGTATCTAGACCAAATCAGGCACTGTGGCGATGATCGCATGGTTGTGCGGCAGTGTGGAAGGACACAACTGGTCTCAGAACCCCACCTTGATTGGCCCGGTTTCTGGTTCCTGGCTTTGGGGAAACAATTCTTTCAGAAAGGCTTTCTCCATCAGCAGCCAGTTTGCAGATTATTTCTCCTCCCCTGCTGGTGCAGTTTCCTGGCAGCATGATGTTGTTGGAGGAACCAAGCAACATCGCAGAAACTCAGACCAATTTGTCAGACCTCTGAATGTTCACCCTGACACTGAAGGTGTCATGTCAACCAGTGCCTGTAATAACACTTTACCACTGCAGCATGAAGTTGGGTTGTGTTTCTCAAAATGTTCATTCTGTTTCAACTTTTTGCTGCCTGAACACACTACTCACAGTCAACATGAATGGGAGGACTGGCGTTTTTGCTTCAATGCCTGATTTGGTCTGAATGAGGCCAAAGACCTTCGACACTTCTGAGTGGAAAGTGTCACCTGCAGCTGAACTTTGGTTCTTCCGTGCTCCACAGCGGTGTCCCGCATGACTTCTTTAAAGGGTTTCTCATCCAACCTTTCTATGTTTCTAATTACAAAGATTATTACCACAGCACGCGGCATTGTGGCAGGAATTTAGATGAAGAACTCATCAACTGGCTCCTCATTGTTTGTGAGTGCTGAGAGAAGCTCAACAGTAGTCCTGTTCTCCACCACGATCCCTTTGGAGGGGCTTTGTCCTGCAGCCAAAGTCCTGCTACCACAGCCCATCCTGGCTGCATCTATACAGCTGCCAGAGCCCCATGTCCTTGAGGCGCTGTGAGGGTGCCTGTGTGTCTGTGGCAGACATTCAATCAGCTCCTTGGCCAGACCCTCACCAGCTGAAGCCCCGACAGCTGCAGGTCTCTCAGAGCGGAAATACTCTGAATAGTCCATGGAGGAAGAGCGGGCGATTGTTTTGACGGCTGTGTCAGAGTGTGATAGTGAGATGGGGACTCCCGTGTCTACGTTGGTCTCTGGCTCCTCCTCATCCTCTTCCAAGAGGAGATGGGAGAGAGAACGTGTGATGGAGGGGCGCAGAGGAGAGTCAGGGTGATTGGTGGTTGAGGGCGGTGCGGGGCTGCTGCGCTGGGATGAGTAACAGGAGCTGCCTGGAGGAGTGCTACAGCAGCTTCCTGATCCCAGACTCTCTGCTCCACCACCTCCTCCATGAAGCTTCTCCAGGAGAGGGTCACTGTGTGGTCTGTGGCCTGTCGATGACCAGAGACACATCAAGCTGGGTCGCAAAGGGGGGCAATTAGGAGACTTTGCTCTTGTATTGTACTCAAATGTCACTGAACATGCTCAGCTCAGAGTGGTATTAAGTATTTCGATCATTTCTTGAGATGTTTTTGATTTAAAAAGTCGCTTTTTGTTGTCAAATATATTGCCATGAACATCCTTTAATCATACTGAATACAAAATATTAAGTTGACAGCTCACTAACAGCTGGCATCACTACTATAGAAAATTCCAGATAAAAAAAACTGCATGGTATTGTGTCAAAATGGCTAGTAAAACTCTCCAACTGTTATTCATCCCAAATATTAAAGGTGCCCTGTTAAGTTTTCTTGTAAACAAACAAACGTTATGTTTACATTCAGTGCTATTCACCAAAACACATTATGTGTACTATGTCTTTGACAACTAACAAAAGTGTGGAATACATTTCCTTCCTCATAAAACATGTACAAAGCTGATTTAAAAAAGTATTTTACATCCAGCATTGTTTATATTCATGTTGACTTCTTCTCTGCCTTTGTTGGTACTTGCAGCATTTTGTAGATCAGTGGAATAATGTTAAAACATTGTTTGGAGCGTCTGTCACTTTATCTGCATCATCATGTACAAGCCTGAATCAACACAACAGGAGCCCGCCCATTACAAAAGTTTTCCATAGCGTTACTGGATGTCAAAAGCTCCATAAGATACTTTTAAGAATTCACACTTACTTGGCAAACTTCCCATGTCTGATTAATTTGGATTTGCTATGATGATTATGTTTACAACAAGTCTCCCACGTAAAAACGGTGGAGGGGAAAATTAAGAATACTCCTGTCATGAGTTGAGTCAAATCATTCCCTCGAGCTGGATGTGAATTTGTGGAAAGTACCGATAATACACTCAGCTGTGCAGTATCTTGCACCCTGTGTGCAGTTATTACCTCTGTGGACTTACCTTGCCTATGTGTTTGCCAGGGCAGGGGTGTTGTAAGGCTGCAGGGGGACTGTGCTGAGCTCCTGAGCTGCATACCTCGAGGGGACACACTGGGGCAGGTCAGGGGGAAAGCACAGGTCAGAGGTCGCTGAGGTTGAGCTGGGGTTTTCACCTGCGGCACAGAAGGACAGGAGGAGAGAGAGGGATTATGATTTACACCAGGACTAGAGAGATTTAAGAGAGTTAAGCAACTTTGACAGAATTAACACACACGCATCCGACATATGGCTATTGTGACAGCTTTGAGGTGGTTCTGTCAAAAGAGAGCAACTACATGATTTCTTCATCAGACATTACAATTGTTCTTCTCTTTCTATTGTTGAACCTATGATGTTTTTTTTATGAGGTTGGTCATAATAGATGATGAAAGCTGGATTTGTTTATTCTGAGCTAATGAAGGACATCAAACGCAGACATCCAAGGCTGATTATTCTGAACAAGCTGAAGAGGTTGTTTGTTTGTTTTTTTCAAACCTGTTAGATTTTGTTTGGCTCCGTCTCATCAGTATAACATCAATAACATTTGAGACAAAAGTGAAGAAAAAAACAGTGCCTTTAAACAGAGTAATAGAAAATCATATAAAATAACATTAAAACCAAACTAGTGCACATTAATTACTGTTACAAAATCAGTCTAATTTACCTTTCAAATAAAATTCTTTACATTCAAAAATTATTTGGACCGTCAAACTCTTATTTAACCCTTATCTAACCATCACTCTTATTATTTCTCTATACATCAACTCAGATGTTCAACTATTTCTCATCATGAAGCAAAAAAGAATCAATCAATTTCAATCATAATTACACTAAAGTGTTTGGACAATATCTGGAGACAAAATATGATTTGCATAATAAAAAAATGTGTTTTGCATAAAGCATAAAAACTGATGTGTTTTTACATTCGTTATTTCTCTTTGTCTGATGTGAGGTAATTGTGAATGGGGGAAAAGCTTCTTTCTTCTTTTATTCCAGGTTAAATAATCATTAGTTTGTCAAACGTGACACCTAAGACTAAAAAGAAAATCAACAGAAATTCCTTCCAAATGCTGCTTTCACTCCAAAGGCCACTTGTTACTCTACTGAGGACCTGGCCAGCCTCAACATCTCCTGTTCTCCAAATAACATTTGAGCAGAACATTGAACAAAGATCCTGCTCGTTGGACTCTATGTCATGAGATGATTATAGACTAAACCTTCCAGCAGACTGCTGTGTTTAGAGTCAATGCAGGGCTGCTTCAGACTGACGCAACCACTGACATACAGTATGACAAACCTCATGATTTAACCCAACATAAATCAAAGGGAAGCTTTTCCGCCATTCTACCTAATATGTGAGTGTAGGGCAGACTAAAAGACTTTAAAAACACACATCATCAGTCACTAAACTGCATGTAAAACATACAATTAAACAGCAGGAACTGTACAATGATGTCCACAACATTACTTTTTTGATAACAGGGAAAAGATGAATTAAGGTGTATTTTAAGCCACACTTACCTGGAAGAGAACCTTATTGCTATCCAGGTCTTCTGTCTGCCAGCGTGTAGTGCTGATTGGGGTACAGGGGTTGGGCAACAGAGGCACTAGCTGACCAATTTCTTCCACACTGAACTGCAGCACGGCAGAGGTGCAAGGCTCCACCCGGACCCCTGGTGACAACTGTTTTATAGCCAGCTGCAGGCACAGCCCAGGCTCTGTGTGGGGTGGTGAAGTGACAGACAGAAACACAGCAGAACAGATTAATACAGAATGAGTCTTTTGAAGAGGTGTAGAAACAAGCTAATGGTGTGACATAATTTGACTTCACACTGATTTACTTGTTTTGAGAATTTAATCCAAAATGCAACACATATTTTGAATATTGCAGATCATTTCGTGTTGTTAAAGGGTAATTATGTTATGTTTAACCCTGGATCATATTTGTACATAATTTGTCATCTAAATGACACACGTAGTTCAGATCTGAACTATCCCTTTAAAACACCAAAATCACACCCTAACTCAAATAAACTCCTGTGTCCCTGGAGGGAAAAATTACTGTTTTTGTTAATGGAGTTTAATGGCTTTAATGAGAGTGATATAATGGTTGCTTCTGGTTTAACAAGGGGGGTCTTACTCTTGACTTAAAAGGTATAGCTCTGTAGGGATCCTTTCCATATTGTTGTCAGGCACTAAGAATGAATCTGAACCTGTCCCAAGCCCTTTTGGTGGACTTTTTTTAACAGACGCAGTTGCCCCCAATGATTACGTTTTAGCCATTGCTGTCCATTTTGCTGTCGGCTGAGGCAATCTACTGGAGCAATTCCAAAACATCTTCTTTTTGCTTTCCTTCTTATACTGATAACAAAGATAAGCCTTAAAGCTGGATTTGTTGAGATGGATGTTACATGTTTGCAAAAAAGGACAACACTTCAAAGACGTACCACTATGGAGAGTGAACCAGCAGAAGCCTGTCTTCTGCTCCTCTGCCTGTCGCTGCAGCACGGTCTCATAGAGCCGCACAGCATCCTCATAGTTGTCATATCCACTGTACAGTGTCACACGCAGTATTTCTCCTCCACAGTGCACTGGACGAACGCCCCACACAGGCATCCCTGCACCCAAACTGTAGAAGTCTCTGCTTGGCAGGAGGTAGGGCCGCATCAGGGCATTGTTGGGGGAGCTGCTGGAGGTAATGTGGATCCCTCCAGTTCGTTTGCCGCAGCTCTCGGTGTGGTGGTACTGCCAAGGCGGACGCTGAAAGAAGTCAAGCACTTTGAGGATTCGCTCCTCTCCATAAGCCTCATGGAGGAAGAAAGTGATGGCCAGAGAAGGGTAGCCTGAAACGTTTTTGGCAAAAACAAATTCCCAATCAACCTTAAATAAAAACAGATGCAATTCGAGGGAAGCTCTTTTTGGGAAAACATGTTTGCATCATACACAGAATAAATGTAATATTCAGTTAAAAGTAAAACAATTAAGGTTTTTTTTTACATGAATGGAAAATTAACTTCCTGTAAACATGTTTTGTTCTCACATATGGAAATTATTTCTCTCTTTGCAAAAAAATGTACACTAACAGGATGTGCAATGTGGTTAAATGTACAGGGTGAAATGAATACCTACATACATAAATGTCAAACCACACAGTAAGGATCTGTACCTGCCACAGGAGAGAGGCGAGTGTAATTTCTTAATGGGGAGGCCCTCTCCGACACATGGAAGATGCGGAGGCTTGGGCAGAGCCAGCGAAGGAGGCGATCCAGGGTGTGCTGCAGCAGCAGTGAGTCTCCTGGATTGGCCAGCAGATGCAAGTTCATAGGCAGGAGCGGCTGCTGCCGCTGCCGCTGCTGCTGCCTCGCCCGACCGCTCATGAGCTCAACTAGGGTCAAACACACACACACAGCTCTCACAAGTGTACAGAGATATCTTAGACAAGTGAACACATGCAAATGTTAAAACAGGCACAGTAGTTCTAGCAAAAGCCATAACTAAGTCTAAATAAGTCTTGTTGGTCAGCTTGTCAAAACTCCTTTTTGGCCTCTTTTGAAAGGTACATTTTACATCATTGGCTTGGAGATTTCAAATTTCTAAGACTATATCATACATTGGTTACATGGAGTTTGAAAGGCATGGGCATTTACAAGGCAGGGTCTGAATAACTATCAAATTGCATTATGGGAATTGTAGGATTTGGGGTTGTTGGCCTCTCTGACATCAGTTTTGACCATTATTATTTTTAGCTTTATAAAAGGTACACTTCTAAATGACAGTAGTGCCTCTTACTTGTATGAGGGGCTGAAGTGGTGAAGGGATACTTACTGCCCGACGACATCCTGCTGCAGTCAGATCTGATAAAGACAAAATAAAAAGCACTTTTTTAAGAGTGTAGCCTGGCTGGAGAAAAGACAAAAATCTGTCTCCATCTTGCGGTGGCTGGTTTGGTCACTTTGGTCACCATGACAACCCATTATCTGTTAGCTAACACAAGCTTAAAAAGTCAATTTATGGGAAAATATCTTGAAAAGTACAACAATAACAACAACCTGCGGTAAAGTGCCGAGAGGTTTAAACAACAGCTACGTTTCTGGTTACAAAACGACAGTGCCTTTCTGTCTCGGACAAAGTTAATTTCCATCGTGGCTACGGCTATAAAAAAAAAAAAAAGGCGAAGTTGGCTGGCTAGCTAGCTAAGGTTAGCCCGGAGCTAACGCCGAGACAACAGTTGACTCACTCGGCAGTTTCAGCTCCGGAGTCCACGTTTTCATCGTCGGCTCTCTTAAACGCCGCCGCTCTTGGAAACATAGTCCGGCACACCTTTCAGCTTTAGTCGAGCCTCCTGCGTGGACAGTGTGAGCGGCGGTGTTTGCAGCAGTCCGGGCTGAGAGTGAGAAGCATCCTGGTTGATTTCTTTCCACAGGCTGCCCCACAAAAAAAAATGGGACTCTTGCTGGGACGCTGACGTCACCAGCTATCCATACACCGTTATGTTAAAACACAAGCCCTGGTTAATTTTAGGGACATGTAATAAAAAAGAAAAGAAAAGCTAAAGCCGGAGGTGCCTCGTTTAAGTTGAGAAGAATTGCACGCTGGACTATGTTTAGAAAGCTCCTGAGACTAAAGTGTGGGCGAAAGGGAGCAGCAGAAGTTGCTTTAAATCTAAAGCCGCCTATAATAATAACATGGAGCAGATGGCATGCGTCTAACAATATGCGAGGACAAAGGAGACCGTCCAGACGGGCTGCTCAGATTTAAAAGTGCAGGGAAGGTATGGAGGGGAGGCCCTAAAGCCTGGAAATTAAAGACATTGTTTGTTAAGACCTTGTTAAGAGCATTAAACGCCTCGACAGCTTTTGGAAGCACACCCAGTTTTGACAGGTCTGTCGGTTTCCAATGAAACGCTCATAAAACTCGTGAGAGACATGCACTAAAAGTTACATCCTGCAACACAGCCTGCTGTCATGTCACACCATTAAAACAATTTAACTGTGACATTGTAAAAATAGTCGTTTAAATGTTTTAAACCCCAGATCATTATAATAAAATCCTGCTTCTTTTATCAACAACATAGTTCATTGTAGGTCATTTTTGTTTTAATTCTTAGTTTTGTCTTTGTCCATCATGAACAGCTGGGCAGAGACTTTGGTCTCAATGAGCTGACAGGACATTTCATTTTTCAAAATAGAAATTGCAGTTGTGAAATAAAAATGACCTGAAAGAAACTGAAAAGAACCAGACATGAAATTAACATTTCATTACAATGAGCTGAGTTTTAAAAACAATTTCATGGTTAAATTACATTTTTTGTCTATTCATTTATACTGTTATCTCATCTTCTCTTTTTTTATCTAACACTGAACACATTTCACTAGCGTTAGTGTCTTTGTCAGATCTGCTTTACAGAGGCGTTGATTCACATTTCAACATGTTGAAGGCCGTAGTTTGTGGTGCTTGTGTTGTTTTTGTTGGCTCATTTGACATCAGAATGTAATTATTAGACACACCTCTCAACAAACAAACAGCAACACAAACTATACAGCTGGATCTACGCCTCTCTAAAACAATTTCAACAAAACTACACATTTTAAGTGTTTTTTCTAATAATGGAAAGAAGAGTTACACTTCAAATCTCAAAATACTGTAGTAAACAATGTACTCCAGAGGCAAAGTTCCTCATGTGAACATGGGGATTTTGTCTGTGGCTTACCATTTACATTGAGCTTTAATTATGGTCAGAGAGGCAAGTATTTTTTGACATTTGCCGAGGCCTTCTCATGAAAGCTGTAAAAAAAAAAAAAGAAAGAAAAGAAAAAACCCATCCCTTCGTGTTTTTTTATTCTACATTTAATATGATGAAAACAAGGCCCTGTACAATCCACCTTCGCAGTGAGTACAATAATTATTTTACAATTTGTACACATTAGAATATGGTGCTAGACTGGTTCCACCCGTTCAAAATGCAGTTGAGAATGGAAAAAAACAAAAACAAAAAAAATCCTCTTTGAAACCTGCACCACGAGGAACCTTCCATTCAAAGAGAGGAGATAAATCTTTTTTTGGCCGATCATACAGCAGGCCTGAAGTGAAAAATGTGTCATGAGAGACCAAACACCATTTATGGAGCTTTTATGTGCGTCTTATACCCTCGATTGATCCGTTAGATAAAATGCATGCTGTGAAGCTACAGCTCTTGATCTCTCTAACCACTAGTGCAGACCTGGCCAAAATATTGAAAATGGCATTAAATATTTCAGCTGTGTGAGGTGCACTTAGTTCGTAACAGAAATGAAAACAACCTCAGAAATAACAGACATATCTGCAACATAAATTAAGCACTCTTCCTGTTTTCTCAAGTACTCAAAATGTATTTCACTACTGTTGTAAGCCAGGTCTGCAACAGTTAACACTTTGTCCTCTTCTTTAAATTTAAAATCCTCTGGGAGGAAAAAGGCCAAGAGTGTCTTGTCAACCTGTACAGCCATCAATGTGCCACAAAAAACAAACATAACACATTGACATCAACATTTAAAACAGGGGAGTGAATTCAAATGTTTTCTTGGTCTCCACGTAGCCGCATGTTTGCTTTGAACATGTTTACGCTCGTTCTCGACAGCACGTGGTTAATTGGCAAACAGGCTCGCCCAATTCTCTCCGAAGGCCACAAGAAACATGATTTTGTACAAAACTAGAACCCCCTCCTTTAACTCCTCTCAGCAGAAGAAATCTAATATTGCTAGAAAACTTCCCCATCTTTTGCATGATTTTTTTCTTTTTTTACACATTTTATGGAAGAAAAGTTAAGCTTCCCAGTGTTTCCCAGAATCAATGATGAAAGCACTTCCAAGTTCATTCAAACGCATAGCAGTCCACAAAAAAACAAGGCTCTCAGTTTCTCTCAACTCAAAGTTAGCTTTCATTGAATTCACTTGTTTTATGCTACGTAAGTGTACACTTTGCGGTCCTCCGGTGTTCGTGCCAAATATTCCCTCTCAATGAGTCCTTCAATGCGCTTCTTGATGACTACAGGACTAGGGAGGAATCGTGCTCGCAACTGCTGTGTGACCTGTGGGGACATGAATCAAAGTAACAAAATCAGTACTTTTGCATTTTTTGTCATTAAGCTCATTTTATCACCTTGTTTAACATCTTTAATCCTTAATTTTCTGTTCTTTTACAACACAGTGTTCAAAAGAATTAAAATCTGTAAAACATTTTTATGAAGTTAAACTAAACAAACTAAACTGTTTTTTTTAAAATTATTTTATACTTCAAGACGCAATCATCACTACGGGGCTCAATAAAAGGTATGAAAATGTGAAAGAGTAAACTATGATCATGTGGGACCAAAATGCAAACATGTTAGCCGACTGACCTCTGCTACTAGGACATTGTGCTGCATCTTCTTTCTGGACTTCATGATACGAACTATGGCAGCTTCGATCTCATGCTTCCTGTCGTCGTCCACTTTCTGTCGTGTCTCCTTCCTCTCCGGATCCGACTCTCCCTGTTTAGCGGCCACTAGATGGTGCATAACAAATGAAAATAAATGCAAACACAAGTTGTTTTGTCACATTTACTGCTGTGCAAGGGGCTTATGCACATGTAATTATTTACTGCTATATGAGATTAAAATATGGCATTAGGTCTTTAAGGCAGCAATTTGAAACTGTTCTATGTATTCAGAGAGCACAAGAACTCATTCATATACAATAATAATGCATCAAAATAAAAACATGACTTTACTTTAAGTCTTCAGAAAACACCACATAAACTTCATGATGGTCCTCACCTGTCTGGATTTTGACACGGTGCAGTTTGGAGGTAAACTGGTCATTGACTGTAAACACATGGCCGTTCTCAATCTCCTTGGACTTGGGCTCCTTGGTGAGAACTCTCTGAGTGGGCTTCCCACAAGCCAGAGACTGCAGCGCTCGCACCAGCTCCCTCTCTGGGATGTCAGTCTCCTGCTGGATCTCCTACAGGGTGGAGAAATCAAGTTCGGGGCCATGATTAACAATAACCAAGGTGTAACAGAGAGAAAAGCAGAAACACTGGGAGGAAGATACTATGGGAACTTGCACACTGTGTAAGGGCAGAAGGGTGCCGAGTTGTGTACCTCAAAGGTTGACTTCTCTCTGTTGTTAAATAGCATGAGGATGGTCATCTGGAAGGTGGAGACCTGCAGGATGTGCTTCCTGGTGTTGGAACCGGTTACTTGGGCGCCTCCTACGCCGACCTCTGATCCGTCCTCCTTTCAAAATGTTCGGTTTGAGGTATTATTTAAATGCTTAAAAACATTTTAAAAGTGGTATAAGACATCTTAACGAATACTTTGCAGAACTGCATTAATGACAATGCATGGAAAAATTGGTCATCTTCTTTCCATTGTTTATTCACATGACATGGCATAATTATTGCATACAGTATAGTAGAAATGTGCTGATACTCCATTTTAAAGTGACACAAACCTTTTTGATGGGACCGTAGAAGGTGGCGTTTAGATCTGCAGAGCCCATATGGTGCTGCAGTGTGAGTTGTCTTCCGCTGTGCTTACCAAGATAAAACCTACACGCACAAAAAGGAGTCACTGGAGGTTAACATCTAAGAATAGTCAATGCAGCACAATTAATCCAACTTAGGTGTTAGTACTTTCTGCAATAGACAGGAAGAGAACACCTTGACAATGCATCACGTGTGATAATTGTGTTTCTAGGAAGAAATGAAAGCTCATATCTTCAACAACGGGGCAAGATTGTAAAAAGGTTGTTGCTCTGGTTAGCTTCCAATTGCATTTACACACAATGGAGCTAGGTATGCCTCCTCCGTTTGGATCATATCACACATTTTGGACTGAAATCAAATGTATAAACAATAAAGTGTCTCACCTTCTAAAGACTTCAAATGCATGTCGCGGTGAAGGAGGGATGTTGCACTTAGGTGTTGCTGATTGTGTTGGCCAGTATCCCGTGGTCAGGACTCTCACAGTGAGATCAACCCCTCCGAGTGACACCTGGAGTCGTAAAAGAGGCAAGAAGCACAATCAGCTTTCAATCTACGCTGATGTAATTACACCCTGTACACTGATGGTTTTTATTGGTGCAATTAGAGGGTTAGAAACAGATAAAACGAACAGAACTTAATTAGACAAAAATAACTACAGACCACTGACAAAAATGGGTCACATTTCACTGAAACAGAGTACTGTGTACTCTTAATTCGACAAAATAATCATTTAGATACATGAGAAAATAGGTTTAATTACTTTTAAAATGCACTTTTTGGATGTAGACAAGTAAAAATGTGCTCAGATAATTACTGGGATTAATTTCTGCTAATTTATTATCTGCTAAACATGAATCACATTTGTTTCAGCACACTAGAATGACAATCAAATAGAGTGACGGAGGCTCTGGTGACAGTACAGCCAGAAATAAGCAGCATGTATTCCCAGGATACGGGTAGTTAGGTGCATAATTGTTTTCATGTAACAGAGCAACGTGGCAATGCAGTCAGTCAAGCAGCCGTGTACTGATTACAAATAGCAAAGTGGCCTCATTATTTTGACAGAATGAGTGGTGGTGTGCAGCGTCTCCTCACCCCAGTTGTCTGTAGATGTTGTCTAAACTCATCCATGGTGGTGTTGGAGATGCTCATGTCCCGGAACATGCCCTCCAGTTTAGAGGTGAACTGACAGCCGCACTCGGTCTGAGCAATGAAGACCAGGAGAAGGTGGTCAGCAAATCGTTGTCAACTTGTAACAGCAGCAAGTGAAAACAGCCAGCTTATCGTAGGTTTCCTCCATCCTAAACTTTGTTTGTAATGTACCTATACATATCCGTAAGCTTAAATCCTTTCCATAGGGGTTTAGATTCTCATTAAGAAGATCAGAAAATCACAGAAAATGTCATAATGATGGCACAGGAAAAATAAATTGCATAAAATAATTTGAGCTTGACAACCTTTTCACATGCGACAGCTGAAGGTTTTTCATTCAACCAACATCCTGACTGAAATCTCGTTATTTTATTCCAAAGAACATGTCGTATCACACTCACCTTGAGCTTGGAGATCATGTTCTTCTCAGAGTCGTCAGAGACGCTCTTGTTGGTGAGCAGCCTGCGGGCCAGGTGCTGCTTGTAGTACCTCTCAAACACATCCTTTTCCTGCATGAAGCGGAACAACACCATGGCCTTGTCCAATATAGACTCCACCTCCTGCTCTGTCAACTGAACGAAAAACAAAATGATACAGATTAAACAGGGTGGTCATAAACAGAGTCAATGATCTGATAAAACCCCTGGATTCCCTGCTTTCATGCTTCAGTGTGACATCAAATCCTGTATGAACATAAATCTGCATGTCCTAAAATAAGAATATGAATCCATTAGAGAGCTCACCCCTTTAACTCCTTTCTTCAGTTTGTCATCAATGAAGAGTGAGAGGTACTCAGGCGAGCGAGAGTTGAGATTAAGGAAGTACTCAAAGTCGCCTGCGATAGTCTGTTTGAAGAGCCGGTCATTATTAAAGGACTCCTGGAGGAACCGGTCAAAACGTGACTTCAGGTCCAGCAAACCCTGAGGGGAAAGAGGCAAGAAGACAGTGATGAATGGGCGATAATACAGCAGCAGTTTGCATTATCAGTAGCCTAACACAGCAGTTAAAGCTCTAACAGTAGCTACAACAGAGAAAAGCCAGTCTCATCAGAAAAGCGTCAGGCTGCTTAAAAAGTACAAAAACATGAATATAATAAGACTTGAAAGTGCCTTCGCTTTGAAAGACCTCACATGTTATTCAGTAGAGTGCAGAGACTGTGCAGTTGAGGGCTGACACCATCATGGTTTGTGGGCACAAAGGCAGGGGGTCAAAGCAGTTATCCTCTGCTGGGAAGTTATAGAAGTGTATTATGGTAAGGGCTCGGCACGCAATGGTGTGCTAAAGCGTACTGAGCCAGTAAAATAACTCATCTAACAAGGTTAGATGTTCTGACTGGTGTCTTTTTCTCTATCATTCCTCTAAAATATATGTGGTTAGAAGGTCATAGTGTTCCTCACAAGAGCATATGAACCATCAAAACTGCCTCCTACACTTGCAGCAGCAAAGACATTCCTGCAGATTCAAAAGACATCACTGTACTCTAACTACCCCATCATCTCACCTGGATGTAGTCTACTGGGTTCTTTCCCTCCCCTTCCTCTGACACGAGGGCTTTGCCTTGCTCCCGCAGGTATGAGCTCATGCACTCACACATGGTCTTCAGCCCATTGGGAACCCTGCTGAACAGCTTGTACATGCATGCCAAATCTGCGATGGAGATGCATGAAAACACACACAAGCACACATGTTAGAAATCTAGTTGCAACAACTGAGAAAAGGACCAAGCAGCTGAGATCTGCTGAAAAAAGGAAAATATTTTCTGAGGCCAGCCACCATCACTAAAGCTACAACCCTGCAGTCCCGGTTCCATCGAAATCCAATCATTAAAATTACATCGCTTGTATCTTACTGCTTGTGACATGAGCAAGGGGAACACTGTGACTGCATTACTGATCCAAAACAATATATACCTCTTGCAAGTGACAGTGATAAAGTTCAATAAAGAACACTGAGGATTTCTTTAGTTTGTGTAGATTTAATTTCCAGTGCTCACAAGGGCCCGAAACTACAAATGCTAAAGACATGAAGCAAAACTGCAGCGCTCTTACCGTCTGTCTTGCCATTTTTGAGCATGTGGACAAGGCCAGAGTTCTCCATCTCTACGATCGTCTTCATGTGTTTGGAAATGAGCTCACGTTCCACCACCTTGACAATAGGCTCCTCTGTAGATTTGTCCAGGCAGTGCATCACCCGCTCGATCTCCTCATTGATCCTGGCTTCCACTTTCTTTATGTACACACTGGCACTGTTTTCTGCAAGGAACTTTTGGCTCTCCATCTAAGTGTGAACAAGAAACACTTACAAGCTGTAAATGACAGAAATGGCTCTCACACTCCTTTCCATTTTTCATTATTTGTATTTGTGCTGTATTGTATTTGTATGGACCCCAGACAGGGAAGATGTAGCCAAGGCAACAACTAACAGCAATCAAAATAAACGATGAACACTGAAGAGTCGGGGGAATGTCGTTCTGTTACAAACCTGGAAAAATTCTGCAGACATTTCTAAGAACGGTGCCTCAAAGTCTTCTTCATAAACAGATCTCCCTTCAAGGCCGAGGATCATTAACATTTGGCAGGCATTTCTAATGGCCCCCCTGGTAGAGAAGAGAAGCAGACCGAACGCTGAAGGCACAATCACTGAGGCAAAAGAAAATTGTAAAATCTGCAATGTTAGAAAACACCAAACAGAAAAACACTTCAGGCTTATTCCACAGTTACTATGGCAGCCTAACTTTTGATTATTCATTCATCTAAAAAAAAGACAACACACCACAGTGCATGAGGCTCAGAAAAATCAATGTTTAAAATGTCAGAGCCTGTTTCAGTGAACTTCCCAGCAGATTTAATTTTAGCAGATGCACTCGACAGCTATTTATTATTTATGGAGAAAGCATGCATCCCAGCTGGTGACAAATGATGATTAAACATTTACCTTACTTTAACTAGATACAATGTGATTGTAATTTTTCTCCTAATTTATGTGCAACTAAAATCAAAATGAACTTGTCAACAACAACTGGCAATTGTGTGCGATCAATCCTGTCTGTGTGTGTTTGGCTACCTGTCAACCACCTCCCCCTTCCTCTCCCGTGCGATCATATCCAGCAGGGTCTGCCGGAGGTGGTCTCTGATGCAGCCATAACGAACCACCTGATCTCTAAAGATGATAAGACCCAGGTTGTAAACATTCTCCACATTGTTCTGCTGTACGTACACCCGGTCCTGTGGGACAAACACATAGAAAGGAGAATTAATGTTTTGGGCAACATTGATTAATGCATTAACCCTCCAGAGGTCTGAGGGTTCAAGAAGTTTCATTTCAGTAACACTTGCTGACTCGGCCTTCGGCATTTATCTATCTCACTTATTGACATAACAACTTTAATTTAGCCAAAACCAATTGTTTGCACTAAGACATAATGATTCAACACTTAAAAAACTACTTCAGGGTCATTTTTCAATACATATACAAATATGAGTTGATATATATGCAAATAGGAGCACAGTGTATTTCCGCACCATTTCTGGCACCAACAACATAAATACTAACTGGAGGAGGGCGTTATCCCTCTACACAAAGTTTAGTCAACACAGACCTGTTTGCGCTCTCTGAAAGGGAGGCAGGTCGCCTCACTTTGTTTGAACGCAGCTTAATCAAGTCAGTCATAGGTTATTAGTCATATTTGATCAGTTGCCCCAAATGTGTACTCTTCTGAATCAGAAGTAATTATGCCAATCTTACAGTTGGTGATACTATCACAAAAGTTTTTTTAACTTTGGTTATCACAGTAGTTAAGAATATTGTTTTTATTGTCGTAGCTCAGTCAATAACTATTGTTTATACTTTAAATCAGGCAGCCAACAGAAATAAAGCCAAGTGCAAAACACTGCAGTTCCTCGAATGGCCACTTGAGGCAGGCGCCAATAAAAATCAATCCCAATAGATCCCATGTAAAAATGCTGAACTTTAGAGCAGAAAAAAAACATGTACACAGCCTGGCACAAAAAATGGTTTTGGCCTGTAAAGATATTTTTCCCGTTCATTATCAGTTATGCATAATTAAATGCATGGGCTCTTTGTATGACAGCTAGCCACTTGCTGTGTAGCGAGCTGTCAGCAAACCAGGCTTCATTCGGCTTGGATCAACTCCATCCATGCTCCATCTCTCTTGAGTGGAGCCAGGCACTGCCAAGATGGCAATGGCAAGAGCCAACACACTGAGCTTCACAAACAGCTCGTCAGTGGCATATAGGTGACATCACAAAGACTACGTCCATGTTTTATACAGTCTATGCTTTAAATCTACATGTGTACCTGAAACAGCACCACTGGACAGACATTCTTTCTTTCGTCAAATCACACATAAACAAAAGAAAATAATGATAGCATTTAATTTTCTAACTCTGTTGTGTGCTATGAAGCTGTGTAAATGTGTTAAATCACAGGGAACTTTAGCTACTCACCATATACATGAGGATATCTCTGATCATCACCATTGCTGTTTGATGGTCATTCCAGGCCTGATTTAGAGTCTGGAGGAAGTTATTGTTTAGGGAGTTGAGGACATCTTCTCGTACCTTTGTGGGAGACAAACACACATGCATGAGGCGGGCAGACTACACCAAGTTCTGCAGTATTAATGACAACACGGTGCCTGAGCAAGAACCAAAAGTCCCCGTTAAAGAGAGGAAATTGCTTCTGCATCAAGCTGACACATTCATGCAGTATTTTATTATGATCATATTTTGCTGTTTCTTTAATACACTTTCTCTACTCGTCAGGAATAAAACAGCTTGATAATAGTCACACTGCAGTGTGACTCAGCACTGTAAACCAAACGTCTCTGTAGAGTAAGACTCTTAAGGGCACACCAACCTCCCCTGTTTTCTCCTTCTGGACAAGATGAATTATCACCTCTGCTCCTACTAATGCACCAGATCAAATGTTAAGGTGCAAGATAGAAGCAAACACATAAATCTGTATATGTGATTAAATAAAAGACTCCTTGTGCTCACACATGGATTCCTCTTAAAGGTTATTATGAAGTTACTTTGGTCGCTTGGTGCTGATGAGAAGCTGCTCTTATGTTAATCTGTTCTGACAATTTCTAATGCTGCTGCTCCATCACATTTCACAACAGCCTATAACCTAAATTACAGTTATATACATATAATTTTGTTTAATGAATGTTGCATCAATACTAACATTATATTTAATAGGTTGTGATTAGGTCTGCAACAAATTATTATTTTTATTATCTAAGAATCTGATGATTGTTTTCAAAATGAATTGTTTAATATCAAAATATTGTGAAAAGCACTCATCACAATTTCTCAGAACCCAAAGTGACGTCTGCAAATCCCTTTTTTTGCCCAACCAAGAGTCCAAAACCCAAAAGCTCTTCATTATCTATCATAAATGACAAAGAAAAGCAGAAAATATTTGATATTTTAGCTTAACAAATGGCGACGACTAATCGATTACCAAAAAGTCAACGATTAATCTTCTTTTGACTGAATAATCAATTAATCAACTAATTGTTGCAGCTCTAGTTGTGGTGCTCCACTGTAAATAACTACAGTCAGCAGAGTGTGATTTCTTCTATTGGTTTCTACATATTGTGGAGCCAGAAGATGTGCATAAGTTTGTTGCCATGTTTTGGAACCATAATGGCAAGTAGAAAAAAGACTAAATCATTTTATTGAAAAGTTTGGAGTAGTGGATTTTAAGCTCTTCTTCAGTCCTTGTCTAGAATGATTTCATCCTGTCTAGATGATTTAATTTCTCTTTTTTTTCTCTCATTTTGGCCTCAAATTCACCTGCTGTCCTGGCCACCTGGTCTGTGTTCAGCAGAGAATTAAGCATAAAGTGTAAACTAAAACTAGATCTGCATGATATGGTAAAAAAAATAAAATAATAATGAAATTGTGATATGATTCACTAATAGTAGGAATGATCATTTTAGCATCACAATTTTCATCTCATTGAAAAAATGATGTAGCATGTATTTGGGTCTTTACCAAACAAACAGTACTTAATCATACGCTTTGTCACACATTTGCGCTTTATCAGAAAAGTTGCAGCTTCTGAGATTTGAATATTGCACTTGGCCATACCAAGATTTCAATAATATTTCCATGAATTGTGCAGCTCTGACTCAAACAGTGTCATTGTTCAAAAGACATTTTAAATCCCTCAGTCCTTCAGTAAACAATTCTTAATGGCAGTAACTATTAGGCCCAAACTTGTCTATTAAACCCACCTGAGAGGTGGAGTGACTGTCACACAGGAATAAACTTACAGTATATTTTGAAGATCTAACAAAGCTATTTTCAATACTTCCGTCTGGTTGTATTTTTTGAGATAATTTTGTAGATTTTTTGGCTGCAGGCAAATAATTACTGTCTTTCAACGAAAGTCATATCTGGATCATTATTAGATAATAAAAACACACTCAGGTGTCAGATCGCTCTTCTTTGTACTGTTGCTTGTTGGCATTCCCTCCTGCTAATTTACTAAACCTGCCAAGTCAAGAATGTGCATTCAGTTAAGCTGTAAACCCATCTGGCTGATATTCAACAGCAGGCTGCTGAAATATTGCCCAATGGGTATCTGCACAGCGTACTGCTCAAGCTGAACAGAAGCTTTCACTTCAGACATCATGGCCAAACTTCATTTGTTACTAATTATATGCAACAAAGAAACGAGTGACAGCTTAAGAGAAACATTCACTAATGGCTTCTCTAACTTGGCAATATTCGAAAATTTGTTAATCTTGTAGTTGCAAAATGAGCAACGGATTTCAATGATTTTATACAGACAGCTGAGAAAAAACTTGGCATGTCCCATCAATTTAATTACAATGGATTTCTCCTAGCAAATAAATCAACAAACAGAGAAACCTGTTCTCTATCATGGTGTCATTCAAAAACATATTAATGCACTTCTGCTACACACAAGGAAAAACCTGTTTTGGGAAAGGCTACCAGACGGATGACTTAACTTGTACAGCTGAAAACCCAGAACAAAATTACAACTCAAGGACCCCTATCCACAATCTTGGGAGCACTTCCCTGCCAGTCACAGAAATTAGGAATCTGTCAGAGGGAGATCTAAGTGATCCTTAAAGACTTTCACAAATCTCCCATTACTCAAGAGTTCAAGTAACAGCTTCTGAAATTGCATTCCCCACCTTTGAAACTCGCCCTCACAAGGCTGCTCATGAATAGAAACAACTTGTGTTTTCTGGTATTACCTTTGTTTTGCAAGGACAGCACACAGGCCAAGCAGTAATATAAATCTTAATGTAAAACCTGTGACAGATTCTGTTTAGCATTAAGTAGGCGACTGAGAAGATGCTGTCAAGCTTAAATTCAGCTTTAAAATGCAAACAAAAGCTCTGAACAAACCCTTAAACTGCTGCTGTAAATCAACTATACTGTCAGCACTTCTAAATCCACATCTAGTCTTAGATTACCACAAGACTATCTTATAATAAAGACAAGTTGATAATTATCTGTTAGAAGCTCGAGTGAAATAGCACTCAAATATACTTTAAACACAACAAGAAAAAGCAGCATAAAGCCTGTTATAGTTCATTCTGCGAGCACTGTCATCACTTGACTTTAAGTGTCTGACAATATAACCAAGCTTAAGAGGAGGATCGCGCTGTGTGTCACAATTTCCTTTGATAGGAAGAAAGCAGCACAGTTGCTTGCTGAAGATGCACAAATACTTCAAGGAAATCAGGGTTTGGACAATTTCAAAATATTATGGGAGTTTAAGGATTTAGTAATGTGTTTACCACAGGAGTTATTACCTCGTCATGAATGTCAAAATCTGTGTAATTCCACCTGCTCCTGCCAAAATATAAACATGCCTAATGTTTTGAAAATGCCTGCAATCTGTGTTAGTCTTACTTTGTTGATAAGGTGTTCGGTAACGACCTCCCGCAGGCCCGTGTACAGCTTCTCTCCATGTTTGTGGAGGACCATTGTGTAGGCGTTCCTGTACAGTTCCTCGAAGCTCAGGCCGCTGTTGTTCTTCCTCTGAATCTCCTGGATGGCATTCTTCAGAAGGTCCCAGATATTGTTGACGTACTTCTCATCCATTGTCATCTGCAAAAGGCAAACAGTAATGAATAACACGACCATCACCTATGATTATACCTTATTATTTGTACCAACACTTAGATCCAAGGATCTTGCTCCTAAATAAAAGCCTCCTGTTGCAGATAGACTACCACTTCTGTGTCATTTTTTCCTGATTTTGTTTCTGCATCAGAAATGAGGGCCAGGGGATGGGGAGCAGAATTTATCAATTTGCAATCTTTACTTATTTTGCAATGTATTATACATAAGATGCCAGCTTTTCCAAACCCCAAAATACTCTCCATAATCCGACAAGCTCCCACATCTATGCTGTCTGTTCGCACACATGTGAACTTACTATAATAGAACATATTCTGGAAAGAGGACCTTTAGCTCTGATCCTAAACTCGAAGACAATACATCCACACCTGCTATTGCTCTTAGGAATCTCCACCAAACATATGCTTAAATTTATAGATAGTTAGGGTTGATATTTCAGCCATGTCAGCGTTTAGTGTCCGCTGATTATTGCAAATGAGGCAGGAGTTTTACTACGCCTGAAACAAAGGTCTACCTGGAAGAATCAATCAGGAAAAAGCTGCCGAACATTAAAAAAGGTCCTGACACGACAGCTACGTTAACAGCTAGGAGGAGTGCGGTTACTATGGAAGCTCATTTTTAAACCCTGAACAGGTGACATTACCTGTATATAGAGATGGAGCATCAACATCACAAATCACTATGCACTTCTGAAATACACCTCTATTTACGCAAACAACTGTGTATCTTGTAGCTAATCTATCTGGTATCTTCTGTGGTAAAATTGGCACATTTAAAGTAGGCCGATTCAAGTCGTCCTGTTTACTATCTCTGCCTCTCTCAGTTACCTCTGACAGCTTACTTAAAACCCAATTAATCCAATAAATTAGTGGGATAGCAGTGGTAAGGCACTCTATCCCATAAAGGGTAATTGTCCGATGTTCAGTTCCTTCCACGTCCCACTGAAGTGCGCTTGAGATCATCAACAAACCTCCAGTCAGAGAAATCTATATCGAAGCAAGCCCCTCTGTGGCTCAAACTAAGTGCATCAGCTATGTGAGGAACATGTGTAGGGCATGTCATAATACAGGCCAGTAGTGTTAAATATGTCAGAAATAATAATGCATGTGCATGTTTGTTAGATTACTCCACTGAGGTTCTGTATGGCTTTATCTGCTAACATACATTTCTAAACGTGGCATGTGGCTAGAGTTGCAATGGTGCGATAACCAACACCAGACAATATCATGGTTTTAAGGTATCACTGAGAGTATTACACAATAACTATTATTATCATTATCAGTTACAATGACCCTTAACGAAAAAAAAACGGGAGGGTTTTTGTTTGTACAAATGATCTATTACCTCCTCACAGACATGAAACTTAATATAAACTTGAAATATACATATTTCTCAAAAAACACTACTTGGGAGAATTCAGTATATATCCTCAGGTTTCATACTACAGTGTACTTTTTGTATATACCTTGAAACCGGTACAACGGTGCAACCCTACATGAGGGTTCAACAAGTTCTATCCTACAAAACACTGTCCTTATTTACAAACTGAAAACTATTGTGATTGTTATTTTTTTTAAGTGTTCAAATGTCATTTAGAAGCTGGTAGCGTGGGGAAAGTGCTTGATTTGTCAAGATTTTGCAAAAACAAATGCAGGAAGAGGATTTTTAAGTTTCCAGCAACAATAAATAGTGAGTGAAAAACATTTAGTTCTGCACAGCACCTGGCTGAAGTTCATCATTATATTACAAATCTCAAAAGCTTTAAATGGAAGCACTTCTCCTCAGCTCTCAACTCTGACCTCAATATGTGCCCCCGCTGGTGTGGAGGAACAGTGTGTGCTCCTCCTTGGCCGACAAGCCCAAACACATGCATGTCAAGATGCTGCCCTCACAGCAAGTCTCTGTCAGGACTGGGCCACATTCAACAGGCACACATAAGTAAAAGGTCCTCTCAGTACTAACACAAGGTAGCTATGTGGCTACTAGCACACATGAAATTACTCCATTACTCATAGAGGAGTTACCAACCGAGTATCCGGATGATGAACAGTCTCACTCAGCCAGTCACACAGGCAGAAATTTCATTTAAAGCAGAATGAGGTCAGATCATAAATGAGGTCTTTCAATGACTTGCAGACAAAGGGAGTGCCAGGTGGAGGAGGAGAGGGCTCCTAAACCAACATTCAAACAAAAACAACGACAAAAACAAGCCTCGGGTCTAGTTTTGATGTAACCTACAATGCAGACCAGAACTAACGATAGGTTAGCTGGTTTGTTTTTTGTTAGCATCCATCCACAGCTGTATTAACGCTGCTCCATGCTCCTGCACACAGCTGGAAATGTAGCTCGCCTTTCAGGGCACGAAAGCCAGTCAGATTAAGAGCTGGTACACACGGACGTCATGCATTTGATAAAGAATCCCAAAAGCAGTCAAAACAACAAGTGTCAAGAGCCAGGGCTAATGTTAGCGTCGGCTGTGTCGACAGATCCAGCCTGCTAGCTAACGTTTGGGGGAGTTGTGAGACAGTTTAACGTTAAGGACAATAAAAGTCATTCATTAAAGTTCACACCGAGGTGATAATAAAACAAAGCAGCCGCCTAACCGACAAACCAAGACTCAACATTTGACGGCTACACTTTGTTTACGGATAGGCAAGTCATATCTGCTGCTCAGCTGGTTAGCATGCTAGCATTTAGCCAGCAGCCCAGACCACGGCGATCGAGTCCCCGCCTGTCGGACAGGCAGAGCACCTACTGCGGTGTGCACTTACAGGAAAGGCCCGTATCCTCATTTTGGTGTCCTTCTTGGTGGGGCCTTTGCTGAGATTGGACATGGTTGCCTCGTCCGTTGGCTCTGTATTCACATGAAAGTATTCTCCAGGGAGGGACGGGGGTGACTACTGGTTTATGCAGCAGCCGACGAGCTTTCACTCGACCTCGTAGCACCGCGTCCCGGCACCGCAAGTTTATTGTTGACAGCCAAACGCCAAATCCGATAGTTGTTCATACAGCAATGGCGGACTACCTGCAGTTCTCATTGCGCAGAGCTCACGCACTCCAAGTCACGCGAGAAATTACTAACTTGGCAGATTGTCTCTACTTTGCTTGCACCTGTACCTCGCAGTAATTTAGATTTATCACATGCAGACAGTTCAGCAGTGAGTATTGTTATTAGAGCTTTTATTCAGTAGTTGTCTGTGTTGTACTGTAATTCTGCCTGTTTCACTGGAGGCAGGGTGTTTTCCAGTGGTGGAAGAAGTACTCAAATACTTTCCTTACTTAACCACTAAAAGTGCAAATCCCAAATTGTCATACATTCTCCAGTGATGGAAAGTAACATGTGATTGAATGTTTACTCAAGTACTTTAGTCTACTTAAGTACACTTTTGAGGTACTTGAGTAGGCTATTTCCAATTTCTGCTACTTTATAAGCCTACACCACATTTTGGAGGCATATACTTTTTGCTGCACTGCATTTATTTCACAACTTTCCTCTATAGTTACTCTGCAGATTACATGCTGCGTCAGAGCCAAAGTAGCTCATTTTAAATGGATTTTATCAGCAATCAAATAAGAAAAACATTGATTCAAATAATCAGTAAAAGTTGAATATCTGAGCCGATAATCGGTCGACCAATAGCATATAATATATTCATAAATGTGAATATATGTATAATTTACTTTTACTTTTTAGTCCTTAAAAATTTATTGTTAGAAAATTACTTTTGACACCACAGTATAAATACATTTAATATCGGATACTTTAAGAATTTTGTCAAGTACTATTGGGTGATTTCACTCTTACTGAGGTAATATTTTAGCACAATATCTTTTACCAAGTGTGACTTTTGGGTACTTTTTACAATACTAAAAGTAACTTAGTTTAATCAGTCGAATAGCTGTACTTCAATTTTGATTTGCTTTTTACTTTAAAGATTAAGATTTTATATAAAAAACACATCAGTTCATACAATATGATGCATTGTTGCATACAGTGGTTAAAATGTATCCACCACCATCAACCAACACATTAAAGTACTGCCTCCATGTTAATGCATTGATAACTATTAATAAAGTCATATAGCCTAGCACTGTCAGGGGTTAATCAGCATACTGTGTACTTTTACTTTGGATGCTAAAAGTTCATGTTGGTGCAAATACTTCTGTAATTCACCGGAAGTAAAATTTTGATGATAGGACTTTTACTTGCTATAGCTTATTTTTACACTGTGATGTTCCTACTTTTACTTAATGACACAATCTGAATACTTCCTTCACCAACGAAAAATGCACTATTTCAAGTAAAATTCCTACATTCAAACTTTTACTCAAATAGAAATAGAGAAATATTAGGAACATGTGCATATTATAAGGTAAAACTGTCTCTTAAATGTTATTTTAGATCAGATACTTTGCTGGTGTTTGTGTCTTGATATGAGTTTTCTTTTTGTTCCAGCTTAATGGTTAGATGTGATTGGGCTGGTTTGGGGTGTGCTGTGCTGCCTGTGTGTTTGGACCAGTTGGACGGACTCCTGAAACCTGGTGCTCACATTACCCATGTTGCAACCTAGCCGATGAGTGACATCACAGGAGGCAAGTTATCAGATTAGATGCAGCTCCCTCTGGTGCCACAAAAGGCTTTACACTTGTTTCTTCACATATGCAGTCGTAGGCCACTCCACGAGACTTGTGAACACACCTAAATGTGTAACATTTGAGGAGTCACCCTTTAAGGGGATATACATGTAAGCCATCCTGCTTTATGTGTTTGACTGTTTTTAATCGATGCGATACGCACTTGCATAACTTGGAAAGTCTTGTCTATACGTGTATGTGCCTCTTTACAAATTCATAAGCAATTTTTCTTCCACACAGAATTTATACTTTCTCCTACAAACTGGAATACCTTCAGTTGGGGTAATTTGATTAAATCCAGATGTGTCAGGTAATGAGCATCATTTTACGCATCATATCAGTTGATGAGCTGATTGTTACAATCTTAATGATGCACATTCCTAAATAAAGTCTTACTTGATTTAATTTTACATCAGTCTGTCTGTTTCAGAACCTCTTCCTGCATGAGCCTCATCCTAACAGACGCTTCAGATACTCTACAACAAAGTTATGGTAATCTTACTTTAACTACATGCAGAATGTAGAGAGATTGCTGATTGCTGGTGGGAGGAGTCGGTCATGAGCTATAGTAGATCTTTGCCCCCCAGGGCCCCCCAGCATGTTAATCTGACCATTCTTATACGGTATCAGCATGTGGGGTAGGTCAACAGGATCAACAGAGATGCCACTGTGATGACAAAATCTGTGTCGCCTGATGTCACCTGATCATTTTCCAGGAATCTGAGCACACATGGTGTGGTGAATATGCAGTATATGGCATGTTGCGCTTTTTGGAGACAGTAAACAAGAAGCCTTTCATCAGATTTATTCCAAGAAAAAAAAAAAAAAAAAATCAAAACTTCATCCATTTGTCTTGTCAAAAATGTCCTTGTTCATTACATCTGAAGGAGAACAAGACCACCAGCACTCAGAACTCAACAAAACAAATAATTAACAGATGACTGGATTTAGTCCTTAGTATTAGCATCATGTATACATTTCAGATTAGTTTGGATTCTCATGTGTGGTACAATATCATGTGTATATCCTAAATACACATATACTGTTCTTTCGTCCCCTCTGTCTTGAAGTCTAAAAGTTTGGGGTTGTTCAAAAATGGCATTAAAAAAAAGAGAACAGGATGCAATCACTTTAAATACATTACAGAATTGAAATACTTCCCATTGTAGTAATGACAGACAATCAAGTAACATTTTCTTTTTGATATTTACAGCAATTATATTCTTGCCACTTTTAACAATCATGTCACAAGTGATCATTACAATGAAATTACATACAGGTTTGAGTCCTGCTGTTCTGTGATGACGGGCGATAGATTGGGTTCATACTTCCTGTAATTTCAGACCTCGACTTGACTCCGACATTAGAGAACAAAAAGTAATTGTAAGTTTGCCTGTTTGCCAGGAAGTAGACAATTTGCTTGGCACATTTAGCCCTGACTCTCTAAAACAAACATAAAGGGACAGATACACACTCAGTATAGAAAACTGTCCTAGGTCTGGACTCTCAAAAGCATTTTCGGGTTATAACTTTCACAGGTATTTGATTTTTCTTTTTTTTTAATGGAAACATCATGATCCAACACTTAAATGCCTTTGGGAACTCAGAACTAAAGTAATAATTTAACAAGAGGCATAGGTATTTACATAGGAATCTATGCAACGTCACAGAGGCAGACACTTCATATTGCACATGAAAAAGGCAGGTACGTATGAAACAGTGGTTTTATAATAATAACAGAAACCCACGTGTGAGAGAAAGAGCTTGAGAAAGAGAGCGAGGCTCTTCTACAAACACTTCTGTATGCCCTTTTAAGAAATTTAGAGTAAAAAAATATTCAGTCCATGAAGCAGACCAAGGCAGATCAAACGATTTCATCCAATCACGCTAATGCATATCCCAAAGTAGGTATACCACATACATCAAACCACTCTGCTAACCAATTAACCCTCCTCCCTAAAGCGCCCTCGTGAGACCCCTTTCAAAGAAAAATTATATATTTTAGCAATATTTTTGCTTTCATCTATCTTCACAAGCATTATCAGGGCTTTATAAATGAAAATCACGGAACATTTTTAGGAGATCGCTTGAGGTTTGCATCATCGCTATCAGGACCAGCTTTGTAAGGGCCAGTTATACCAAACATTTCTCTCTTGATCTTAAAACCAACTACCTCCGCTCCTTTCTCTCTCATTCTCTCTCTCTCATCTACACACCCACCCGTCCATCCATCCACTCACTCTCACTCCTCCACACACAGCCTACGTACAGTACAGTGTTGTCCATTACAGAAGCTTCTCTTCGTGTAACTATTCTGTGGTTTCCTCCGCAGCATTTCCGATGTCGAACATTGAAGATAAAACTTAATATGTATTGTAACACAAAAACCCCATGGCCCCCAAAATGTTCTTTTCTTTTCACATGAGGCACAATCTGACAACTTGACTCTAATCTTCTAAACGTTTCCTTTGGGATGCAGCAATAGTGAACTGTTGAGTCTTTTCTATGACGGCTACATCTCTGGTTCCTTCTTTAAAACATTATTTGAGAACATACAAATGCTGTTTTGTCTGCCTAATATCCACTGGTGGTTGTATACATAACTTAAAATAGAAAGAAGTGAAATGACATGAGATCTGAGGTCTCCACACAGGTATTTCACAAATATACATCTTCTGAGCATCATTCAGTCAACACGCTGATACTCAAACTATGTCTATAACAAATATACAACATACATACTAAACAGACTCTTTATTTCAATTTTCATATATTAAAAGCTCTAAGAAAGGCAGCAAAGATGCGCAATAAGGCAGATCCATATGACACACTCAATGACACACTCTGTATAACACGCTCTACTCTGGCACATTAACACTAACAGATGAGATGGATCTTTTAAAGGGCTTCAGTTGATCTCTATCTAGAGTGTTTCATGAGGAAATCAGTGAACTAAAATGTGAAAGGAAGTGAGAAATGTGCAAGGGAGTGGGAGAAATAAAACAAGGTCGTGAGTGGCTTTTGTTTGTGGTGTAGATACAGTGACAGGGTGTGTGTTTTTAATGATGAATGCATGGAGTGGGGTGTCATGGCCAGGGATCTGTGACTCTGTCATTGATCAGTGATTGTCAAATTTTCCCTTAAACACCCCCCCAAAAAATGAGGGAAAGTGAATGAACACAGATGACGGTTATTGTAGAGTAAATTAGCTAAATCTCCCCTGTACAAATTCATGGATGTAATGAGTTAATTGAATATACAAAAATCTGTTTTGATGGTATAAAATTGTACTGCATTAATTCCTTAGCCATGGAGAAATCGATGATGACGAAGTTAAAAGGAATAATACATGAGGTGTCCATACAGCATGCATTCATAAGCATCAGGTGAGGGACTATGGCAGCTGCTTGTGAACATAGCTGAGCCATTTAAATCAATAGAAGCTATTATGAAACATTTTACAGAAAGTATAGCACTTTATCTCACTGTTACATGTTGACGTTTTCCATAACAATGAATTGTTGTTTTTTTCTCTGTCGTGTGTCTAAACAGTATGTGCATGTACATATGTGTGTCAGCGCGTGTGTGTTTTTACAATCGTAAATCAGGATCAGTACTGTATGAATGAACTTGTGACTCGTGGTAAAAACTTATTTTTCCAGTACAGCTGCTGAAAAAGATGAAGTCACCACCTTCTGCTTTCCTGAACTGGAGACACAAGCAACACGTAGCATCTAATCACTGAACCGGCTCAGGTGGATCCGCTCGTTTCAAATCACTTGTCTGATTCGATTAGTTTCAAAAACTTTGTCCTGTCCATTCTGCATGGCCTGCTAAGCATCTAAGTGATTGACAGCAGAGAGATCCCTCCCTCTCAGGTCGCTAAAAAGGTATCCTCAGCCTCTTATTGGACCACAGAAAACTTCATGAAACCGTCGGCCGCCCGCTGGTGTCACTGACCCCTCCCTCCCTCTGCATCTTCAAGGCAACCGTTGAGGCAGTGGTCGTCGCTCCCGAAAGCACCCTGGGACTGCAGCAGCTCGTACTCCTGGTCCAGGAAGTCTAGGCTGTTGTTGCTAGGCAACCCACGGATGGTGAACTTGTGGGACACTTTGGTCCACTGCTCCCGATTTGCTGCCACTCTCTCGTACAGCTCAGTGGCCTCAGGAAACAGTTCAGACAGCAGCCTAAAAGGACAGAGGACAGTGGTTGCATGTGAGCTGACATACAATTGTTTGTTAATGTGATACTTCATGAGGCGAGGCTTATTTTTGAATACCTTAAAGATCATTCATTTGCTTTTTGTCTTCATTTGATTTACTCTCATGGCTGGCACATCTTATTTTCAACTGTGCTATATATTGTACTTTTATCACAATATTTCACTTTGTAAACCTGTTATTTTTTGGCCACTTTTGGGAAATGCATAAAGTAGCAAATGCAACACTGACATCATGTCAAATTATAAAGTTGACACGGTGTTATCAACATGTTAACAGTTACTTGTTTACACAGTATTTACAAGTATCCAAAAGTCATACTAGTTTAAAAGTATTTGGTAAAAGTGAGTCAACCATACAAATAGTACTTGAGTAAAAGTCTTAAAGTACCTGATATTAAATGTACTTTAATATCAAAAGTGATTTTTCTGTCAACAAATGTACTGTACAAAAGTTTTAGTAAATTATACATATATTTACGTGTATGTTATATACTACATACTATGGGCCCATCTGATATTCAGAATTTGTCTGATCAGTGTTTTTTACTTTGCCGATAAAATAGGCTACATTAATTAAAAAATTCAACTTTGCCTCTGATGCAAGTTATCAAATATATGTAGTTGAGGAAAAAGTGCAATATTTGTCTCCAAAATGTAGTGGACTGGAAGTATAAAGTAGCAGAAAAAGGAAAATCTCAAGCAAATAAAAGTACCTCAAAATTGTATCACCGCCTGCAAACATTGAGAAACATTTCATTTAGCTCTGTTTTGGTCTCCACCAACTCCTGATGTAAATATCTGGCTGCTAAACACTCCACTGGGTAACCAAACAGTTGTTAGCTGTGCCTGTTTGATATTTGATGCTGGTTACAGGGAGTTTATTAGAGGTTTTTTTGTTGAAAACAGCAGTCTGCAGCTGCCAAAATACTGATAATGACAGCAGTGAGGACGAACTAAAACGATAAATATGTGGGGCCAAAAAACCAAAACAACGAGCTGAAAGATACTGAAATGCTTCGTAAAGTTGATCAGAGTAGGGAGGATGTCAAGTTTTTTGTACGCACTTGTAAATGGGCATGGCGATATGTTCCATGAAGCTTATCTGTAGTTCTGGGATGTACGCTTTCTCTCTGTCCATCATCTCACTGGGCCTGTTCCCCATGGCTTTTTCCTGCACACACACACACACACATTACAGACAGACATGAGTAACAAGCTCGCTATTGTGTAAAATAATGACACGCAGTTCAGCCACTTGCTAAATGATTTCACATGCCATTTAACAGCCAGCATACAGTGACACATACCAGATCCCCTTGAGAGAAGAACTCTTTATAAATCAGCTCCTGTGGACACATAGAGGCAGACATCTGTTATGTTCACATGGCTTCAAACTCACAGTGACAGTAATTAAGTTACACTTTCTGTAATGTCACACAACAAAGCAGTCGAAAAATAAGATAAGACATCTTTCTTGGGGACAAATCAAAGGTCATTTTAGGAGTTTGGATTTAAAAAAAGTATACTGCAGGCCACTATGTAATACCATACAGTACTAGGAGTCCATGGTGTGTCACAGTCTGCATTTTTAGCTTTGGGAGAGACTTTCTCATATTTGAAAATATTACTGTAATTGGACTCTGTTGAGTCATGCCAAGGCTGTAATCTAACATAACATGCCATCCCCCTTTATTACATTTCAAAATTTGGTGTGATTGCTGTTTTTTTTTTTTTTTTCATTAATCCCCATCCTGGCCTGTGAGAAAAACATGTACCAGCTGAGGCCAATACAAGCCAGAGCCTGAATTAACCCTATGTAACCTTTTGTATCATATTTGATACTCGAGTTTCAGAGACCTCTTTCTTTTCAAAATGATCAACACTTTCCTTAAAAACCTGTTGTATATCACCTGATACATGTATTCTGCCCACTAGTGGATAATCATTCCACTGCAGGCAGTGGTGCGGCTTTTTTGGCCTTTTCAAAATGGACGCCGTCATGAAATCAGCCACACACTTTTGGGAGGAAAATCTTTGCTAATTTTCAAGAAGATACAGTAAGAATAACATTTATATTGTTACTAATTTTTTTAAATAAATAGATAATGTATTGAAACAATGCATAATTACTTAATAATTCATTCTTTATATTACAGTTAAATCGTGTTAAAAATGTGTGTATCAAATTTGATACTGCAGGTATATAAGGTGCTTTATCCCTGAGGGGTCATGTGACATATTTGTAATGTAATCTACATCATGCCTACCAGAATAAAAACACAAACTATTTTAATGATTTAATTAATCTAATTAATGACTGAAATGTCATTTTTAAATACATTTTGGGTGTTTTCACAATAACAATTCCTCTGAAATTATTATCGCTATGCTATATCGACCAATTTGTTATGTGTGTAATTTTAGATGTCAAAAAGAATAGAGGAAGAAGAGAGAAAAAGAAAGTACATTGAAAATGTCATCAATGCGATAGTTGATGGCAATTCAAGTGACATCGAGCAGTTAGGAGAAGATGATGAGGAGGATGAGGAGGAATGGACTCCTCAGGCCATGCATGATGATGGAAGTTCAGATAGCAGTGATGAGGAGGAGTATCAAGAGGAAAGTGTAGGAAGCATGGAAGACACAGCACAGGACACAATTGAAAAGGAGTCAGTAAATGGCAACACAATAAGGAAAGAATACAGATGGAGAAAAACACTATATCAAGCTCCATCTGTCGATTTCATTGCATGTGTTGAGGAAGGCACAGATGACAGGTGTGACTGGACACCATACATGTATTTCAAACAGTTTGTCACTGATGAAATGGTACAGGAAACTGCAGAGCAAACAAACCTGTACAGTGTACAAAAAGAGGGCAAGTCAGTAAACACAACTGCCAAAGAGTTAGAGCAGGTTCTAGGCATGTACATGCATATGGGGTTAGTACAGATGTCCAGGGTGAGAGCCTATTGGGAGAAGGAGACAAAGCTCCCTGCAGTTTGTGATGTGATGTCTCGAGATCGGTTCCTGAAATTGCTGACACTGATTCACTTTCAGGACAACCTCGGTGTGTCTGATGATGCAAAGGAAGATAAATTGTGGAAGCTCAGGCCATGGTTACAAAAACTGCGAGAACAGTTTCTCTGCATATCTCCTGAAGAATGCCATGCAGTAGATGAAATTATGGTGCCATTCAAGGGAAAATCTCATCTTCGTGTCTACATGCCTGCAAAACCTCACAAATGGGGTTTCAAGATGTGGGGACGTGCTGGACAAAGTGGCTTTCTTTATGACTTTGATGTTTGTCAAGGTGCAGCAAATCCAAAGAGAGAAAAGTCTGAAGTTGGTGTTACAGGAGAAGTTGTGCTGAAAATGACATCGACACTTCCAGTCGGAAAAAATCACAAGGTCTTTGCGGACAACTACTTTACATCAGTTCCCCTGGTGCAACGCCTAAAAGAGAGAGGAATCCACTACATTGGCACAATCCGGATGAACAGGATGAAAGATTGCACCATGATGGATGAAAAAGAAATGAAGAAAAATGGAAGAGGGTCAATGGACTTCAGAGTGAACCAGGACAACAACATCATTGTAAGATGGTACGACAACAAAGCAGTGAACCTGATTTCCTCTTTTGTTGGTACTGAACCTGTGGGAAATGTGAAGCGCTGGGATCGCAAATCCAAAACTCACATAATGGTTCCCAGACCAGCCATTGTTGAAGCATATAACAAGTTCATGGGAGGTGTTGATCTCCTTGATATGCTGTCTGCACTCTACAAGTTCAGCTTCAGATCCCGAAGATGGTACATGTACATCTGGTGGCACACTGTTACAGTGGCAGTCATCAATGCGTGGAACCTCTACAGAAGAGACCAGAAGAAGCTAGAGCCCCAGAAGAAACCCATGGCTCTGCGAAGGTTTCAGGTTTTGGTTGGCACTTCTCTCACAAGCGCAGGAAAGGCCAAAATCAAGTGTGGCAGACCACTATCCTCTCCAGAAGCGACTCCAACACCACCCCGTAAAAGGCCAAGCTGCAGTGTGCCTCTTGATGTGAGAAGGGATGGCATTGATCATTTTCCAACATGGGAAACCCGACAGAGATGCAAGCACTGCACCGGCAATCACTTCTCACATGTCGTCTGTGTCAAGTGTCAGGTGCATCTTTGCCTGAACAAGGACAGAAACTGTTTTTGTGCCTACCACAAAGTGAAATAAAGGCTGTGAAAAGTTTTATGCAAAAAAAAACAAAGAGAAAAACTGCCTAAAATGTTCTAGATTTTTCAAAATGTTATGGGCATAGTTTGTTGTGTATCTAAAATGAACATTGTTGTGAGCAAAAAGTTGCAAAAAACGCCCAATGTATCAAATGTGATACAAAAAATATCTCATAAACAAAATGATATGGCAACATTTTTTCAGTGGATTTTGTTTAAAAGTTTAATAAACATCTCAGTTCCAAAAAAATAGAATTTTCTGGCTATTTTTTGATGTGTCAGGCTTTAAAGGGTTAAACAGAAATGTGTGTTCAGTTTTGGGAGAAAGGATTAGAGTGCATTTGCTGTAGGTGTTAGATGTTTGGAGATTTAGGGTGTAGGATTTAGGACAAGGGTCAGGGGTTTGGTGTTGGAAAGGGGCCAGGCCAAGATTAAATGTAATCCTAAAATGGAGTGCAATTCCACAGAATAAAAATGCATATAGACTGAAAGGCTGTTTTCAATTGAGCAGCTAAGCATCTCATAATCTTTATTGTCCCAGAAATGGGTCACTTTTACTGTATATTCACTGGGAATGGGAAATCTTCAGGAATGCGCTGCTGAAAACAGGAGCTCCAGCTACTGCATGTCAACTAGCAGAGACAAGCTGTCTGAAACTGTGTCGTTACTTCAACTTCTGCTCCCCTAATAATTAAATGTTAATGTCAATAATTTTTCACATCACAAGGGTATTTGGACTGACATTGAAACACATTTACATGTATGAAAATACTGCAGTGTATTCGTTAAAGGGTGCAGCACAACCCCCATACGAGGCTGTTCAAAGCAGCATGACCTAAATATCTGTGTGCTGATTCATGTACTGTTATATAATTGCTGTCACGGTTATTTCCCAACTTAAAGGTCCCATATCATATATTTTTTAAATTGGGTGTCTACAAGAACATGTTTAAATGCTTAAATGTTCCAAAAACTTTTTTTTCTCATACTTTTCATGGCTACAGTACCTTTATTCAAGCCTCTAAACACACTAAAACCCAACATCTCTACATCGTATGACTTCTGATGAAAAAATGCCTCCAGAAAATTAAAGACCACACTTCAGAGAGAGTAAGTTAACCATTTTTTTTTTTATCGACACATTGTTTGTTCCTTGAATTTGTGTAGGAAAGGCTGTTTGTGCTGCAGTTCCAGGTGTAAGTGCAGTCTAATCAGTGGAAATCAGTCGGACCTGCCCCGTTTGTTAACAATATTATCCGCCCTGTCAGTCATTTAGGGGAAAAATCAGTGGTTAACCTACTCTCTGACGGGCCTTGTCGGAGCTATGCGCTCTACTGACTGCCATTCTAGTTCCTGCTGTGGTGAGAAATGGATTTGTTTGTGTAATCATACATTAAAAACTAAACACATGTAAGCTAAGCTTGCGGTTAGCATTAACATTGGCGTAGAATGTGAACTGACAGCAATCTTGCGTGTTGTTTTCCAGCCCTTGGTTTGGTCTGACAGGTCACACGATGTCATCAACAGGCACAGCAGCATGGAGCGGTGGGTTTGGCTTTTAGGATTGTATCCATCTGAAAAACACACACACACACACACACACACACACACACACACACACACACACACACACACACACACACACACACACACACACACACACACACACACACACAAACAAATATGACTATTTTAGCTGCATGCACACATTTGTGTTTGCATTAAATTAGATGACAGCTTTGTGAAGATCTGAGAAAATCTACTGGTAAGACTCACAGATCAGATTGAAACATTAAAGTGATTAATATTTTGTATTGATAGACGCTGATGATCAGAAGTCGCGGCAGTGTGTTAGGTAAGAAAAAGTTTGGTAAGAAAAAGTTATGTTTCATTGGCCTTTTAACATTGGTTAAACTATTTTCGTACGTGATTGACAAGCCACACAGTCTGCACGTTACTCAACTCAATAGGAACCTTTTAATGTCCTTGAATTGCTTTAACAGCACAAAATTGATTCCACCGAGGAGACGTCCACTCAGGATAACTTATAATTGGTTGCATTCAGGCATAACAAACCGTGGGCCAGGAGGTCACAGCCAATTACATTACATAAGAGTGAAGTACACAGCTGTCTTGTCAAATGGGTATACTGTATAGTCCAATGAAAGTAGAGGAAAACTAAGAATGTCAGTGATCAATACTGCAAGTTTGACCTCAGATGTCTGTAAAATAAGTCATGTAAAGAAAATCTACAGTCTTTTGTTTGGTGAATAAATGGAGCTATACTGCAAAGGAAATGGTTTCATGATTTCACAGTCTGTATATTTGATAGTGATTAGGCAAAAATGGAAATAAACTACACAGTGATTCATCACATGATCATAAAAATGACAAATTTCATTTTCAATTCTCCAAATGTCTTCATAAGGCATGTTTTCGCCTGTGAAATCAGCCTGTTCTGATTCAAATAAAATTGAAATAATAGTCTGCTGTCACTGCTCTGGACCAAACATCTGAACTAAGCCTCCCTTTGCTGTTCAAGGCTGTGAGTATGGTGTAAAAGCAGAGACGTGGCTGTGCATGCTGAACAGCTGAGACGTACCGTCAGCCATCTTCTGCAGGTCCTTGAAAATGCGAAGATGGTGAGCCAGGTCGGTAGCCAAAATGATGTCTCTTATCAAATCCAGCACGCGCTGGTAGTCCTAAAAAACATCAACAATAACTTTAGCTTGCACATACTGTACAGTAAGACGTTTGTAATGTGTGAATGAGATTTTTTATCTTACCTTCCTGGAGAACTTCTCAAAGATGTTGCAGCCAAAAGTGTTCAGAATGGCGATGGCCTGGGCAAAGTGATGTCTCTGTCATGGCCAAAAAAGCACGATGGACACATGAATGAGTGCATTTTCAAAATGCTGCTTCTGAAGGAATGTTGAGTCATATTGCAATGCAACAAGCAAAGACACTTTACATGCCTCCCACTGCCTCATCACTGAAACTAAGGAATTATGTGTGTTGGTTTTGGCCACTAGATGTCATACAAGCACAAAACAGCAACAATTAGTAGCTCACACACACTGAAGCTCATCCAACAAACGATTATAAGAAAATTCTACAGGGTGCAAGCTTAATACACTACACAATTATAGTTAGTGGTAGTGTGGCCTTCTAATTTTCTGCCCCCTCTTCTAACAAATATAAATGGGGAGGACACATAATTAGAAACACCTCCCAACATAATAACGCTAACATAAATTAACATGTAACTGAATACTGCTGTACTGAATTGCAATAGATTGTGAGGTTGTGCCTAATAAAGTGGCCACTGAGCGTACATGCAGTAAATATTTATATAGGCCCAAATCCCTCATGCTGTCTGAACCATTGTCAGCTCTCCCACGTCCCTGTGATGTGATGTAACTGGTTGTGATTTTACCTCCATCACAGATCCCTCTGAGCTGTAGAGAGCAGCCAGCACAGATTGCTGAAAATAGAAGCAGACAGTCGAATGAAACACAATCCATTTAGTGTACACATTGTATTGATTCAAAGGAAACAACATCCTTTGATAAAACACACTTTCTTCACTGTGACTGTTCGTGTCAGCTTGAATATGAATCCTCAGACAGAGAAAACACAAAAGAAGCTGACCTTTGTTGCATAATGACAGTCGCTGTGTGTGTATGTGTGTCATTTAGGTGCTGCAGGGTTACGCTCGATTAGAGCGCAGCAGAGCAACATGCGTTAATCACAATGACATCTAGTGTCTCACTGGGGCAAATTCACAGATACAACAGCAGACTCTGATTCAACTATGACACATCCAGATCTCTGCTCTTATTGACGCTCCATCATGAGCATCTACAAGTCAATTTTTTTTTAGTCTACATTTTTTAAAGTGCAGGTGCAGTGCTACGTGTTCGGGAGGTTTAATGTGTTTATTTTTTTCCCTCCTTTGCATCATTTCTGATGCTTCACTGTGAGCCCCCCTAATACTGCAGAATAGCTTCTCACTGAGGCGACTTGGAAAGAGTTGTTGGTGCCACGGTGGTCCAGGTCATGGCACATACAGGAGACAAAGAGAGCAAGAATCTCTATATCCCTAAAAAGAGAAGAAAGAGGAGAGTTCAGGATCAAAACAGCAACCTCTTGGCTAGTTCATTTAATTTATTAAAGCACTGGGGAGCAGTGTGCAATATGTACTTACTCGAGGTAGTTGGACAGCCCTAGGTTTTTGTAGAGCAGGTAGCAGAAGTGTGAGACAGAGAAGGCGTGCATCCAGTTGTGGTAGGGAGGGTCCCTGTAGCCTTTCTTCACCATGAGACAGAACCTGACACCAAAACAGCAGTTCAGTTATCATCCACACAACAGTACGCAACTGGTGACACATGTAGCATATTTAACTGAGTGATGTATCTGACCTGTGGATCAGGCTTGGTCTCCTTCTACTCTTTATTTTAATTAAAATCGTCCACTCCAACTCAACAATCCTGATTTAGACTTAAACATGTACTCCAATAGTTTTCTGCTCTACTGATCAAGTTTGATTAAAATCTTGCCAGTTTTCTTGCTGGAGAGCTGCTTACATTGCTTTTTCCAAAGTGTTTGGATTTGGGTCGTATAGTCGACTGATAAGGTCACTGAAACATTTGTATAATTCATTGGCATCATACGTTTCTGCAAACCATGGATACGTGGTTTGCATGTATATGAGCTGACTTCCTTGTCACAAGGAGAGGGAGGGAAAATCGACACAATACCAGAAACTACAGAAAGATGAATTAATGCGGACTCCGTAAATCACCTGTAGGACACAGTCACACACAGGCTCTTATATTTGGTACACAAATGATGGAGTTGTCAAACCTGGCCAGAGTGTTCAGGTCAATCTTGTACGTGTTGATGAAACCCATGTCTTCAAACATGCTGAGGACGCACTGCAGACACACACAACAGGATCGGTTACATCACTTATGCTCTCCATCTCTAATCTCTCTCTGCTGTCTCTCATTGGCACTTTTCCCTCTCAACCTCTGGTCCTTACCAAGGGCGTGGTGTCATCCGGCAGGGAGCGAGGCGTGTACGTGAACTCGGCATAGCAAGGGTGGATCTCCATCACCGGTTCGATTCCCGTAACCAGCAGCTTCGTCACCTCTTCCTCTGAAACCTGCAACGTACACATACTGAATCATATGGAGTAAATAATATAGACAGTGTCAGTAAACACAATGTGTCTGTGTGCCAGGAGTGAGTGAGATGAACAAAAATGATTTTACCTTCATATGGTACATCATCATCTCATTGGCCAGGTGGGACCTGAACTGAGCTTCGTGGACTTTCTTGTAGAGCAGAGACTAAACAAACAAACAACAAATCAACAGTTTTTATTTACTACAATTATCCCTTTCTCTATTTTCTCTCTGTTAGAGTCTTGTCCACTGCCCCCGCCCCCTCCTCCTCCACACCCAATCACCTGCAACCGTTTTAACTTCTGAATGACCAAGTCTGAATGAGTCACTCTGGTGTCTTGTACTGCTATCAACCAAAAGTTTTGAACTAAAGAAGCCTCTTGGATGAGAGGTGAAACGTCTTCAGGAAACTGAAACAAGTCCAGTTGCCTACGATACAGAACTTAGAATTACCAGGACCTGGATGACTGAGAACCTTCATCAACAATTTACTTAAAACAATGTACACTTTTTAGAAGTACACTAAAATACCACTTGATGTATTGTTGAATCAGTATATTTGTTTTAATACAGTAAAGTGAAATTCAGTACATCTATTTTGGGCCTAAGTACACTTTATGTACAAATATACCTTAAATTAAGCACAGAAGTAAAAGTATACTTGTAATAAGGTTTCTATACCAAAAATATATTTTAAGACAACAAAGATAATTGGGACACAATTTGTATTTGATCTTTGGCATCCAGGACCCCATTTACACCAGGTATTGAAATGTACAGCATAACATTGACACCAATATTTATTGTGACTAACAATAAATTGGCCTGTGGGGTGTTGTTGACAGAGACATGCCTCTAATTACCAATTATAAATACCGATTTCCGATTTCCAATACCACAAGAGAGCGGGACAAACTGTCACATTTTCTTTTACAAAGAAAGGAATAAATTAATGTTTTACATATGCAGAATTTACTAGATGGGACAAATTATTAAGAATATGTCATAGACAGCGGTTTATATAGTTTGTAAAGTTTGCCATAACTCAACAACTCCAAAATTCTGTGATTTTTAAAGGGAGCCTGGGGCTGATTTGATGCCACCTCAAATAACTTACACACAGGTTTTTCTCTGGAGGACAGAGATCCGATCTCAATGAGGATAACAAAAATGCATTAAAAACAACAGGTAATTTCAGGTGTAAATTAGTGGAACTAGCTTGATTTTACAGTAAAGTCAAATGTTTAGTGACAATATAAATCAAGCTAAATGCTGCTTACATTTCGGTACACGAGGGAAAAGCTTTTTACAAGCCGTAGCAAACAGTGCACCATGATACAGTGAGCTATGATAAATAACGCATTTAATCACGTTTAAATGATTAATGAGCTGCCCCGAAAGGCAATTATTTTTCCAATCAAATGTCTTTATAGTTTGTCAATAAACTATCGAGTACCGGCAGTCATTGAAAGGTCAGACGCCACAAGAGCCACTTAATATGAAGGTGAATCGGAAGTGATGAATAAAACATCGTCACAGCTGTAATTTGAGTCTCTGTATCAGCTGGAAGAGTCTTTCTTTCTTTCGTTCATTTGATTATTATTTATTTATTTTTCATTTTTGAAACTTCATTTTATTTCACACAATGATAAAAAACCTGTCTTAGTAGGGGCTCATAAGCAACACACCCATGAAAAGATTCAACACAAAAACTATTTTGTACATATTGTCCCCATCACCATCTTCATCTTTGTCTCCGTGAGCTGCACACACTAGCTCGGCTGAAAGTGTGTTAATGGCTCTGCAGCAGTCATACAATTCCTATGAACTGCACCATAAAAGCCACTCAGCTCCATCACAAATTCAATCTCTTTAAATTTCCCTCGAGATTTTGCTAGGCTCTGCCTCGACTGAGCATTTTGCTCCTACTGAACTGATCCCATTTTGCCAGCCGGGATCGATCTCTCTGACAACACTAACAACACTGATTTAAGGAGTAAGAGACTCCTAATGATGGATATACTGTATATGCTGTTTTTCTAAATGTTCATTTAGTCTTCTTTATGCAGTCAAGTCAAATTAATGACCATAACACTTCATTAAACCTGCAGAGATTACTTTATTACACATTACATTTATTTTTTAAAACTATGCGGAGCTAATGACCTGGGATTGTTTACCTGTGTTTATGAAGATGAATGTGTAGCTTCAGAAATGCTGCATTTATTCCCTTTTAATGTTTCATACTTTGTCACTGCTGCTACCAGAGATAATAAGATGAAGTGAGGCTGTCTGCTGCTGTAAGGTGAGACGTTTAAGTCATTAATTAATTTGTAACTGATGATGTTTGCCTCACAAATGTGTGGTAGCAATTTTCACTGTGGTTATAGTTGTGCTTAATATGCTTGGCGACAGCATTTATAATCACGTACACAAGAAGCAATGTAATCGTCCCTGACCAGACGTCTGTGGTTATTCAACATGAAAACAGAACATTTAAAGGCTGCAGAGAATCTTTCACTGGTGGAAGAGACTTACGTGGGCGATGCTGATGCCACAATAGATGGAGAAAGCCGTGGCCAGGTCCTCATCGAAGCGGTTGAACCAAGGCCCGTTCATTTTATTCACCAACTCAGCCACCCCGATCACCTCTAGTAGGACGAGGGTGTAAAGAAAGAATGAAGAAGACAGAAGTAAAGAAAAGGAAGGTGAGACATTGAGGGAGGCAACGCAGAGGTGGATGGAGGGAGAAGGAAAGTTGATGAAGAAAAATGGAGAAGGCAAGATGAGAGTCAAGGGCGAGAAAATGAGTCACAGAATGCAGCAGTCAGAGGTGCAGCTGACTCTAATAGGTCTGCTAACTTTCATTAATTTCAAACTGGAGCTGAACCTAATTGCACAAAAAAAGGGTCTTTGATTGTAATCTGAGCTTCAGTCAGACGAATCACACAGCATCTAAAGTTTCTCTGCTTGGATACAGCAAGAGGTGAAGAGCACCATCAACGTCTGCGTATTTTGTAAATCCTAAGTATGGAACATGCTGAAGACGGCTGCTTCTCCAAAGTGCACTTTATGCACTTTAACATTTAGGAGTAAAGGATTTGATGGAAGGACTCTTTGTGCTATTCTGAGAGAGCACATGTGTATAAATGTAGCTCGGTTTTTTGAAAGGAGGAGACAAGAAGAGCAGCTGTGCACTGTAAGAGGACAATAGAGGAGCAGCTACTAGAAGTGTATTAAAGCTAGGTCTGGGAGAAGAAGTCAATAATGGCCATTATGATATTATCAGTAGCCCTGTTATTCTATTTTTAGTGTGTTAATAGCCTCTTCACAGATAACAAATGTCACCACATTGTGTTAAAATGGTAGAAAAAAGCTTTGATGAGCTTTTAGTTTTTACGTTCTCAGCTGCTGAAACAGAGTAGCTGAATTTGTAATATCTTCAAACCAAAAAATTATTGAATGGTAGGTTGTGATAGGAATGTTAATGGCTTCATTTGAATTTTTCTTCTTTTATTTATTTCATTGTTTGTACTTTTTGACTTTTATCGTTTATTACCTTGTGTGACTTAGTCTCCAATTGTGTTATTGTTCATATTTGCTTGTTAGTCACCTGCAAATCACTTTAAAGGGGCTCTATGTAAATTGTAGCCAGATACATGTATAATTCACATTTTTATTGGTGAAATGTGAGTGGATTGGAAGGTGATTTGATAAATGAGACCTTCCCCCGTCTCTTCAGTTGCCTGAACAAGCCTGTGGACTTTTGTTTCAGTTGTTAACGCTGCTGGACTGTGGATGTCTTTGTGAAGGACTGAGGTCGGATTATCTGTGACTTTATGCACGTTCCAGTGCCTCGTCTCAGTGCCTCTCTCCACTCTGCTAAGAGGGAGCAACAGTAGCTAATGTTAGTTCAGAAATGGAGTCTGCTAACATGAACTGATGATGGGCTCCCAGCACAACACAGAAGGTCCACAGAGCTCCTTTACTGGAGACATGTTATCACTATTGCCAAGTGTCTGGCAATAAATAAAGTACAAACGTGTTCAGGGATTTCATCTGTTAGTTCAGTGCAACTTTACTTTAAATAAGTCATTTAAACGGACATAAGTTTTGCACTTCTTTTGTTACTTTTTTTGTTTTGTTCCATTAATATGAGCAGAAGTGCAGCCAGGTGTCTGGCAAGAAAAAGTACAAATGTATTTCATTTGTTAGTTCAGTGCAAGGTTGCAATAAGTTATTTAGCAGTGAGGAAACAAACTGCACCAACTGTTAAAAATCATCTGAAAATTGTGTTTGCATTTTTGTATTATTCCGTTAATAATAGAAATAAAACACAACATTTTACCAAAAACAATACCATCAGTGGCCTCCAGCTAATTTGAGTTTGAGACCCCTGCTCTAATCTGTCTGAAAAGTGCTTTACAAATAAAGTTTGCTACCGTTGTTCTCGTCTTTGATGGGGAAGCAGAGGATGTTGCGGGTCCTGAAGCCGGTGCTGTCATCAACACCGCGGTAGAAGAGAGGGTGGGAGTAGGCATCCTTAATGTTCAAGATCTGACCGGTAGTCGCCACGTGACCCGCAATACCCTGATCGGCTGGGATACGAAACTCCTTCTGCACTCACACACACACACACACACACACACACACACGCACTTGCTTATTATTTCTGCTTTTAATTGGTTGTTGACAGCAGAGTCAGACAGGAAACAAGTGGAGAGAGCGTAACAAATGACATCCAACCACGGTCTTCAACCAGGGAGTCTGGATGGGAAACTTTCTGGCATGTCATTCCCTGTTTCTCTCCCCAATCATTTCCTGTCTGTCTCTACTGTGAACTCTTTAATAATGGCAAGAAATTATCCCCGAAAAGGTCACAGGAAAGACAAAAGATACAACGTTATGTTGTGGAAAGCAATTAGCACATACAGATTAAAGGTGAGATATGTGGAGTTTTAGTTGAAAACATTTAAAAATGATAACTAGCCAGCAGCAGCTACAGTGAACAACAGTTAGTGGTAACTCTGGTGATATGTTGCCCCCTTTTTGTTTGGAGTATGATTAGACAGCTGGGCCAATTCTTTCATATGTCACCTTTAAATGTGTGCAGATTTAATCAAATGTTTGTGCGTTGTACCTCCTCATCGCTGACCACGCCACCATCGAACACCTTCGCCACCAACTCATGACTGACTCGATCCAGCAGGAACACTGAACAGCTGGAGAGACAGAATGAAAAAGAGAGAGCTTTAACTCATTTCATCTCAGGTCATTTCGTAACTTTAATTAAATGCGGCAAGTCAGTTAAGAGCAAATTGCCAAGATAGCCTTTTCAAATAGAGATAAAGACATTCACATTGTACACACACACACACTCTTTTTTTACACACACACATCCCTTTGAAGATGAATCAGAGGGCTTACATCTCTGCATCACTGAGGTTCCTGGCCTCCACTATAATTTCCTGTAACAGCACTGACACATCATCTGAAAGAATTAGACAGAGAGAGGGAGAGAACGAGAGCGTGAGAGAGGAAATAAAGGGAAAACAGAGGAAATTGAAGAAATACGGCAGAGCTCGGATAGACAGAATCAGAGGTTACGCAGTGAGCACCGGTGGATCAGCTGCACACGCTGATAAGAGCTTTTGTAATCAGTGGTACAGTGAGAGGCAATTTGTTCTACCAGTGGATCAATTTTTTGTCCCCGCAATCATGATGAATCATCAATGACTTTATTGTACTGTTGGTGCTTACTGTTGGATAAGAATCTAAATGCCTCAGTGTAATTATAGGACAGTGAGGTGGGGCCATCATTTTTAATGCCCTTTTGATTTTATGGTTATGATCCTGGGTGTAATCACCTTTAAGTTCGGTAATATCTCATTCAATTACACGCGCCATTTGTTTCACTTGGCGATCACTTAAATATTGGCCATTAACCTAAATTGTCCTACAATGTTCTTTCTTCACGGAGGAAGACTGACAAAAAAAAACTTACCCAAGTGTGTGAAGAGATTCTTGGCCACTTGTAAGAGCGCCTGTGACGGGAAACAGAGCGCAAGAAAAGCTCTTTAAAAGGCAGCTTCATGTATATTTATGCATGCATGCATGCAGTGTGTGTATGTGTGTGTGTCTGTGCGTGTGTTCAGTACCTGGCACTCCACTTTGAGTTTCTGTTCTTTTTGGAAGGCCAAAGTTGAAGTGAGGACCGTTGAAGTGTAGCAGAAACAGTGCTGGATGGCATGCTCATCTGCCTCTGTGTGTCTGCAGTGGCGGACACACACACACACACGCACACACACACACAATTCATTTTTAGGGAACATCAATGGATAGTACTAGTCACAAGAAGAAATATTACAATAATATATATACAATATCATGAATTGAGCAATTTTGCATTAGTAATTTTACTTTCTACCAGTTTTGCTGCAAATATTTGTGTATTCTTTTACTTAAGTAAGTAAAAGACCTCAGTACTTCTTCCCCCACTGCATTTAATAGATCAAATAATCAATGAACTAGTGAAAAAATAGTCAGTAGACGAGCTGATGCTGAAAAAACCCCTTAGTTTCAGCCCCAAAAGAAAAGCAAAATGCACAGTTATTAACTAAAAACAAAAAAATCACATATAACTGAGTATAAATAATTAGTCTAATGTGTCTAAATGACTCTGAAACAGAATTATTCTCTGGTGTCCTGCAGGTGGTGAATGTGACTGAATGCCGCTCTCCTTTAAGATGTAATGATGTGAGAACTTGACAGCATTAAGCAGCTAAATGAAGACTGATGAATGGAAAGATCTGCAGACCACATTAATTGCCTGCAGTTGCCGCTCTTTGCCTACAGAGGGCAGTGGCACATTACTGTGCTGACGTCGAGGAGCACAGTGTAACTCCAGGGGTTTTTTTCGCCTTGATCTCAGACTCCCAGGTGTCTTAGCAAAGAAGTTAGGGATTTGAACTGAGCTTGGAAAAGGCCTGGGAAACTCAGTTGGAGGGCGATTAAGTTCACCCTCTCACAAGAGGTACAAATGCGTTATGAGTGACATTCAGGAGAGTCACACAAAGCAACAGTCTGTCAGGCTTGGAGAGTAATTTTCTTTGGTAGCAGCACAGTTAGTTGCAGTCAGGATAGAAAATAGTCCCCATTTCCGCAGCTAGAATGAAAACCAGCAGGAGTCTATCTCCAAAGACCAGAAGTCTGATACACACAGAAAGCACACAACACTTTCCACAAAGAAATGTAAAATAAATGGAGAATGTGTGACGCTACCATGGGGTTGGCTGCAGAAATAAATCCTACTCCCAACTAATGACCTTTCTAACATTGCTGCCAACTTAATTTTCAACACTAAACCTCATCATGTGTTGGTCCTTGTGCTCCTAAACATCAGGAGATCATCATGTTTGTGTCGCACACATTACCTTCAGTGCATATCTGCCTCTCACAATGTCATACTGTTCATTCTCTCTGTGCCTTAAAAAAACAAGATTAAGATTAATTTGTATGCAGTGTTCTTATCGGCTGGCAACAAAACTGAGTTAAAGACGTGTTACTGGTGTCATAATATGTTTTCATGCACCTGTGTCCTACAGTTAGAGGCTGAATTACACCTTTAGGAGGGCCAGGCACAGAAATGTTTGCAAAAACCTCTGCATATGAATATGCAATCTATATGATGAGGGGATGTATCTTAGAGATATACGTCTCTACTGAAATCTGGATGACTGATCTTGGAGGAAAGGATGGATTTATCCCATTTTATGCACAGTCCCGATCATAATCCTGCTGCTGTTACTATGTTAATGAGATGCCGGCTCTGTCATCAGTGCCACTGGCAGAGGGGGAAATTATAGGACATGATCTGTCTTAGTCTTCAGAGAGCATGAGAGAGAGAGAGGGAGAGAGAGAGAGAGAGAGAGAGAGAGAGAGAGAGAGAGAGAGAGAGAGAGAGAGAGAGAGAGGTGACTGCATGTGAGCATAAGTGTGTGGTAATAGAGTGCAAAAAGAGATAAAATACATTAATCTCTCAGCACTATAACATTAATAGAGACATATGGTTGCTTGAGAATCACATGTTGATAAATAGATAGACAGTTTATGAGCTGCAGTTTCCCCGGTAAACACACTGACCTCTTCGGGCTCTTTCCCAGTCCTCTGCTGCCTCTCTCAGGGTTACTCCGCCCCTGAAGAGGTTGGGGTGTTTACTGGGGACACTATATCTCACAAGCTGTATCAGCTCCGCTGCTGGCCGTTCAGCTAATCACTGAATATACAATTAGGAAATATCACGCTAACTTGGTGTGATTTAACAGTAAATAATCATAATAATAATGTGGCATGCTAGGAAGTTGGTGTTCTTGCCTCAGCCTCAGATCAATGTGCAGTAGTAGGTGGTAATGAGTCTGAGTGACCAATAATTTTGTCATTTTTCAGTAATTTTACATCATGGTGAATTATTGCGTCTATGCTGATTGCCCAAACTCAGCCTGTCAGTACAGAGTACTCAATTTCCTAACAGAAAAAGCTAGCTAACGGATAGCTAGCTAACTTTTTTTGCCCGGTGTGTCTTATGCAGGTGTAGGGACGAACTGTTCTTTAAAAAACTCAACATATTCACAGACAAGAGCTGGAGAGCATTTTTATACACTTCTGTATTCAGGTGATAGCAGCATTGCTCTTGGCTTGGCACACACACACACACACACACACACACACACACACACACACAAACAGACACACACACACACACAAAAACAAATAGATGCCAAGACATGGTGCCAAACCAGGGAGCCAAGCCACCCGCTGTTAGACTCATGACCTGACTCTAGATCATCACATAGCCATCTGCATCGTCACACGCACACATACACATACACACGCACACTGGGTGATATGACGCAGGCTCCGAAGTGATGGTATCCATTCACATTCTGCCGGTTAGCAGCAGATTTCAGTGGAAACAGCAGCAGACTCTCCACTGCTGTTGGAAACTCAACAAATCTGAGCTGTTGAGCTCAACCAATCAGGCCACCCATCCTAACATTACTGTAAGCCGCTGTCAGATAAATCTTTGTATCTAACATGACTCAGCGCTTCAGGAATTAGGCAAAGCCAAATCATCTTCAGACTGACATCCCAGCATTTTAAATATACTTCAGCAATAATACATCAGTGGCTAAGTCAAGATAGGAGGAGAAGTTTTTGCTGTGAGAACTCAAGAAGTGCTTCGGTATGATTCACAAAGGAGCAAAAACAGCACACAACTCTTTCACAAACATACCTCTGCCCGCCTTGCTTGTTGAAGGCGCACGCTAGCGCCACCACCTGACCGGTGGCTCTGCTGGCAACTGGCACACAAAGCATGGAGGAAATCTCACAGCCCAACATGCTGGACAGCTGCCTACGCTCCTCCTGAGAGGAAGAGAGGCAGGAAAATCAAAAAATTCAGCATGAAGACGGAATCGATAGATGGATACTGTAGACTGATGGATAAGAAAGAAAGAAAATGTCTCCTTACAGCACTGATGTCCTGAAGAGTAATTGACTTCTTCTTCTCGACAACCTGACCAAAGCGTCCAAACATCAGCTGAACAGAGAGAGAGAGAAGAGGTGAGATTAAGACCGGGTGAGTGAAAATTGACAGAGGGAAAGGAAAAACAATGTAATTAGGGCGAGAGCCAGGAAGTAAACAGAAATGCTGAGATTCTGTTTATTACATTCTGAGTGCAGTCTATTACATCCCTTGTTAAATCAGCACAAATAGACCATCCAGGGCGTGTTCATTTGTGTCCTAATATCTCTCTTCACCAACTACTATCAAGATTTCACACTTCATTTAGCCTGGGGTACACAGAGCATTTGCACCATAATGGAAAGCCTATTAAAAACGGTGCTACGTCTGCACCGCAACCAGGAACAGGAGACTTAAAGCGACCAAATGGAAGTGATTACTCCTCTTGCCCAAATTTCTTAATTATAACCCCTGCCAGGGATTATAAAAGATTACATGTGGGAGGTGCATTCTACCATGTCAGTCAAAGAAACCAACACGCAAGGTTACACCACTTGAATTAAAAGCACGCTTGTTAAAAAGTGCAACAAACCTCCCTGAATGTACCTCCCCCAGTGTAAATGAGTGAATGACTGATAAAACAAATAAGCAATATAGAAATAAATGCATTTGCTAGCCTCACCGGGAAGCTGATCTCCTCCTCCAGGACTTTGTCTCCAACTACCTAAAGGTCAAAGAGGTCAAAGGGTTATTTAATTGATTGAAGAGAACACTGTGTCAGAAAATCAGTGTATTTGTGTGTATTGTTTCTGTTTGGTATTTTCTAAGAGAGACTATATGAAACAATGTAAAGAGAACGCGTGAGTGTGTGTGTACCTGGCAGAAAAGCTGGTGGTTGTCCTCGGACACCAGCAGCAAACAACAACACTGCGACCGAGTCTGCTGCTGCAACTGAAGGAGACCACAAACACCACATCAGTCCTGATGTATATCATCACTAAAATCTCTCTATCAGACTCAGTCAGATTGTTTTTAAAGCCTCGATTTAAGATTCCTCGGAGTGTGGTCTAGGTGTGAAGATGAGATTAGAAAGTAGTGGACAGTGGAAAATGAGTTTGGGTGAGGCAAGAATTAAATATTATGTATGCTGTCTTAAACTGTGAATAAATACGAACTAAAAAAAATTTAATGTTGTAAAATTTGGAATACATGTAGACTTTTAACATTGTGACAGTACATTCATACGACTACCTTTATAAGTAAATGTGTGTCTCTCTGAAGGACTCTTCACCTTTCACTCCTGAATACTCAAGTGGTCGTCTCATTGAAACATTCATACCTTGCAAGTAACAGAAGATACATTAACATACTTTTAACTAAAGAGCAAGCTTTTTCCTTGAACATGAAATAGCTGCATAAATGAGACAAAGACACACAGCAGGTGCGGCACTGTCTGCTACTGAAACATATCATTCACACATTCACAGATTAAAATGCACACACCTGTATGCATACTGACACAAATGCTGTAGATACAAGAATATATACATGATTCATCTATTTTATTGTAGCTATTTGTTTATTTGACACAAGCAGTGCAAAGCTCTGCTGTACCAGAGTTAGCACAAAACGCATTACCTACAGCAAGGAGCTTATGTTTTCATCCATTTGTTTGTTTGTTGGTGTGACAGCAGGATTACACATAAACCGAACGCATTTCCACGAAACTCAGATTGAGGATGGATCTTGGCCCAGAACAGACTCCATTAACTTTTGGTAAATAAACAGATCTTGGATTTTTTCTCACTTGCTTTAAAGGTGCAATATGTAAGAATAGGCCACCTTGAATTCATATTCCCAACAAACATATCACCAGAATAACTGCTAACTGCTCCTAACTGTATGCTTTGTGTACATCCATGACTGGAGCTACTGGTAGCTTGTTAGCTCAGTTAGCTGTGCAGCTAGCTGTACTATCAGGGGAGTGTTGGTGTTTATACCGCTAGCACAGGACCGCTGAGAGAAGAGGCTTTCAGGAACGGGGCTAGCTGCTTATCACGCTAACTTCAGTAGATATCTCTTCAACACAATACATAAAAAAATCAAAATTTTGGCTGGTTTCTATGAGTGAGTACAATTTGATGCAAAATAAAATAAAATGCGGATCTGTTGGATTTAAATATGTTTTATTTGATGCTTGATTGAATTAAAGGGGACTGTTGATGCGCCCTACTAAGTGCCATTCTAGTTTACATCTGTAGTTCCTGGGCAGGAGACAGGAAAACATCTCTGTTGAGAAAATTACAAGAGATTGACTTTAATTATGCTGTCATGGTTTTGGTTTTCAGTTTGGTTGTTTCCTGCTTTTGGTTGTTTCTAGACATTTTGTAGATTGTGGATGGCCACAAGATTATTTTGATTTTATCCATGGTTTCATCTTAAATTGAAAACAAGTGAAGCTGCAGCACTAAATTATATTACTTGGTACAGAGAGGGCTGATTTGCCAGGATCTGCTCTGTATTAAGCAGTCTCCTCTGCTGGTCGTCCTTGTTGTCCTCCCATTAACTGAGCGCAGTGTAATGAACTCTTTTAATGGGGGAGGAGCCACATCATTGATCACTTTGCACACATACATGCACACACACTAACACACCCACACACAGTTATAAGAGCAGCTTCCTCACACATCATTCTTCTCCGTAATCCACAGAGCTGGATACAGAACAAGCAGGACGGGGATAAACACCGGCCGCTGCCAACATACTCAGCCCCCCTCCACCACCTAGTCTCACATGCAAGCATTAAACACACACACACACACTCACATATACACAGCACAAACATACGCACACGTGTAAAGCATGTTGCGCCCACATATAATAAATAAGATCCTCCACCCTCTTTTTCCCCAAATGCTGTTAATCCCATAAGAGCCGCCCTGAGCACTTCCCACCAAACTGATGATTCCTCAGCAGCAGCAATCTCCCGCTCTGTTCCCTCCCTCCCTCCCTCCTCTCCCTTCTCCTCCTACCTTCACCCTTTTTTACAACTGTAACAATAAACAGGCGAAACAAATCACGTTGGATTCAAAATACAGCTAAAAGCCCCTGCAGCCTTTTCCACAACCACTACTTCTCGCTCTCTGCCGTCCTTCAAATGCAGGAAAATACTACAAATTCAGGTTTAGTGGCAGCGGAAGGTTTTACATGCAGGCTGCACTTCTCCAGTTTTGCTTTTCATCCGCATGGCTCTAGTCCTGCAGCGTTAAGGCAGCACAGGTCCAAGGAAGGTCAGGCAGGTGATAATTGTTTGGATTTGACCATTTTCAATAGCCAGTATTTTATTCTACTTCTATTCTTCTATTCTACTCCACAAAACAGAAAATGAAAAAAAATTAGGAAAAGGTGAAAATGAACTGCTGAATATGCTCCATACTCTTTAATTAAGAGTTAATTTAAGAAAACATAATCAACTCGACTGCTTCAGCTTCAATCAGTAACTGTAAAATCTGATCATCACATATTTTTTTATTTTATTAATCATTAAAAACTACTCATGTCTGTTGTTCACTAAGCAAAACAGTGATAAACTCCCAGACTTATTGTTTTTGTAGAAAAAAGGGGAAAAGTCAGGACTAAATATATTACAATGCCTGAATTTCCCCAAAAAGTAAAGTAAATTAACTTTTTTTTTGTTTCCTATAGTCCAGTGCACTATGAATTGCTTATTTTGAGCAAAACCCAAGGATATTCAGTTTGCTATCAAACAAGACAGAGAAAAACAGCAAATCCTCACATTTGAGACTCTGGACAAACACTGTCTTCAAGGGTAACTCCAACAATTGTACATATAAAGTGTGTTTTATGCATATGTGAAACAAGTTGTATAAAGCCTTTTGTGGCTCCAGAGGAAGTTGCCTGTAAACACACTTTAATGTGTGAAATTGGTGGAGTTGCCCTTTAACTTAAAAATGCAAAACAAATCCTTCATGCTCACTGAGTAGTAGTAGTAACTTTTAATATGAAGATGCCAACCCTATCATCATCATTATCTTGTTGCTGCTGTTTACATTCACCCCAAATTCACCCCAACTGTACATACTGTATGTTTTATGTTTGTGTAGCATGAAGGAGTTCATTTCATTGTGCAACCCTGTGTAGTATAATATAGAAATCACCTGAAACCTTGACAAAGAACAGCCAAGTATGTTCATACATCCATTTGGATTCTCAGAAGCTCTGATGGACTGAGACTTTGCTCCTTTGATGCTGGGTAACCTTGAAATATCTCCCCTGGCTCCTGCGTAATCCATCTCTTGCTCATATTTTCTTTATCAGTGAATAATTCCATACATCTAAAATGTTGTCAGGTTTCTGCACGTACTGTAGCTGAAGCCTGATATCTCCTCTTTCCCTCACCTTCCTCATCAATCTCCCCATGCTTCCCTCCTTTTTACAGAGTCTGTCACATAGAGGGGTCATACTATGGAGAGACTGATGAAGTACGTGCACGATAAAAAGCTTGTGGTTTAGGTACTGACAGGAAGTGGGGAACAAATCACTGGGAGGGATGTTTTGCATGTACTGTACGTCTTTGACTCTGCATGTGCGTGTGTGCACAAGGGAGCGTATGAGTGATCTCAACCACTTACATAATTGATGACTTTGAGCTGGAGAGAGGCTGCATCAAGGTCAAAGAGCTCACCTGAAGGAGAAATGAGAGGGAGAGAGAGTAAATGAGAGGGAGTCAGCGATGGGAATATAAAAACCAGAGAGGAGCGAGAGCAGATTGGAAGGAAGAAGGAAGACGGGGGAATGCAGAGCATGTACGCATGTGGACAGAAAGCAATCCAGGGAGGGATGCATTGAGACAGCGAGGTCGGGGAAGGGTGAACGGGTAGCAGCTAACAGAGGGCCTAATAATGAAGACAAGACAAGAGATGGAGGGCTGCCTGGACTGCAGATGAAAGCAGGAGGAAAGGAGCCGGACGGGGAAGCAGAAAGGCGAGGCAGAGGCCGGAAAGAAACCGAGGAGAAACAAGAACTCATATTTGTTGACAATTACCAGCGAGTAAACAATGTTGATGTATGTGTACGTATTAGCGAGTCCACTTCCATTATGCATGAGATTTTAAACAGTGTTTTTGCAAAGTGTTCTGTTTTCACACGGGAGCTGTCACCCGCTCTCTGCCACAGACAGTCCATCAAAATTCATGGAGCTTTTTATCCGGATGGGCTTCCTCTATTAACATACCTCACCTCACATATACTAGCGTGTGTGTGTTTGTGTGGTCATGTTTACCTCAGTGTAGGAAATGTAAGACGCATTTGTGAGAGACAATGTGGAGAAAGAGGTCCATTCAGTGTGCCTCCTGTGTGTGTGTGTGCGTGTACCGCAGAGCTGCAGGATGTTGCGGTCCAGTTCGCAGTAGTCCTGCTCTGAGACGTTGAGGGACAGCAGTGCATTGTGGGACTGTATGGGCGATGGGCTGAGAGGAGGCCTCTGGTAGGACGCCTGAACAGCATGGACCCGCACACATGCCACTGAAGCCTAGGATGTCATTATGCAGAAACATGCACAGACCAAAGTCAATTGAAATTAAAGACAATTTTAGGGAGAAAATCATCAGACTAAACACAGTTTGATAAGAGAAATGAGAAGTGTTTTTAAATCATCTGTTACCAGTTGAATCTCTTCATAGTGTGAACATATTTCCGCAGCAATACAAATAATTCAGTAGGCAACATTTTCGGAGGCCAAACACTCAATAAATGATGTTTTATTTCATTGATATTAATACGCTCCGTCAAGGACTGAGGGTGTGTTGATATTAACTTTATATTAAGAAATTGAAACTTTCTGGATTTATAATCTCAGAAATTTACAAGTCGGGGGTATTTTTTAAAGTAATAAAAGTTTTCTGCAAGTTTTCAGTGTTTTTAGGTGAAGCATCTTTTAGCAGTTGGCCATCTACAGTATGTGTCTAGTTTTGTGGACGATTACTCCAGGGTTGAGAGCCAGATGGTGTGAGTGACAGTTGACTAACTTTACAGGAAAGCAAAGCAAAAAAGGATGATACTTTTCTTGACTTTGCTCCTTAAACTAGCAACATTATCATTATGAAGTTAATGTTGATTGCACAATATAAAAATTACACCATCTGTGTTTAGACTGGTTCCCTATAAACCTCGCATTCAGTATTTTGTCTGCCACTGGGCACAAAATCACAGAGGAAAATTAAGGCTGATTGGCGATTCAGTCAGGCTGGCAGCCTGTCATTATTTCTTTCTGTCTTCAAATCCCCATTATAGACTAAATGAATGAATACACATTTCATCCCATGTTGTTGTTATTTGGGACTCTGAGATCCAGCTGTCTTTGCCAGAGTGGGACCAACAATAACAGCACTTGGAAACGCTAGGGCGAAAAAAGTTGTCTCAATTCAATCTTTAATATTAAAAGGAGACCAATTATGCCTTTCTGTTTTCTCCTTTCCTTCAGTGTGTTAAAGGTTTCTTGTGCATGTAAAAGGTCTAGAAAGTTAAAAAGCCAAAAGTCTGTCCTAACAGAAGCTCCTCGCCCCCACAGAAAACACTGCGAGAAAACTGATGTGTTTTTTTGAACATTAAGCATGTAAACCAAATTCTAGTCAGAACTTTTGCAGTCGTACTTTTGCATTTGTGAACAAAACAGATGTAGAAAGCGAGAGCTTACATGTTTTTCCAGCACGTTAAGATGCAGTTCATCCTGATCGGACAGTGGATTACAGCCCACCTGCAACACAGATAGATATTTCAGTCCAGTGCAGCGTGTGAGCTTCGCTGCTGTAGGCTGTGCTGTCTCTGTAGAGGTCATTTAACTTGTGAATGTTACATAAAAACAAATTAACACGTAAATGTTGCTGTAAACACATTTTCATCTTGGAGGAAGAAATGTTTTCTTTTGTTGCTGTTTCTTTATCTTATTGTTGAATTTCTATTGCATGTCCTTGGATCAAGGACTCACCAGTACAACAGCGAGGGCCTTGTCCCGCTCCTGGTCCAAGAGAGGAATGACAAGGGCTGAAATTAAAGAAAGAAAGAAGAAAAGCATTCATAATACATAATGCACTGATTCAGACAAAACAGTCTCTTGGTCCTGCAATTTTCTTTCAATGTCCTTGTCTCGTTCTTAATCTTCCTCATTCTTTTTTTCATGTTCTCATAGTAATAGAAATATCAACATGGGACAAAATGAACCCGATGTCTTCTCTTCATCTTTCGTTATTCTCATCGATGTACAGCAGATAACAACGTCAGATCTTTTGGACAAAATACATTCTAAGATAATAAGAAAAAGATCTTTGCTCTAAACAAAACAACAAACTAAATGATGTTTTTGCCACAAGTCTTACTTCTGCAACATCATTAAACGTTCAGCGGTATTTATTGATCCACAGAGTGCAAAGCGGTGCATGCATGCATACTTTAAGTCTCCGTGATTATATCTCTGCGTTGTTCTGCTTTCAGATAAAAACAAAAAATGATAATTTGAAGAGGAGTATTTTCTTTTCAATTTCATTTTTTCCTTATCATGAACCTCTCATTCCTTTTTTTCTCCATGTATCTTGTACAACTTTACTGCCCACACCGCTCCATACACCTCTCCCTCGGCAATCACCATCTCTTGTTCACGACTTCCCTCTCTACCTCCATTCGTTTGTTTATTCTCCCACGTTCTTGCATCTCTCTGCTCCTCTGCATGCACACTCGCACTCTCACACACCCTCGAACAAGTGCACTCAGATGTCGGTCCGTTTGTCTGTCCACTAGCATCATTCACACACCTCTTCTGTGCGCTGGTAATGGTGCTGCGAGGCAGTTTCTGTATTTCTCTGGCAGCTCCGACAGAGGAAGGCCGGTGCACTGACATCGCTTCAGCTGGTCCGCGATACTCCTGAGACAGACAGATACAAGTCGAGTTTGAGTCAGGTTGGAAGACGATTATCTACAGCATGTTAGTCAGAGCGAGAGAGAGAGAGACAGAGAGTGTCTGTTAGACACCGGGGAGACAAAGAGGAAGAGGGGATTTGGAAGACAATTGGAGCAAATGGAAAAACAATCAGCAGCATTACAAAAACAGACACGTTGCGTTCAATGACACCAAGCAAAACATGTCTGAATAGGACTATTATTCATTGTGAAATTACATGCCGTTTGTGAGTGAAAGTGTTGGCCAGGTGTGAAGCCAGGTGTGATGACAGTGAATGTCTGTGTGTGTGTGTTATACTCAACACAGAGGGCAGATTTCTTATGCTAAAATATGAGACGAGGATTTGTTTATTCTGGACTGACAACTGCCAGAGAACACACACACGCACATGTGCATTTGCACACACACACACACACATACAAAACGCACGTGGCAACGGCACTACACACCTCAGTAAACACACATACACCCAGGCTCGCATGAATATGGAGATGAAGGACAAAAAGAAGGAAAACGGTTTCGCTCAGGTAAATTCTCGATCTATGTGCTTCACATAATAATCTACTGAACCCTCCAGCAGCCGCGCGCACACACACACACACACACACACACACACACACACACACACACACACACACACACACACACACACACACACACACACACACACACACACACACACACACACACACGTAGCAGCAGTCACTCCATTACATGCTCACAGAGTCTGAAATCCCCTCAAACCGTCAAATCTCTGCATGGTGTGTTGATTCAAAAGTGTCCACTTATTTCAGCTCACCGACGAATCGTCTACTTCAGTCAAGAAACATTGTCGTCGTGGTTTACTGCTGAGGCAAACACTGCTGACCTTTGTGTAATGTCATCATTCAAAGGAGCTTTCCAACACCATCATGAAGCCAATTTATATCAGGCACGGCAAAGAGCAAAAAAAAAACCAAACCCCTAGGTGGTGTTAATGTTATGTAGTTTTCTCTGTGCACATGTGACATACTCTACATTTTTGATGATAACACGTGTGTTTAAATGTCTGCTGTGTGGTGTATGAAGATAGCTATAAGGTCGTCCAGAGCTTCCCAACCGTCAGCAGCAGTGATTGCTTAAATTGAACAACATGTAGGTCAAAGCTGGCGCGGTGTGTGGTGTGTGTAGTGACAACAGTTAGCAGCAGCAGTAGCAAAGAGATCTAATTCGACAGCTCAAAAAAAAAAAGAAAGTGTGTGCGTAGGTGTGTGTGATCTAGGTGCTGCTAATGACTTTATGTTGCTGCTGCACATGGAGCTCCGTTTGTGGTAACTGCTCATCCATCATTAAGAAACACCACAGTTACTAACAGATGATGGTGTTCGACAACACTTGGCGCGCTGTTTCTTTTGTCTACATCTTGGTTGCTGCTATATTTTAATCAAAGGCCACATGGAGGACTTAAAAAAATGTTAATCTACTATTTCCAATGTAAATTAGGTATGACCTATCACATGTGCATTGTCAGCTTGATCATTTTTTTTCACAAAGTGGTTTTAAACTAGTTTTCCTAAGTAGCTTTAGGCCTGGTCCACATGTGCACAAAAATCTTTAGTTAAAAACAGGTTTCTGAGAGCAGGACAAATATGATGACGCAGTGAAACGTGAATGCCCTTTACAGAATCCTCTTGGATAATGCATTTTTTATTGAAACAGCTGTTTCTGTCTCTTTTTTCCATCATTGTATTTTAAATGTCCGTTTGTGTCTTTTTAAATATAAACAATACAACATCCATTCTGTCAATGTGCAAACTCAAACACTGCACATGATCATAACACATACTCTGAGATCTCATTTGCCAATTGATGAGACCCAATTAATTACCCAAGTGAACGTGGATGTGTGCGTCATCATTTTCCAAAACCTCTGTTTCTGCCCGTCCAGACTTCAACACTGAAAACAGAATTTATGAAAATCTTCATCCTGGAAGGACTTTTCCAAAAGGTCCGGTTTCAGTGATCTAAATGCTATAAATGTGTGTAAGAAAGAGAGTTTTTGTTGTGGTTGAAGTGGTGAATTGTGAAAAGTCGCTTCCCCAACACTGCACATATAACGGCAAACCAATATAATAATCAATCACCTGCATTTTGTTAATCATCTGCTCATTACAGTAAATGTGAAAACACATTTCAAAAATGGCAAAAAGTTTCATGCTGCAGATGGAAAGCAAACTAACCTACGACTCAAGAGGTTTACTGCCACGGTTGTGTAACTGCATTGGGTGCGTGTACCACAGTCTTCTGTATCCCAGACCTTTGACTGTGTGTCTTCTCTTTGCAGCATTTCTAACAATAGCTTGTTTGGCTGAGGCATCAGTTATCTTTTCCACAACAAATAGTCTGGAGGATAAACGATCATGAGAACTGTCTTGGCTGAATTTGTTTGTGCATTGGCGTGTGTTTGTGTGTGTGAAGGTCCAGTAAATGGGCTTGTATGTATTAGAAAGTGGGCTGGAATGAAGCACAAACACAGCAGCCTTCTGCATCTCAGATGGGTTCACCGAGTGTGTGTGTGTGTGTGGGTGTCTGTGCTTGTTTGTGAGTGTGTCTCTGTGTGTATGCCAAGGTCTTGATAACAGGCTTATATAAGCAGGTGAATTGGAGGGAGAAAAGTAACAAAGTGCCCTGTAGCTCTTTTAATATCCCCGCTACCTCTAGTCTGCATGCAGCACTGACAAATGTGTGTGTGTGTGCGTGTGTGCGTGTGTGCGCATGTGTGTGTGTGGCCTGTGCTCGCGTCCTTGTCCGCATTAGCATGTTTGTGCGCGATCCTGTGTTTGTGTGGCAATGAGGTGTTGGAAAAAGCGTTCCTGTCTCACAAACAGACAGTTTCATCTATAATGTAGTGTTGGTTTTTGCCAGAGCCGGAGCAGCAGTCACACTCGCACACGGCGGTTGCAGAGCTTCAGAGAGCACTTAAGAGAGGAGAGGATCGCAGTGTCTCACTGAGGGACCCCGGGCGCTGTCACCTCGGCTATTAGCCCCGCAACGCTTCCACGGGGAGAGGGATTGAGGGTGAGAGAGAAAGAGGAAGGAGAAGAATGAAACGCAGACAGCTTAGTGCTTCATGGCTCCTCGGGGAGAGAGGGGGAAAAAAAAGGGCATTGACGGACTGATGCAGCAAGGTAGGAAGGTGGAATAGCACATGACCAGAGAGGGAAATAGGAGGGGGGGAGAAAGTGAGATAAAGGGGGAGTTTTAATGAGGGAATAAAAGAGATGAGGGATGAGGAAGGAAAGTTAAAGGTGGTGAAAATAAAAGGACAAGCGATCTCTCTCGTGACAGTCCTGTCTCATATTCATTCAGGTGACGCCCACTTTTCACACAGAGAAACATCCGTCTCTCTCTCTCCCCTCTTCTAATCTCCCTTGTTCTACTGCGAAACATCTGCGGCTGGCTGCATTGACACACACACACACACACACACACACACACACACACGCACACGCACACACAGAGTACACACCTGATCTTTCCCTCCTGTGGCAGTTCATGCGGCGGGTCGTCACAGAGCAGCCTTGAGTCTCCCTCCAGCATGTAGACACACACACACTCCTGGAATGAGACACACACATCAATTTGTAATATTAATCAGATTCTGATTAATTTAATGAGTGATGAGCCTCATTCATTTGCAACAAAGACCCGGGCCTCTGTTCCCTGGTCTTATGTCAGCACAGCTCTGAATACTAACAGGAAGCGTTTTATGTTCAGGTAATACATCAAGAAAATGTCAATTATGTTCAACAGTTTGTGCAAATGTAGAGTTTGTACGTGTGTGTGTAAATACCGTGCTGGGTAGCAGCTCCTGTACGCTGTCTTGAAGAGCCGCTCGCAGCGAGCGTGCGTCGGTAACCGCCGCCAGCCGCAGCAAAGCATCCTGGGGAGGGAGACAAACAGATGCCCTGATGTCTGTTTGGTTGTTTGTTTATGATCTCAACGTGCAGCTCCAAAAACCTGAGGCCTTGGCTATAGTGTTGTTTTTTTGTTTTTTTTGTGGATACAAGGTTTATGTGACAACAGCTCTTCCCCAGATATTTAGCTTGGCAGTGGCCTCTGAAACAATATTTAAACTGTGTCACACTCAGTAAACGCAAAGCAGCCTGTGCTCGTTGGAAGCACAAGTGAGGCACTTAAAAATGAACTGAAGTCAGACATCGACAGGGATTACTGCAGTTAGTTTTGCTCTTTAGGACACTCGATGCTTTTGTTTCATTTTGGCACTGTGAAAACCAAGCACTTGACAATTCATCTGCGGTGTTTTTGCCAGGAAAGAAGAAGCTCATTATTCGTGACATGAAATGGTGTTTGGTGGTAAAGATGTCATGGTTCACAAATTACGTAACAGATATTTACACTGCAGTATTTTTTGAAGACTGAATAAAAGCACTTAACATGGAGCAGAGTGGTGGTTATCTTAATTACAGCCTGCCTCTGATCAGTCAGACCAAATTTAACGAGAGGCAATCTATTTTTATCTCTTTTGACTTTGATAAAATATCTTTCCGCATCAAAAGACAGACAGGCATGAAGGGTCTCATCACAGCTGAAATAAAAGTGGAGATAATCACTCCTCTTTATAGAAAAGGCCGGGTATGCTTGGGATAAGCTAGTTGGTCCTAAGGCTAAAATTCAAATGTCCACTCTCTGGACTCAGCCGTCTCAGACTTCAGTTTTCATCAGATAAAGTCTTCGACAGCACAAGTCTGTGAGGCAATATATGTTGCTGAAAGTTTAAAGACTACAACAATAAAATGATTATGGTAATAGCTTATACTGCTGCATATTTCTGTATCATGATGAGGATGAAAATTATTTCTGGCCATCATGATTCAAGTAACGTTTTAATAAAGTAATTGTTTAATAAATTCACAACAAGTTCTGCAACATCACGTCCGTATTGCAATGAAATATGGGTCATTAAATCAGGATAAATTCCAGCAAGATCTGCACCCCAAGCTCACTTTCTTGAAGTATGCAGAAAGTCTGTTTGAAGGCTTGTGTGGACTGGATGAATCGTGGGTTTGGACAGCCCCCAGCACTCGCAGACTTCTCGCCAACGTGCCCACAAACTCTGCGAGTTTGCAAGAGTGGTGAAATCCAGACATTTGGATGCGGCCTCAAGGTGCGTGTCCACGGGGACAAGTCTGAAGAAGAACAGCTTGAAACGTCACTTGAACTTGTGGATGTCCCAATGACTTGCACGTTAATGGGAGCCACGGTGTGAGGACTTTTTTAAGTTGAATATATTTGAATCATCTATTGGTCCAGCACCTTCGAATAGATGATTTAAATAAATAAAATACACATTCTTTGGATGTGTGCTCCTGCCATATATTGCGACACCCTCTGTCTACCACGCAAACACTCACTGGCTGCACCTGATTGGCCAATATTCAATTTTAACAGTACTACAACGAATGCATTGCACTGCTTCCTATGTAGAGAATGAATGGGAGGAGTGAAAACGACAGATCCTTTGGACACGTACCTTCAGTATTGACCGACCATGTGAGGGCAAAAGTGTTCACAGTCGTTCCTGTAACATCCCATTAAAATTGCCGATTGCGTTTCCGGTTTTATTCTGAAGGACTAAGCTCTCCTGTCGTTGCAGTTCCTTCCTGCTACAATGTTTTTCCTGGTCCCGATTATCTACACCTGTGCTGCCTCACCTGCCCCTGCTCTTGCCTGCAGTCAACCCTGTTCATTTATGTACTCCCCTGCTTGTCTTTGCTGCACCTCATGTATTCATCGCTTTCAAGCCAGTATCTATGGATCTTGGATTGATTTGCCTATTCTGGACTGACTTTCCATGTATGACTGCCTGCCAGTGGGCACACTTGAAGGTCAGCAAAAAGCTGGGCATAAAACAGAAAGGCCAACGTACTGAGTTGTACAAATGGAGATGTTGCACAATGATATTGTATTATAAGTGCCAGTTAGAGTTCCAGCTCCAGAGAGAAGTTCGAAACCCTTCCTACTTCCTTGTCTCCGGACACCCTGCCAATTGCTGCGTAAAGTGGGTGCGCTTGTCCAATTGTGGAGTTTGGAAAGAAGAAAATCGCACAAAAACAGCCCACCTAATTCTGATGCCATCAAGGTTTCAGGGGCGTGTGTGACCATTAGGCAAGCACTTTCTTTGGAGCATTTTAACACCTTAAAAGGGACAATTTAACTGCAAGGTGAGAGTGTTTTGTTTTCCTCAAGTGCACTTTCTGGTCCCCTCAAAACAACCGTCTGCTTTAATAAAGATTAGGTTTGGAAAACAGGGTAGGCAAGCAGATGGATGGGAAAACAGGAGATCTGTGATAATAGGAGCTTATATTTTAAGGTCATGCAAGAGTGAGTTTGTGCTTCGATGTTTTTCCCCTTCTGCAAATGCCACATACAGCGACTCGCAACCACCAACTTTATCAGAAGAGCGCTCGCAACGTCCCGGCTGATGTCTACAACCTCATACCATGAGGATATTTACACTCTGTGTGGTGTCTGCTTTAAATCCCTACCAGTTCCAGTTATCACACTGCATTATTACTACATGTAAGCGCAGCCTTAAGAGAGAATCTTAACGGGACTTCAAAATCTGATCAAAGCGTAAAAAAACAGTGGAAGAAGTCGCAGAGACTTAAGATGCTGCAGCTTTAAAAACTGTGTACTGAATATAAATTGGAAAGCGAATGGTAATGTTGAAACTATTGCCTGTGACTGCCAGATCATCCTCTTCCAGTCGTTCTGACAAAGCTTTTAGTCACACAGCCGAGTCGGAAGAAAGAACATATTCTTCCTTCCTGAATCATACAGCACCACAAAAGTACAGGGCTTCATGTTCTATTGAGGCTGTCCATCTGTCACCCCCTCTTTTAGTTTTCTTCTCTCCTTTTCCCTCTTTTTTTTGACCGACAGAAGACGAAGGAGGAGGGAGGAGGAGGAGCTGTTAGCGGGTGGCTGAGGGGGTGAGGAGGGTCAAGGAGTGAGGGAGGAGGAGAGAGGAAATGGGAGGGATGGAGAGAGAGTGGAGAGCCTTGTCATGCCTGAGCACTCAGTGTTGGTTATTACATGTGATTAGATATGATTAAATGCGATTAGCTTTGATCACTCAATCAGCCTGCCAGAGTGCTGTTGTAATGAAGTTGGATCTCTGCCAGCCCATGTGCGTGTGTGTGTGTGCGCGTGTGCGTGCGTGTGTGTGTTCGAGAGAGACAGAATTTGAGTGTATTGCATCTTACGCAAATCCTGCTAAGTAATGTTTGATGGGAAGAAGATCTGAGCGGCAGGCCAACAACAAATGTCTCTGGCTTCCCATCCTGTCCACTCTGCTGTCAGGAACTTGTCGAGGATGGACGCTGCCATCTTTTGTGTGTGTGTGCTTGTGTGTGTGTGTGTTTGCTAGAGGTGTGAATCTTCACTGGCTTCATGTTTCGATTACGATTCTGTCATGGCTCTGTTTTATTTTGTAGTTATAGCCTCCTGTGTCTTGCAGTTACTTTCTCCTTATCTGTGTTCCCACCGTTTTGTCTCTCTCCTGTGTTACTTCACTCCTGCACACAGTGACTGATCCCCCAAGCCTGTCTCAAATCCCTCTTGTTAGCACTGCCCGCTTTCCAGCGTCTCTCCACCTGCACCTCAACCTCTCGTTAGTTTCGTTTGTATTTTAGCCTGTGCTGTTCCCTCGCTCTTTGTTGGTTCGTCTGTTCAGTTCTCGTCCGCATGGCATCTTGCCTTCACCCTGCGTTCCTGTTTCATTCCCCGGTACACGTGTGTTCTCAGTGTTCTGGATTCGTTGTCTGGATTCTCTTTATTGACGGCTTTTTGTTACCACATTTTTCCTCATTTTAGATGTTTTGATTATTGGACTGGTTTTCAGCTTTCATTAAAGTTGCTTTTTGTTGTGAATCTGTCTGCTTCCGTGTCTGCATTTGGGTCCTGTTTTGGTTTTCCTGACAAATTCATCTGTAAGCGATTCAAATGCCCAAGAATTCTCGATGCATCTTGATGCATCTCAATGTATGGCATCCTCAAGTTTCAATATAACTGCACACGGATACTTTTTCATCTAATGATACAGGCAGAAAGATAAATCTTAATTCACGTTTTAACAAGAAATCCTTTTGAAAATCAGACTACAACAGTCTGTGGTATAAAAACGGCTTCTACATAAACATTACAAAACCAAAACATAAATCAGTCTGCATTACATGTGCGCTGTAATCTACTGAATCATATCGTTTCACATCGCAGCTCTAAGACAGGGCACTTTTTGAAACTTGACTATGCTGCACACACCTGTCATTGTTGGATGGCAAAGTTGCAGCGCTTCCCTAATTCTTGGTTGATAAGCTGGGTGCTTTATTCTGTACGGCTGCAGACGTTAACTTCAGGTGAAAACTGCCAATGTTGTTAGTAATTGTTGTGGGGCAGAAGTTACACACAGCGTGTGTCTCATCAAGTTCACATAATCCAACATGTGCGGCAAGATGTCCGCTTTAAAAATAGTGAGTGTTTTCACTCGCTGCCTCCCTCCCACATATCTCCTAACATAAGTAGCGTTAGCCTAATGTCCCCCCACAATTCAAAGCACGAGAGCGACGTTGCTTTGTAACTTTGTACAGATTGTAAAGATTTTATTGTCCAGCCGATGCCGGAAATACAACAATCAACACAGGAAATGAGGGTTTTCCCAAGTATAGGAATACAAGCATGAGTGTGTGTGTGTGTGTGTAGGTTTGTGTTTGTGCACGTGTATTACAAGGAATTAAATGTATGCCTTTGTAAATGTCACACTCTGTCTGTCTGACCTTTCACAATCGTTCCTCGCCATAAACCTCAAACCATCTGTTATCTAAATTCCTGCTTCTCCACCCGTCGTCACACACACACACACACACATGTATGATTCCTTGTAACAGCTTTTATTGGAGCCTTTCTTCTCTTTTGCTTAATGAGTTTTCATTTTAACAACATTCATTTGACTTTTTTCCCCCCTATTTTATCTTGAAATTCACTAATTCACTTCCATTCTGTGGCTGTCACGTGAACGCCTCATGTCAACATTTCGGAAAACTAAAAAGATAAGCTTTGTCTTTTAAATTGAACAACCTACTTTTAGAGCTCATCCAATGGGGTCAGTGAACCTCTCCAGTAAACAGAATTAGATAGAGGACAATATAATCCTTCAATTAGTTCAAAACTGAAGCAGAACAGTCTCAAAAATTTTAATGAAAACAGCGACGTGATTTCATTACCTTAACACAGTTTGTTTTGCTCTAATGCCATTTCAATTTATGTGAATTTGGCCGAGGCTTTTATCTGAATTGAGTTGAAAATGGCATAACAGAATACACGTTTTAATGCGGGAGACATTAAATCCCTGGGACAATGTGAAGGGCCATTATGGTAATGGTGTATTTATTATTTTTATTGAATTATTTCTATTTAATTTTCGAATGACTCTCACAGACTTCATAATTTGTTACAGCGATGCACTCATCTGGAGCAGGATGTATTGTCCTGTAAATGTCATAGTAATACGTGTGGTGAATTTCTTAACTAGACTTTCTCTACCTCTTTTCCTCGCTGCATCTTTCTACCTGAACCCCTAAACTTTACATCGATCTCCAGGTTTCTCCTCCTGTTCTTCCCCCAGGTCTGTCGTCTCTGCTGTTGTCTTTATCTGCAGCCGTTCTAATCACTCGGAGCGCTCTGACATTTTGAAGGGCACCAGTGATCAGCATAACTAAACACAACTTCCTCTCTCTCTTTATCTTCATCAGACACCCCCTCAGACACGTGTGTTTTCCTTAAGCTCTTCTCTTCACCCTCTGACATTTTGTACATAATACTGCACATAAATCTGTAATTTTTATGTCACTTTTATGCTCAGAAGCTTGCTTATAATATGTTCACAGGGAAGACTATCTACAACATTGAGCCTGTCTACTTCCCCTGGCATATTATTAAAAAGTTATTTTACCCTTAATGTGTTTGAATCACCAAAATCTCATTATCATCCTTACAACTGACAGTGGTGAAGTGATATATCCCCGCAAAACAAAATATCTATGAGATAATCGCATTGCAGTGTGGGAAGGCAATCAAAACATTTTGCTAACAATATTTTCTCTACTCTCATCTACATTATTAAAAGCTCCAACAAGACCCTCAGATTTGGTTTTATAAATATAAGATGACTGACTTCTGCTTGACTATCGAACTACTAAACATGGGAATGTTGTCTATGATCAATTTAACCTCCAAGCTTGACATTAAATTCAACCCATATGAGACTCTTGTATTAAAACCATCTCCATCAATATGAATTTATTTGTCCAGGGCATCAGTCCGCCTTGTTGTACTCTTTAGACCACCTGGATCTTATTCCCAGAGTTTATCGCTGACCTTGCCTTCAGTTCTTTGACTTATCATCTATTCATTCAATTATATAGTTTTGTTTTGTGAGTTGCATAAAGGGACAAAAACTCACATTTAATGACTAATGAATGAATCTTCTATCTTCTTTTTATTTAACTCAGTTTGTCCATGAACTGCAGGATAAAGGGTTTCTGATCCATGGTGTCAGATCAGTTCCTTATGAAATTTTTAAACAACACAAGCGTCATTGAAAATGTCTTCTGTAAGTTACGGTGTACTTCAGGGCTGTGTTCTTAGCCCTCTGCTTTTCTCCCTTTATATTCCCCTCTTGGCCAAATTACACAAAGAAATGGACTTAATTTCCACTATGTTGCCCTTGATACTCCAGAAAAAAATACCATATTACACCTTTTCACTTTTTCTTTTAGCTCCCTATCCATGTCAGATCAGACTTTAAGGTGCTTCTGATGACTTATAAAATTGTAAATGTGCTTCCTACTCAAACTTTTCTGATCTCCTTAGCCTATACTTTATATTCTGTGCTATACTCTGTGCTCAGTTCTCCTTTCTCTCCCCAGAGCAAAAAAGATGTCAGGAGGGTGCAGGACCTTTTCCCATCGTGCCTCTTGTGAGCTTGTGTAATCTCCCCATGGTCACATGTTTAAAAATATATCTACAATGTGCTCATCCATGCTCTATCCATCCAGATAAAAGGGTATTTTGAGAACTTTTCTCTTATCCGAATCAAGGGTCTGAGGATAAAGCTACTGTCCACTTTGATTTGGACTTACTGCAGGTTATCAACTGTAGACAGAAAGGTACACAGTGTCTGAAGTGTGTACTCCTCTCCTGCAAGAGCCACGCTCCATTTGCTCTTCAGGAGGGCACTTAAGCCTAAAACATGTCTGTGAAGCTGCTCTGCGGCCGGTGTAAAAAGCAGAGAGCATGGTGGTCAGCCTACAATGGCATGGAAATGAGATTATGGTGAAGCAGGACTTGGCTGACGAACAGGAAAATGCCGACCTGCTGATAAATGTAGTTATAGAAAAAATAGAGGGCAAAGTCTTACCCTTTCATTCAATCTTTTCCCTGAACTACAGCAGTCATAAATCAGAGTTAATAGAGAGGCAGCAGACATTTGGAGCACAACTCCAGGAGGACAACTCACTGAAAAGCTTAATTAAGTCTACATGGACAGAGCTCTAGCTAGCAGGATAAAGCCAAATCAGCTCTGTGTGATGTGAGATAATTTCCCACTGAGCAGAACTAGGCCAAATAATATTTACACATTCTTTCTAAGGTTTACTGTAACCTGCTTTGGCTGACTGGTGATCAGGGATTTGTTATGGCTCATACGCTCATTTCTATGTTACTTGACAGCTTCCTTGTTGTACCCTGATTGGTACATATCTTTAAAGGCAGTAATATTTCAAGCTGATTAAAACAAATGTATTTCATCCAGCTGTTTGACCCAGCTCTGCGAGTCAGCTCTCATGTTTTCTGTGTTTTTGCTTTCTAATGGTGAAAGCGTAATTGCACAAACAGTTATACAGTTGTATTTGGTGGTGCAGGATCTGCTCTCTGAGGGGATCTTCATTTAAAACCAGCAGCAGCAGCGTACGAAAGGTTCAGCAGGAAGCCAATTTGAGCCCCTGAGGAGCGCACCAGTGAGACGTGGAATATGTATGATATAAGATGCAAGAAAAATGGTAATGCAAATATATTTGATAAACAAGTAGAAATTGGAGGTGGTGGTGGTGTAGCGAGAAAGCAGCACAGCCAGTTAAGAGGCATGTGGAGTGGATGAATGAGGAGAAGACGAGTTGAATACAGTAACATCTCCAGCTGTCTTTTGTATTTAAATGAAGTGAAGAGAGAAAGGACTTTTCCTGAAGACCAACCTCATTTCCTGCTTTTTTATATTCATATTTTTATTTATTACATATTTTTCTTTACATTTTTAAAGCTTCTAGCCACGTCTCATGCTCTTCATCGATACAAGAAGTTTGCTCAAGTTAAATCAATTTTATTTCTACAGCTCAAAATAAAAAGGGCTTCACAACAAACCCTCTATCCTTAGAAAATTACATTAGCAACCCAGCCCAAACATCCCCCAACCAAGTGTTTTTTGTACCTACACCTAACCAGACAAAGCACACCGTTTCGACAACATAAGACTGAAAATTGAACATAAAGAAAAGTAAAGTTGCAACATAAATAAATGTTAAGTTCCAGCATATTCGTGGTTTTCAGAAACAAACATTACCAACATTCATTCTGGCAACTGATTTGGGTATTGATTTGATAATTTAAGAAAGAAACCTCCTTTCTTTACAAGATTGGTAAATAGGCTTGCCAGACAAGACGACTTAATTGGATCTGATGCTGACATGCAGCTCCAGTTTTCCAAAAACTAGCCATGAAAATGACAATACAGTCCATCACTTCTGTCTCTTGTGCATTCTCATCAAACGGAGAAAACTGTAAACTGTCAAAGCAAATCACGTCAATTCATACTCCTCTATTGATCCTCTCATTCCATCATTAATAAAAAATGTGCCACCTTATCACAGCGACATGAAGAAAAAAAAGGATGCAAAACACCTTCGCTTTCTGTCACTGACGCCAATATAACAGGACATCATCATCGTTAACACAATCAAAGTGTTCCCATAAATGATAGTATGCTTCAAAAAGAGCTGCCCTTAATGACGCCACCTAAAGATTAACATGTACCGGGAAAACCTTCAAAACCTTGTTAGAGATTCTACAGTTATTTCACTTCCTCTGAGTCATTGTCCCAGTTGCAGGTAAATGTCATTAACGGTTGAGCACAGGAAGCACAGGATATGAGTTATATTCTACAATATTAAACAGATGATTCCCTCCTCAGCTCTCGATGGATAAGTCAGACTCAGATTGATGTAAAATGTTCAGCATTCACACATTTAATTCAATATTAAGTCAAATTAAAAATTCTGTTTTCATGTCAAGGACAAATATTCACAGTGCAAAACACCCTCACATTGTTTAAGCGTCCTCACACCGGCTCACAGCATGTTTTCGAACAGACATCAAGATTTCAGTTGTTCCTTTTAAGGCTCTTTAGACTCTGTCTCTTCTGTATGTCTGACCCTTCTAGTACTATACTGTTCTGTACTACTTTGAGATCCTCAGGCGGAGGTTTTCTGTCTGATCCGGAGGCACAGCTGGAAACTGAAGGGAACAGAGTGTGTGCAGTCAGGGACCCCGAGGCTCTGAACCAACCTGCGAGCCTGTTTTATTTTTTATTTTTATCAGTTTTTTAATAACCTGTTTTTATTCATGGAAATTTATGTACAGGCATGGTTTTGGGCTCTTTGAAAGGTTATGAGCTGATTTTCTTCCCAAGCTGTCAAAAGTTCTGTAAGTACTTCTGGCATTAATGTACACACTGAATTATTTATTCATTTTTCTTGGCAAAATGTTTTAATGCAAAAATAAGCCTGCGGATGACCTATCACTGCCCCTATTAGCTAAAAACAAAATGGGTCGGAATCATACAGTCTTACATGGTCACTTAACTTAAGTTTTTGTTGGAGTTTGATGCACTACTGAAATACCCAGATACTTTACTGGTGAGTTGAAATTGAAATTGAATCAAGGGAATCTAAGCTTTCCAACGACGTATGGCATGACTTCACTTAAATTGAGGCGATAGCCTGTTTGCTTAGATGTGTTTGGCAAACTAGCTGCGTGGCTTAACAGGTTAAGACCTGAGGTTTTTGCGATTTATCTGTTTTATTTTGCTGCCTGAAGCACTTTGTAATGTAGATTTTGAAAAGTACTTTGCACAATTAGCTGAATACTTATATGCTAAACTGGAAACATTAGGTAAAGACGTAGCTTAGCTAAAGTCTCAACTGGGAGGATTAGTTTAAGGAGCTAATTGGAGCCTTTAGGGTAACTCCCGTATTTTTTTTATCTGCTGCATTGTTCACACAGCCATCTGACTCCATGAATCAAGCCAATCTGCATTTCAAGAGGTTTACTGTTCGACCTTGATCCAACAGCGAAAGGATGAATGATAATGGCAATCCACTTGCAGATGATTAAAGGCATCCTCCCTCTTGCCTATAGATTTTTATGTAAAATCAACTATCTTCATGCTCCGACAAGCCCCTCTGTGCATTTTAGCAAATCCCCAGCTTGCTAACTCCTTCACCTGCTGCATGTTTACCCGAGGTTGTTTAAGTCGGCAGGAGACGTACTGTGCTCTTCACTCTTTAACATCTGGGTTGAGTGAATTACTGATGCAGATTGATTTTTGCCAGCCGCCTGTCAGTCAGTAAAGGGAGAAAGGAGCGAAGAGGGACACAATGTAAAGGCTAAATCAGTGTGTCTGAGTGTTTGTGCTAGAAAAACACACACACACACAGGCGAGGAGACACACACACACACACACACACACACACACACACACACACACACACACACACACACACAGCATGGCTTGAGGGAGGCTGGTAGTGTTGCAGTTGGTCCTGGTTGTTATTCCAACAGAGCTGGGTCTCCAGTAGCATCACTAACATACTGGAGACACATGCACTGTAGAATACAGCCAGGCCATGATGACGGACCTCGCCGTGCGCACACACACATGCATGCACATGAGCGCGCGCACACACACACACACACACACACACACACATACAGCGTCCCAATGATATTTACAATAATATAAATATAACAATACAAAACCTGAAGTGGGAGTTTGATTAAATTTTTATCAATGGCAATGGAGCCAGACGGGGAAAAAGGGAAGGAAGACAATTCAGTCACACACACACACACACACACACACACACACACACACACACACACACACACACACACACACACACAGTAGATAAAGGCCGGGAAGTGTAAAACAATGAAGTGTTGCTGCTATGGCGATGATAAAGCTGACCTATCACAGTGAGAAACAGGTGCGTCACAGTGCTTCTAATTAATTAACCAACCTCTGTGTGGGTGTGGGTGTGTTTGTGTATCAGTATGTGTGTGTGTGAGAAAGAGAGAGAGAGTGAGTGAGCGGGAGATAGACAGGATTTTTCTTGAGTTTGGAGTAAAAGTTATTAAACTGAGACCAGCCAACAGACCATAATTCATAAATATTTCCTCGGCGTGACTCCAGGGGAGGTGGATGATAGACAGAAAGAGTCAGAGACAGGAAGAACACGTAGAAAGGCAGCGATGGACTGACTAAACAGGGAGACCCAATCCCATAACGACAGAAAACAGCTCGCTGATTAAATTCACACATCTCTCAGAGGAGAGGCAAGTGTCGGTGTGTTGTGAGGCCAAGAAGCATAAAAACAAGAGTGAAAAAGTTTCTTTGGCCAGCGTGTGTCCAGTCTGCACTCTAATATATCACAGATCTACAATAAAAATCAATCATTCATGTCACATTTTTTGGTAGTACCATCAAGGGTTCAGATCTTAATGAACGCCCATGGCCAAATTTCATATGAGCTCATCTTTAACCAATCCAACAAGATTAATTTGAATCACATGCTATAAAACTTGACAGAAATATTCTGGCAGTGATGAACGACTGCCAATTCTCCTCTCAGTCAGTCTGAGGCTGCTTCAGCATCTCCAGAGACAACAGCAGACAGCTGTTCTCATCTGCTCTCATCAATTTTGCATTTTAATTAAAGAAGAAAGAGACAGAAAGAATTGAAACAGTGAGTGGCAAGAAATGAAGCACAGCAGACGTATAGTCCGATACAGGTGTGTTGTCTATGTGGAGCCTTTCAGCGTAGATTTGTCCGGTTAGTTAACAGTTAAACCTCCTTGTTGTTGACAAATGAATAACTGTGTCCAGCTCGTTGTGTGTGCAGCTGTTTATTCCTGTTGATGAGTGTGAATGTGATGTGAATAAATTAATTAGTTCCTCTGCTGTGTGTTCTGATGTGTCTCCTTTTGTTTCAGGCTGTGACTGAGCAACATCAGCACGCTCTGCTCTGACACTTCCTCTGTCATCACTTCTGGTTGTGGTGGTGGTCGACGTCTGTGGTGACTGAAGCCGCACTAATGTTCCCGCATCGGATGACATTCCTACAATTACACAGATGACAACAATGACGACACTGACCGGGCTGAGTCAATGCTTTCTGTGGCTCTGCTCACTAGAGGATTGCTGTGAAGCCATTTGTTGCAATCTGCCTAGCTGTGGTGTTGGCCAGACATGACAGATCTTTTATTTGTCATAAAAAATAGTTAGTTTGAAACCCCATCACATTGTATATGATTGTGTTATTTTGAGTACTTTATTATAAATGTCTCATTTGGGAAATTTAATATTTACACAGGTTTACACACATGCACACACTTGACCAAATGCATCAGTTGGAGATATGTCAGAGTGACCAGGCTAACAATAAATAGCAGTTGCGTACAACCAGAAACTGTTTAAGGCGGATGCTGCATTAATGATGGCTGTGTACCGTTTAGGTGAGCTACTTCCAGGGCTCCGGTCGTTAACAATATTGGTCACACCTGTGCTTTTCTTGCTTTGACAAGTCAAGATGTCTGCTGATATGCTTGTAAAATGTAAGTTACTGACTCGGAGCGTACGCTTAGCGTGTGGACGGATTATGATTATTGTTTTGATAATATAACACATAATAGTATACTACTTTTGAATAAATCCCAGTCTGATCTCTGTGTTTGTTCCTGATGCAGACTGAGGGGTGATGCAGTAAAATGCTAAGCACCTTATCTAATTTAAATGGCTCTGATTGTCATCAGCTCTCACCGAGGGACTGTCCTCCTCTCAAATGTCAACAACTGCCAATCAGGCCTGTCTAAATATCATGGCCGCTCAAAAACTAGCTTGTGAAATTTGCAACAGATGTGTCGTGTATGATAGCACCTTTGTTTGAGACAATGGCACCTCAGCTCGTCTACTTTCTCTCCCCCCAGCAGCACTGCTGTAAGGATGTATTCAAAGCACTCGGGCAGTGATGTGAGTGATGGGAGTGCACACCAGTGCTTTCTCATTCACACAAACTCTGGCAGCCAGGCCACAATAATGGTCTCCATTCTTCAACCTCACCTTCTTTTCCCCTCATCTGTATTTGATTCACGCGCTCCCTCTTTGTTGCTCTGTTCCATCTAAAATTTTACATAGTCTCACTATTCACATTGTCCATCCCCACCCCTTTCCTTACGTCTCTTTGTCTGTTTCTCCATTTGTCCCTAACATCCCATTATGCCTCCCGCTCCCTCTCTGTCTCTGTCTCTCCCCTCTTTTTCTCTCTGTCTCTCCACTGCAGGTGTTTGACAGTCACACTGTCGTCACATGGCTGTTGTTCTATTTTAATCTGACTCTTCTGTTCAGGAACAGACACCCACATGCTCTCGCCATTCTCTTGGCTCCATTTCACTTTATATGCACTGTTTTTTTTCATCATACACTGGGTTGTTACCCTGCTCCACTACTTTCGGCTTTTTTTTTTATCATTATTTGTTATATTTTCACTGTATTGTTAAGCACCTTTTATTGCACCATCTATCTATCTATCTATCTATCTATCTATCTAGAAACAAGGCAACAACTGTTGCTGCCTAGGAAACTGCCTGCACAGTCCATGGATACAGAAACAGTTGCCATGTCGTTCACAGCCCCGTGCATAATAATGTCACAATGCACAACTCTGTGGTTCTGGCTGCGTCTCACCCCTAAACTCTGGCTGCACTGGCAGTTTGGGACACAGAGATCATTGCATTTAGGAGCAGTTGATTGATTTTCCGGAGTTGCTGCATTTAAAACCTAATAAATAATTAAACAGTCAATTTGAGACTGCTTCCAAGAAGAATGGCAGGATCAGTCAGAATATATATATATGTATATTTGTCACTTCATCAAAACATATGTATATATACATATGTTTTGATGAAGTGAAAAATCCCTCTAGTTGTCACAGCGATTAGGATCGGAGCAAAGAAGTTTCCCCGGGAGGTCGCAGAAGAGGATACCGGGGGAACAATTATGGGTGAGGGAGCTTGGCGGAGCTAGCGTAAATAACAAGGCATGATAATAACTGATGCACCAGCGCTTTAGGAGCATTAGCTAAGTGTGCTAAGCAATAATAGTGCTGTAAGTAGAGTTCACTTGACAAAGTCGCTAACCTAGACCTTCATGAATGAATGATACGCTGTACCACAAACCACAAGAGGATGAGCTTTCTGTTACTTAGTGTAACATTTTGGCATGGTCAGTTGACCTACTGCATTCTTTTAGCGATTTATTATCATAAACAGGAAACAAACAATCTTAATTTTCCCTGTAATTAGCATAAAGTATTTACATCTATATATGTGTTTCCTTCTAGTCAATCACAGGAACCTATTGGACCAGCAAAGTGTCACTGATGTTGGCGCTGCACGACTTCAGCATCTCCAGTTCTTGCTCTTGTTGTCTCTGCCATAGTGTTTTCCCCAGCTTGCACAAGCTGCCAAAATTAGTCACATTTGAAAATAGATGCAGAATTGCAGGCTAGAACTTTCTTCATTACTCGCGGGGATATGCAGGGCTTAAAAAGCCTAGAGGCCACTCATGGGACTTGTTTGGCATCAAGTTAAAGAGTCTGTGAAGTAAAAGCTGTTTCTTAGATATACTGTAACAGGTGAAAATGGCTGATAAATATAAAGTTTTGCTCGGATGATGTCATATTTTTAACTAGATAACCACAGATTTCCAGTTGCAAAGCCATCACTAGTGCTATACATATGAGTGACAGCCAGTGTACTTAATAGAGGCTGGTATTATATGTTCAAGTTAATCTGTCAGCTTGATAATCACTGCAACCATAGAAAAGACTGCAATTGGAAATCTACCTTATAATTAGACTAAAAGTTAACACTATCAGCTTTTTTGAGTTATTTTCAGTCTGGTTGTTGAATGTTTTTTTTTCTGCTCACAGCCAATTCTCCAGTTTGTCTCCGCAACGGCTGCCAGGAGATTTGTGACACAACTGAAAACCTCCCATCCCTCTGAGTCGCTCCTATTAATTGTCAACACTGAGTTTCTTCTTTGGACGAGAAACAGGAAGTCAGGAATACCGCCATGCTTCCAGGAAGAGAGGAAAAAGAGAGGTGTATTCCCTGTGCTCACATGTTCACACACTTGTTATTTCGACCGCTGAGCCTTTCACCCGACTCCAGCCTTCTGTTTAACACGTCACCGTACGACAGGGCTGCGTGTGTCTGTGTCTGTGAGATCCCACTTCAAAGTGTACACCTGGGGCAGCTATTGCACATGAATGCAGCAATTAAAAAATGAAAATGTATGAAATTGAATTATAAACACGGTGTGATTAGTTCACCCAAACAGACCACAGATGAAAATATGCACAGGTGCAAGCTCAAAAATAGGATTTTAATGATTGAATAACCAGCGAAAACATGAAAATAAACAAACATACACATTAGTGAATGCAAAGAACACACACGCACAGACACCATCTAAGGCAAGCGGATACTGTCCAAGGTGAGTGATTTGATTGATGTAAATGTTTTGTTGTACTGTCCTGCACTCCTAATGAGACTCGGAGGCTTTGTTAGCGTGTGTGTGTGTGTGTGTGTATGTATACTTTCTGTTTTTGTACGTGTATGTGTGTGTGCGCGCATTACACCATTGTTTAGGGGAAGAATACATTTCCTGTTAAAAATTCCAGGATGGACTCCCCTCTGGGAGCTTCCCTGTTTATCTGCTCAGGAACACACACACACACACACACACACACACACACACTACAATGCCTCAGTCTCCTGATGTTACCTCTAAGTCTCCTTGACATTTCGCTCACCTCTCCTTTTCCATTCTTCCTCCCTCCCTAACCCCTCCTTCCTCCCTCCTTCCTCCCTCCATGCCTCCCTCTCCATCTTCTCATGTCCGTTCACTCGCTCCTCTCTTTCCCATGACCTCTTTTCCTCCTCGGCAAAAAAAATCTTAGGTCACCTTGAGTCGTGTGTGTGTTTTTGAATCTGCAGTGGCGACACCCTGGAGGGTGTACTGGCTGCAAGCGGCTCCAAGCTGAGGGCGGGTACTTCAAGTCTTTTGAGATCCTCAAGTGGGTATTCATAAATACTTTATCGATAGATTCATCACTGTTCTAGTTTTCAGGGTAAGTCCTCAAAAACATTCATTTTGAAAAACATGATACAGACACTTTTATGGTAAAAACTGTAAACCCGATGAATGTGAAGGCGAAGGCGAATGTGAGCTCCTGTATGCCTGTCTCATGAAAAAGGAACAAGGTTGCTGTATGAAAGTTTAGGATGAGGCTGAGATGATTACGTGGTGAAAGCAGGTGTGAACATGTTAGAGGAGTGAGAATTGGTACTGTAAGGGGTACACTGAGGTGATGGCCCTGATGGCAGACACGTCAGCTATCATCAATCTTCTCCAGAGACAAAGTCAACACTTTTCTCAAGCTGTAAACAATCAGAGGTTCAGATTTTCAGATCACTGAGCTATACAGCAGAGTTATTATTCAAACCAGCGAAACTATTAGGTGTGATGACGATTCATTCAGCAGTGGAAACTTCAGCCGGAGTCTGTCCTGGTCTGACACTACCCATGCAAACTGGAAGGAAATTAAACATCTTGTATAGAGTTTAGCTGATACTTTATGTCTTCCCATAGATCCACATTTGTATATCTGAACTCTTCTCTTCGCTCAACGAACAACCTTTGCTTAAAACACCCATCTTTGTTGATACAAGAGCATTCGGAGGAAACGGATACAGACTTGAAAAAAACCCAAGCAAGAGGTCCAGGACCTTCTTCCTGTCTTGTGACCGTGCTAACTGTGTAACCACCCATGCTAAATGCATCATATAAGATATTTGTGAACTGTCACAGGTGTGTGATACTCTTCCATCCCTTCATCAAATACATTTTGGTTTGCTGACATCTGTGTTATTATCATATACACTGTAAATAATGCAATATCTATTAAAGGGTAACTGCGTAGTGTACTGCACTGTAATCCTTTTGGGGCAACTGAGCACCTGCAAAGTACGTCCAGCTAAAGGGATTATTTTAGCCACTGAAAGGCTCAGATTATTATTCTAAGTGTCTGACAATGTTATGGAGTGGATCCTTACAGAGATAGACCTTTCTGTTAAAGAATAAGATCCTTCTTGTTTCACCACAAGCAGCTGCCTCCCAAAGCCACCAGACTCCATTTGCAGAAAGACTCATTTAAACGTTGTAAAACACACTTCATTCAAGCACGACGAAAAACAAAATAAAGCTCTCCAAAACCACCTCCAACATCACCAACTCTATTTTGGTACAAATAAACCCTTAATTCACTGTGTTAGGTGTAAAAATATCAGGAGAGAAGCGATAGGGTGGGCGGACATCAGAGAAACAACGAAGGTGTAAAGCCAGAATATTTTCACAAGTTTTACAAGTTACCCTTTAAATAGAGAAACAGAGTTTGTGAAAGTATCACATTTTTCTAATTTTACATAAAATAACATCAATATTTATTTAAGTTTGATTTTACACTATCTTCACAGTATTCACTGCTCTGCATGCTGAAATGTACGGACAGCCTGGATTTCCTCCCTCTACCATCTCTGATTTCTGACATCTTATCTTAAAAACAGTATGTAGTCCTTACAGAAATATACAAAATGTCACAAGAGTAAGTACATCCACAAACTAACTCAACCGCAGCTGCTCATTATACAGCTCCCCTGGCATTGGCACAACTGACATATAATCCGAGGTTACAGGAAGTACACTGTGTACTTCAGTTGGCAAAGAATATGATTCAGAAAAATAATTATAACCCCAGTAGCATGAACATTATATGGAACAAGCCCAGAAAACAGTAATTACAAGCTGGCAGGATGGGTCTATTAATTGGGGTGAGCTAATTTGTTGCCACTCTGCTCTTTGGATAATTAAACAATGTCTGTGACATCCGAGAAGACAGCCGACTTAAAGGAAAAATAAATTGTCTTATACTGTTGAATTCTTTAAGGGGATTGTGTGTTAGGTGTGTTTATGTCTTAAACAAACTCCTGTTTACCCATTATTTCCACTGCACCTCACACTCATCTGCATTAGTCTGATTATTTCAAGCAAGTATAATTACTCTATCAAATCAGCAGCATTGTGACTCTGGTTAACACATTGGATATTCGGTGGATTCATGTGGATTTTGGTTTGCTGCCACAGTGAAAGACAAGCAGACCAGGTGAACTGGAAACTATGATTGAGAATTTGTTTTTGTATGTCAATGTTTTTTCATCCAGCGATGGACTGGCAACCTGTCCAGGTTTTCGTTTTTTCTTCGCTCATGCTTTTATCTCATCATGTCAGGTCTTTGGTATTGGCTTGTTTTCCTGCCTCAGTCAGTCAACAATGACCTGGCTGCAGCAGCTGCTGGACGCTGCTGCCAGGCTTTTGACAAATGCTCCCGCAGGTCCCTCAGCACTCCCATGACTGGCCTCTTTTTATTGCACAGAAGGTAACACAGTGACGCTCTGACATTACATCTACTGCATTATTAAGCCCTCACAGTGCCTGATGGGTCCAACTCTAAAGCTGACATAATGTTCACGTTCATAATTTTATTTTGGGTTACTACTAGAACAGGTTTACATGCTTTCGTGAGGTTTTCTTATTCTGTCCAGTGCAGCAGCAGCACACTTTGAAGTAAATGTTGATTGAATCATTGAATGGCTATAGAATAATGACACCATCGGCGATAAACCTTGGTTTACTTTGCTCTTTTGTCTGCCACTGGCACAAAATCTCCTGGGAAAAGACTGACTGGCGAATGTTTTTTCATTTCTATCCGTGTTCACGTCTCTATTATAGATTAAATGAATGAATAAACATGTTTGGTCCTGTGTGGTTGGTATTTGCAACTCTTAGGAAAACAGAGCGCCAATGTCGTTTTGAGGGTCATTTACAAATCACTGATTCGGTTGTTTGGAGGTCATTTGTTTTAAATCTTAGATTGGTACACTGAAACATTTATAAATCATAAGTTGCCAGATTGATATATTTCTTCGATATATATACCCTACTGTGTGTCCACATTTGTTTCATAACATAAAGGACATTGTGACTTACCGCATATCTTTTAATGTTCTACACAAATGACTTGTTTCACTGAGACTACTCAAATCGCAAAGAGGCTGCACACATGGGACAGAAGGCTACATTCATCTTTTATGTAATTATGATATTTTTTGTGCAAATCCTACAAGAGGCAGTGAGGGATGATGTTAAATTCATTATTCACCAGCTGCTCTTTGGGGTGAAAAGATGAGCTGCTGCCAATAATTACACAAAACAGTGTTTTGTTTCATTAAACCTTTGTCCTTCACAGTTCATTATGTTTTCACACTGAAGTGTAGTGGCAACAACAGTGCCCATGTATCATCTTACATTGAAGGTGGTGGAGAAGGGAAAGGAAACGAGGACATGAAGGTGGAAGAGGAAGAATCTGTGAAGAAGAGATGTGAGGAGGAAGAGGAAGAGGAGGAAGAGGAGGGGCAGCGAGACCTGTTTCTAATGAGGCTAACTGTGTGCTGACAATGGGGCACCAGACACTCAATCAATACTCGCCCCCAGAGGTCACACACACACACACACACACACACACACACACACACACACACACACACACACACACACACACAACATGACAGCGTGTATCTGCTGCCTGAGGCCATAATTCTGACTAAAGGATTCCTGCCACAGACACACACGGACAGAGCAGACTGGACAGGAAGCCTGCTGTGGAGGAACATTAAATCACACACACACACGGTGTGACAATGATGCTTCAAAGTGAAGAAACAGCTGATGTGAAGACGCTGTAGACATCGTATCATTACCAGCTTGTGAAGTAGTCTACTGTAGATGAACCAGGTGTCAAAATGTGCATAGGTGTGTTTGTTAAACTGATTGAATCATCTGCTTTGTTAAGTCACATGCTTGGTTCAATTATTTAAATAGCGAGCGGGAGACGCTTGACAAACTGTAAATCTGACATTTAAATGTGCTTCTGCTGACTAAACAGAAAAAGCTGAATATATTGAAAGACAAGAAAATTAAATGGAGCCGTCTAAAACTTTTTCACACACACACACACACACACACACACACACACACACACACACACACACACACACACACACACACACACACACACACACACACACACACACACACACACAGAACCCCTGCTGAGGTCCACTTAGCTGATTGGACAAAAAGTGATTGATAGGGAGGTTAGTGATGGATGTCAGCTACTTCACAAATATGCATAATCAGATGCACACACACGCACGGACGCACGCACGCACGGACGCACACACACACACACACACACACACACACACACACACACACACACACACACACACACACACACAGACCTACACACACAGACCTACACACACACACACACACACACACACACACACAGACAGACAGACAGACAGACAGACAGACACACACACATTGACGCAAACTCAGTGAAATAGTGAAAACTAATATTAATATTTGTTGTATTTTGCCTGAGGCTGCCTTATCAGGGATTTGCAGAAGTCTACTTTGAATTTCAAAATAACTACATCTCCTGTGTGTAGGTGTGCGTGTGTGTAGGTCTGTGTGTGTGTAGCAGTGACATTGTGTTAAATACATGTTTAATTCAGAGAAATCATACAAAATCCTCCCATGTGCACGTCACAATTGATCAGTGTGCTGCAGACATCAGCACAAATGCACATTTTATAGCATAAAAGACCTGCACACATGTGATGCGTACTTTTCCAAATACGTTTGACCTGGTAAGTGCTGGGAAGATGCATTTTTGTCATCCAAACAATTAGGCTGCTGAAATTGCATTTTTGACGGAGGTGACAGCGAAGGCACGGACAGAAAACAAACAAATCAACATCTATTTTTCAAGCTGGTTTAGAAATAATAATTTAGTGCTGACAACACTTTCAGTGGGCACAAGTGTGTCTTATTTTGCATTTTGGTCTCACATACTGACACACACTCAATGTCGATCATTTAAACCCTACTAACATAGCTGTGTTACCTACGTTTGTTAGTACCATTTTTGTTTGTGTGTGTGTTCAAATGTTTGAACTGCACACACTGTCTGTAGGCACAGTGAGGTTAATGTGTTTGAAGAGCGACTGCACAGATGACTACACTTTTGGGTCAAAGGGATGTGTTACATGTGCTTCTGTGTGCATTTGGTTTCCAAATACTTGTGTGGTTCCTGTATGATACTTTATGTTCATTACATACACACATACATAACATGAAACAAGCTCCTGATGATCCTTTAAAAAGTATATGTAAGAAACACGCACATGCACTATGAACAAAGCAGGATGGGACAGTATGACTCTCGGGTCTTAACCTTATCTGAATCTTCACTTCAACTGTAATCAATTCATCAATAAAACTGATTGAAAGGGAAAGGGAAGGGGCAGGGCAAGAGTATGACGGAGAGGACAGGACATGAAAGAACCAGGTGAAGAGATTAGGAGACATGAAACAAGAGATGGACTGAAATTACACGAGACTGATGTGATAGATGGCCAACAATGGCAGGGAAAACGAATAGAAGAGGAAAGATAGGGTGGGTGAGGGGGTAGAGAGAGAGAGAGAGAGAGAGAGAGAGAGAGAGAGAGAGAGAGAGAGTGTGTGTGTGTCGATGTAAGTTAAAAAGACTGATGAGGGAGACAGAGAGACTGACAGAAACATGGGATTAGAATATATGGCAGGTTCAGGGGGATCGAACTGGGGTGGAAAAGGTTAGAGGGAACAGGGATGAGAAGAAAGAAAGAAAGAAAGAAAGAAAGAAAAATGAGAAGGGAAAGAGGGGAGATGTGAGATAAAGAGCTTTTGAATGCCTGGTGTTAACATGAGATCTGTTTCTGATACATTATCTGGGTATTAACATCCAATAATGAGCCTTTAGTCTGTTTACAAGTCTTGGGGAGTGCTACTGCACATTTGAAAAAACCTGTATGAAGCCCTTTGTGGCTCCAGAGAGACCTGCATGCAATCTGCCTCCAGTGATCACTTGAGTCACTGCTGACTGGGTCTGAAGACTGCAGGTTTGAGAATGAAGAAGGCAGTTTTTTCTCGCTTTGTCGCAAAGTGCTTGCTGATGGGGGGTGGTTGGGTATCTGCAAACTGATCAAAGAGTACAGTCTAGACTTGCACCAATCGGAAAGTGTCATGAGATAACTTTTGTACTAAACTGACATATACAAATAAATTAATTTGCATTGACTTTAGTTGAATTGTTGGAAATATAGACAACAGGTTTTGACAAGGGAGAAGACTGTGTGATATAAAAGAGACGGTTTCTCTGGTTCAATTTTGATCTTTTTTCACTTTCTAGGTGTTTACATGTTTTAATGTCTCATACTGTCGTTTGCTGCAGCACCTCTATTCACCCTCGGTCTGAACACTGTTTTTCTGCCTGTCTCTTTAAGGCCCACCTCCTGAAAAGCCCAGCCGGCTCTGATTGGTCGGCTCTCTTGGGCCTGAGCAGAAACCGCCCATCAGCCCGGCTTGTGACAATGAAGAGGGCGGTGATTGTACCTTAGTTTCTGAATTCAGGAATGCATTTCTCTGTGAATTGAGCATTTGGGTGCTCTCACAGTGTTTATAAAGAACTTAGACCTGCTTCATCACAAAAAACACGTTCTCACTCTCAACAATATGGGACCTTTAAACTGTCTTGATTCTGCCTGCATTATGATCTCAAATTGCATATCAGGCAGGAGGAGCTGGCGAACTTTCATTTTGCAGAGGAAGGGTTTGTCTGCAGCTCTTTGACATTTCAGATAGCAGTAAGCAGCGTTCGGAGTTAGGTGACTCCCATTACTGATTGACTGAGAACCTTCATCAACATGAGTTAGGTGACCTTTCAGATGGACGATCTGATAGCATACAGACTGCGATGTGCTCTCCTTGCTTTTACACCTCGCATACACCTAACCTTTTTCAAGTTGTAAATTAGGTCATAAACCAAAAGAGAAGAGTGCAGAAGAGAGAAACGCACAGAGAGGTGGGTGACTTTAGAAGAATAATGACTGAGAGATTAATGACTGTAAGAGTAATGACTTCACAGTGAGGCAGGGACGTGCCCAACAAGAGGTGAGATGACCTGCAGTTTGAACTTTTCTGGTAGTCTGCTGTCTTGGACTGAACTCTTGCACTCATATCAAGTGGAAGAGAATCATAATTATGTTAATGAAGCACAGATGTGACCTTCGTTTTTAAACCTGCGACACTTACATATTGTCTAGAGAGAAAAGGATGTATAGGAGGAGAGCATGAGGCAGCTGTAGCTGCGGTGTAACGACAGAAGCTTTCACCTACAGAGGCCATTCCCAAACTTAAGAATGAAGTGGCCACATTTGAAACGAGAAAACCTTCTGGGGCCCACCTAAACTTTTAATCAAAACTGTTATGTTGTGTCAAAGTCTGTTCCTCATTCAGTAATGATGCCTTCAAGGCCACCGACTGACCTTAACGCGCACCGTTGGGTGCATATCAATGCACAATGCACATCGACGCACACAAAACTTAACTACTTTGTTTTATTAGTTCTCATTGCTTTTTTATTGTAAATATTTAACCACGATTTTCGCTTCGTAAATGTTGTTGTCGTTTCTTACAGCTGCCCCTGGATGCTACTGAAGAGCCACATCTTACTGAGGGCACCATTAAATCTACACGTCGCACTGCAGGAATCGCTGTTATAGTCAAGACTGTACTCACAGACAATAATGACTTGATTTCCATAATTTCCCTCTCTACAGGGAGGTGTTTAAAATTGATGCTGTCAAATAAAATAAGCAATTTGGTAAAAGAGAACAGAAAAACTGCATAAGTTAGTGCATACGTGTGTGTGTGTGTTTGTGTGTGTCTGTGTGTGTTGTGGCATCTCTCCTCCAGTCCAGCTGGTATGTGACGGTGCTGCCATGGCAACAGAGGAAAGCCATCACAGCCAGAGTGTCTGTTATCTGACTTGTAGACATGATTGTCCTTCTGTCCACCTCTTTTTTGGGTCTCTTTATATCTCTCTGTTCATCTGTCTATTTCTGTCTGTGTGATAATCTATTAATCTGAAATCTATTAATCTGCCCATCTGTTGATCCGTCCTCCCCTTCTGTCAGTCCCCTCGATCAATCTTCCTGTTCATCAGGACGCCTGTTTATTGATCCATCCTCTGCTTGTCGCTCTATCAATCTTTCTGTTTATCTCCAATGTTTTGCTTCTTTATCCAATCTCGTAGTCCAAATTCCTATCTATCCATCTATCTATCTATCTATCTGACCTTCAGTGTTGTGATACAGTGTGTGTGCTTTTGTCTCTTACCTTAAAGAGGAGCATCACAGAGCATCAACAAGAGGAGGGGAGACATAAATGGGAGAGAAACAGAGAGAAAGAAGACCATTATTATTAAAGAACTGTTAACAATTTTACAACCTTAGCTTGCAATGATAACTCAATCACTTGATAAGTTGTACATAAAAAAATTAATCAAAAAATAGTTTTGATAATGGATTAATCGTATCACTCAATTTCCATGCCAAAATGTCAAACGTGTGCTTATTCCAGCTTCTTAAATATAAGGATTTGCTGCATTTCTTTATCATTTATGATAGCAAATTATTGTTACGATGTCTATGTATTGTGTTTCAGAGATATCTATTAAATTTAGCACACTGACTAGCTAGCTCTGGCCCGTCCTAGTCCTGTGCCAGTGGTGTAAACAGTAACGACCCTGGTCTTCGATTGTCCAGTCAGAACCATGAGCTGCACAGCTAACTTAGCAAGCTAGTTAACGGCAGCCACAGTTAACAGCAGTAGGTGGTTACTCTGGTGCTATGCTGCCCTCAGGCATTGTGTTTTAGCATCCCCTTGTTTTGGAGATGTTTGTCTGTAATTGACAGATACGGTATGTAGGCAAAACAGTTATCTTAACCATATTAAAATTATGCATAAGAAAAAGATTTAGTCATTTAATGAATTTGGCGCAGGGAAAAAATAATTCTTGCACATAAATTGAGTTAAATGAGGCTTTTTTATATACTATGACAAGCCAACAGAAGAGGTCAGACCCCTATTTTAAGTCAGGACCTGTGGTTAAAAACATGAGCAACATGACATCGTGTAAATGAAGGTGTCCCCCAAAAGCCTCGTTTAGGCTAAAGGTCAAAGGTGACAGAGCGGCGCTGATGTAGAGGTCATCATGTCATCACACACACTTCCACACTGGAGGGAACGCCACCCATTTCCCTTTGACCTCAAGGCACACATACACGCCTGCACACGCTGTATAAACACACGCACGCTCACACTCACACACACTGTGTACAAACAGCTGTGCGGGTAATTACGCTCTGCGCGTGAATATGTGATTAGGTGGTAATTATCATTATCAAGCCAAACGTGGGCACATAATTCTGAAAAACCATAGCTTTCTTTCATCCGTGTGTGTGTGTGACCTTAAATATGTGTTTGTGTGTGTTTCTTAATGTGTGATGTACATATGCGCACATGCTGTTGCACTCAGACATCTAAGTATGTGTGTGATTCCTTCTGGATGTGTTTGTGTGTCTGTGTGTGTGCCTATCACTTCTCTTTTTGTGTTTTATTCAAATGCCTCACTGCAGCCTCGTCATCTAAAGCCTGGTGTTAGTGTGTGTGTGTGTGTGTGAGTGAGTGTGTGAGTGTGTGTGTGTGCGATCCTCAACAGAAAACTCAATATGGCAGGGTCAGCTCTGCAGAAAATGGTCCATTGAGCAGCAATTGTATTCTACTGCCAAGGACTCTCTGCTTGACTCTTACCTTTTCTATGGAGCTTTACGTAAAACCGCTGAGCCCACACACAAACACAAACACACCCGCATGTTCGCGCACACACCCAAACACGCACACACGCAGATACACACTTGTGGAAGAGAGGATAAAGGGAGAGACTGAGAGCAAGAGTGGAGGAGGTGTGACTAATCTTCTCTTCCTCTGTTTGGAAAGACTGGAGGAGATGAGCGAGGGCTGTAAAATCATTTTGACGGGCAGGATTAAGACACTCACACACACACACACAGACACACACACACACACACACACGCAAAGGTATGCTCTCTTTTGTTACACCCACATAAGATGACATCTCTCACATGCGGTGAGCCAAAGTCAGATTTTCTCTCTCTCACAAGTATTCTAACACACTTACCTGCAGATGTGCTCACGTGTTCCAACGCAAACAAACACACAAAACACCCCTTTACATCTGGCGTTAACTTGCATCTCCCCTCCAGATTGTGCTCCGATTATCTGATGCAGCAGGATTGTATTTACATCCGCGGGAATCTCATTTTTTTCTCTCCCTCGTCATAATGCAGTTTGTCACAACGCCGTCACCTCCCCCTGTAATAATAACACCCTTGAAGACTCCGTGTCATTCAATTTTCATGTTTTCCAGTCTAGTCTGGCACCCGTTCAGAATAATGTTCTAAATGTAAATGTGGGTTAGTAGAAAGCTCACTTGAAGCAGTTAAAGTGAATACATTTGAAGACTGAATCAAACCGAGCAGAACAGTCACAATGCTGGACCGTTTTCTGGCCGACAGAAGCGCCTCTTTGACTTCAAACTGCTGATTCTGCAGACCGGCCTGAATGGATGAATTTCAGTAATTACTTGGTAAAGTCGGAGCGTGATGAGTTCAGTGGAGGTGGTGTCGATGGATTTTCGTTCATCTGATCAACCCAGGTGAGGAAGGAGGTTCAGGAGGTGTGATGCCTTACGTTGAAGTACTTAATGAATCTCGATTAAGGAGAGCAGCCTCAACAGCACATGTAGTCAAACAGCGTAATGCCATGCCAGTTCTGAAGAACAAGTCTGTGACTATTTAACCCGCTACAGAAAATGATAAATGTGAGAAGAGATATGATAAATACCTTTTTACACCTAAAGTTTAACTCTTTAACCTCAAAATTCTCTCGGGATTTGATGGATTTCTGACTGACACTCACAAAAGAACGAACAATGTTTAACTTGGCTGCACCCGAGGCCTTTTTGACAGCAGACATTTTGACTTGTCATACTAGGAAAAGCACAAATAACATTTTCAATCCGTCCGTTCTATACAAGTGTTCCAGTCAGTCATCACACGGGCTGAATCTTAATGCCCAGTGTTCATCACACTTGCAGACTGGCTGACTTCATGGGTGCTTTCCCGGAAAGTCTGCGAGAGGGCTCATGTGGGATTTTCTTACTCGCTGACACAAGGAAAAAACTTCTGGAGTAAATGTATAAAACATAAAAAGCATAATGAGACGTTATACTTGGAGCATGTAGACGCAACATCCAACCACATAAAATTGTAGGAACGTGAAGGAAAGAACATTTTCGACAAAAAGCGACAGTAAAGTGCAACGCCCGTCTTATCGGGGGCCTGTGTAGCCACGCAGCATCTCAAGCTCGACATGATGAAGGTGAGCCTGTCACAGTGTGTAAGTTCATGAGGGCCCAGTCTGCAAGTCAAAAAGGACGGACATTTGGATTCAGACAGTGTGACAGAGAGCCACAGCGTGCACAATAGCGAGACCTTGAAACCGAAGCAGCTAAATGAAATTCAGCCATCATTGATTTTATTGTCTGTCCTGCCTCAGCATGTTAAAATCTCTTCCATTAAAAAAAGACCCATTGCGTTTAGGAAAAAATAAACGAGGAATGAGTCTCGTTGTTTGATACAGATTTTCCCAAAATTCAGCGAGAAAACGTTTTGATAATTGAAACTGAGGTTCTGTGGGGTTTGAACGTTTGGCCACGCAGCATGAGCGGACGGACTGCTGCTGGGTCCGACAGATTTTAGGAGGTTAAACTGACAGAGGCGTACTCACAATCCATTATTCATACACACACAGAAACACACACACATGCAAACACACCCTTGCATCCTGTCCATCTCTCAGTGCCACAGAAAGCGGGGCTGTTGCCAGGATACAGAGGCTTTGTGTCTGTTTCCTGTCGGATAAGTCGAAGGAAGAGACATAAAACTTTCTGATCAAGCTGTCACTTAGCCGTCACTCTGCGGCCTTTGATGTTTCATCTGTGTGCGCGTGTGTGTGTTTGTTGGTGTGTGTTTGTTGGTGTGTGTTTAAGTACATCTGTTGCAGCTCTGCCCCTCCCTCTACTTCGCATTAGTAAAATGCCAAATACTTAATTAACTCTTATGCTACGTTCGTTGGCATTGTGTAACATAATTCTGCTGACATTTGCCACAAAACTCAACATTTACTTTATTAATTTTTAATCCTTGTGTGGCTTATTTAAGACTTTTATTGGTTTTTTTTTCTGTAATCACCAGAAGATATTTCAGGTGGAAAAACTCTCGAAACTACTGAAGCCCTAAAGGGCCATGCATTCATACATTTTATTTCCTCCGTTTTCCGTGATAACGAGTTAATTTCATTTGTTTTCTCGAGATCTCGAGTTATTATCTCGAAATAACAACTGCCGTTTTCTCGAAATAACAGGATAATTTTCTCGAGATAACAAAACTTTGTTTTCCCGAGATAACGATATAATAATTCGAGATCTCGAGATAATGACTTAGATATGATAGGCCTGAGATTATGGAGACGCCCGGGACCTCGTAGCTGGTCAGCTATGTAGTTAACGACGACATCAGGCTCACTTAGATTGCGCTGCCGATATAGCTGAGGCCTTGCTAGCTGTCTGATTAGTAGATTACGCACACTAATGTGTATATTATCTGTAGTAGCAAGGCATAATGCTATTTCAGCCTGTGTCAGGCCTTGATTGAAAAGATATGTGACACGGTGATCGATATGCTCCTGCTCCTCTGACATTGCTACACTGAATGATGTTTCCTGCAATGATTTAATATACTACACTATCGTTTTGTTTTCTCAAGATCTCAAATTAATCATATCCTCATCTCGGGAAAACAATCTCGAGTTATCTTGAGATCTTGAGAAAATTTTATTTTATTAATCTTGGGAAAATGGCAGTTGTTATTTCGAGATAATAACACGAGATCTCGAGAAAACAAATGAGATTAACTCGTTATCACGGAAAACGGAGGAAATAAAATGTATGAATGCATGGCCCTGTAGGGCTTCTGTACAACACAAAGTGATTAAATACATGGAATGCGCATTACTTGTTTTGTTTTTTATAAAGAGATTAGAGCTTATAATTTCTACCAATTTGTGTTGGAAGTGCACATTGGTTTGATTGAAAAAAAAAGTAATTAAAATAAATGAATGCTGGGAATTTATTAATTTATTTATTTTTTAGGGCAACTTCAAAGCATTGACAGATAAAATAAACCCACCACCTTCATTTCAGACCACTCTCAGATGGAATTTCTGTCAGGCCTCGACTTTAAGCTCCCCCCGTATAAATTACGATGATTGTTTTGGAGCTTACTTGGAATCTAACCTGACCTGACCTGAGAGAGATGAAGGAAATGGAAAGAGAGTATCGAGGGATCAGAAAGAACGAATGAAAGACAAGGTCTGCTGTTCTCATCTGTGCAAACGATACAAGAACATTCATTTCAGAAAGTAAAAGAAAATACATGCAGATATCCAAACATCTATTTTATGTGTTTCACAGACGCACACGTACACACATATTAGTGTTGTACTGTCTCCTGTCTGTGCTGCGGCAGAAGACTCAGTACTTTTTTCTCTGTGTTTTTGTCCGTGTGCCTCATTCACTTTCCTCCCCATCTGCCGCTGTTAACCTGTGAGGCACTGAGAAGGTTACAGTACAAACTCGTGGGCTGCGTTCTTGCTCATCTTTTTTAAATGTTCCACAACTGACTTTACAGTTTGACGAGGAGAATAGCGTGTAAACATTTCACGGTGAACTTGAATTCAGTCCTTTTAAAAGCTTAGTGTAGTTTTCAAGGCTCGAAATTCTTCCTTTCAGAATATGAAATTAATAAGTGCAGTGCTTTGTGTAGTCTTACAAAAACCAACTGAGATTATTGTTGGACGTAATGTTTTCGTCAGGTTGAAGGTCGAGCTGCGTGTAGTCAGGCATTCAGATGAAAACAAAGACAGAGCTGCAGCTTCCATCTTATATGAACATCATATAGTGCTTTCTCTCTTTGTAGAAAAGAGATTTTTTACCGTGAGTGGGAAAGTTTGGCGTGCATCAACATGTACAGTGATAACTTTTTCATGCACGAAAAAGTGATAACGTAAGGATATAGATCCAACACACACAAACAATACAATGATTACATTGAAAATAGCGCAGATTAGATTGAAATACAGTAAATGCTCGTAAAGCATCGCCTCTACTGCTCTAGTAAATCAAGCATTAGTTAGTTATTTAGTTCGTTTTTTTCTGCGTCATGCCAATATCTGCCCCATCCCACATGGGATTACTTTCGTTAATATTTTCCTGTGTACGTTTGCTCGGCTGCGTTCAGGGTCGAGCAAAACACTTTGTTGCCCAATCATATGTGCAACAACACATTCCTGGTAGACCATTTTGTAACTTGAGAAGTTTTATGTTTACTTCACAATCATTGCAGCAAAAGATAACATGCTTGTCGATGTGATGACTCTCTCTTGCCTCACAGTATGATAAATTGCTGTGCAGTGTTTAGGCATCCGATAAGTCTCCAGTCTTTTGAATCTAAAAACTCCAACTGGCCTTCCTGGAGCGTATTTCATCTTTTCACTGATACCTGACACCAGTGTTTTCATCTTTTAATGCAGGATTTTCAGTCTGAATGCTCCATTCAAGATGTGTTTTTTGACAGAGGTTTGTGTTTTATTTTTTCACCAGTTGTTTGAAGATGAAGAGACTCAGTTTGAGAGAAGGGACTCCAGAATTACTGAGCCCTCTTTTGTACTGGAACAGGAGGGGGTCTTCCGAAATCTGCTCTGCAGGCTGTTCTGGGACATTCCTCCAAACGCCAAAGATATTTTAGGGGAATTTAAGACAGAATTTATGAGATTTCTCCCTTTAAAAACGGATTAGTGAAACGACAGGATCAAAACGTTTCCACCCGGATGCTAAAGAGCGATTTGAATTTGAGTAGGAAATCTCTGAAAAACTGGTTGAAACCAGCAGAGAAACTAGCGCTCGGCAAAGCGCTCAGCGCTCTGATCTGAGGGTTACTGTGACTCAGAGGTCAGTGTAGTTCACTCCACTCATAGAGGAGCTGCTACTAATCTGTTATACCCACGTAACCCCCACACACTTTTAGATCTCAGTGCGCAGGCACAGAAGGCAAAATTAGGATCTGCAGAGCGAACGCAGGAACAATCATTTACATAATAACTGAATCCATCAGAACGCTCCGCTGAAAGGAAGAAAAGAGGGTGCTGATTATTTCCTCCCAACACCTTGATTTCTCTTTGTTTGACTGACACTCACAGAAACACACACCAGTACTCTCTCACACACACCTTACACCTTATTATGCTAAGTATAACCTGCCATAATGGCATCAATCATTCCAGGACCCATTCCATACGTTTCTCCCATCTCGCTCCATACATCCCATCCTGTTCCCAAGGTGACGGCAATTCTTCATCCCTACTGGCTGTTTCTACGGTTACTGAGAAATGAAACTGTAACACGTGGTACTTTTCTGTCAGATTCCCTCTACTGGTATCATTATTTTGTTGAGGTAAAAAACGGGACTTTAGCTCAGTATTATCACACTGTTTAGCTGACGCTCTTCCAGGAAGTGCTAACAGCATAGCAGCAGTTTGAGTTGCCTTGAAACAGGCCAGAGCAAGGTACAGCTACACAGTACACAGGCAGATGGGAGTTAAAGTATCAGGCTGCTCAGAGGCACGGTTGTTGCTCTGAACAGAAGGTTGTGAAGAGAGGGCTCTCAGATGGTAAACAGAGAGACACAGAGACATGATACAAGTAAATACATCACAACTACACATAGCTGTAAAGCTGAAACAGTCATTGCTGGGATTTCGATATAGATTTTAGCCTTCGTTAGGAGTAGGTGCTATGGATAAAATATTCAGGACACTGGACATGTAATTCTATATTTCAATATTAATAAACGTCAAGATTATAGATCCTCAATTTCTCAGCCCAGTCGCCAGAATAATATGTTTGTATTGTACGTTTCTGCTGATGACAGATGCGTTAAATTCATGCATTTCACACATATCATATATACATTTCTACAATATATGTAATATATGTATGAGAAGCCAGGGGAGTTTGCAGCCGAAAACCAGGTGTTTTTTTAACAGCATATTTTTTTCTAATTTCCAGTCATGGTTGTGACCAAGCAGTGTTTGTAGCACACAACCAGACCAAAAACACAGTCACAACATAAAGTTGAATATTTACCATAAAGAAATGTAAAGTTGAACACAATTTTGGTAATTTCCCATAAAATAATTATGTTTTTGTTTCACTCATCTCATTGGTTTTCAGAGCACAACACTCATATGACTTTTTTTGAAAAAGGTATTTCTGTGCTCCAATCAGAATTGATCAACATTTGAATCAGAACCTGATGGCAGTTGATGTTTGGTTTGTTATTGGCATCATATCTGATCAGCCACACAGTCTTGAGGGGATTTTGTGTATTTAACTTTATAATAACACATTATAATAATAATAATAATAATAATAATAATAATAATAATAATAATAATACTTTAAGAACATGACTACCCAAAGTGCCAAAGTTGGCCCACCATAAGGTTTTAATTTGGCCCGCTACTATGTGCAGTTTACTTTGTAAAGGAGGTCAGTCAATCAAGGGAACTTGGGATCCTAATAACACAATATAATGAGCCCTTTTGGCCCGTGTCCCAACATTAGGTTTTGGCCCCCCGAGGAAAAAAGTTTGTGCACCCCAGCTTAAGATGTTTTTTTCCACCTATACATTGCTTTGGTTTTGTTGATTTTAAACTTTTTTAAAAGTTTAAAATTATGGGCTTTCAAGTCAGTACTTGCATCACATTTCGATGCCAAACTGATCAAATTATACCTCATGCTCTAAAAGCATGTATTGCTTCACACAACACAAGAGTTATTAGGGAGGAGTGCACTTTCACCATATTTCCATGGACAACAGCTCCATTTCTAAGTGAAATGAAGTGAGCAGAGTGTGCACTTCAACAGGTTCCCTCTGCATCATGTGTTATAGAAGTGAAGTGTTATTCATAAAAATGTTTGTTGTTATTGGAGTAAGGAGACGCACAACATCCTCTATTTCCTTCCGTACCGAGCATACTGTTTTTGGATGTCACATTCCTGCCTCATCTCCTTGTTTGATAATTAAATAAATCTAATGTATGTGTGTGTGCGTGTGCAGAGGTACTCTATCCAGACTTTGTGCAGATTTTTTTTTTTTTACAATACATCTTGTGTATTGTCCATGAATATCTCTCAGCTACCACCACTGTCTCTTCTCTCCCCTCCTCTCGCGCTCTCATGCGCCCACTCACTGCCACTCACACTGATAGACACAGAAAAACAGAGATGAAGTGAAATGAAGTGAAACATGATGAGAGGATGAGAGTAATAGCTTCTGTCTCAGTCTGCACACACACTGTTTTTCTGTATGGAAAAATAGCGGCGTACCAGCACGGACTGCTAATTCGAATGATCTCGCCGTATCAGACGTGGACACTCGTTCATCTCTTCAGAGTTCCTCCAAAGCCTCACACACAGAGACAGAACATTTTCACACTCCCTCAGGCTTCCCTCGAGCAAACTCAACAGTTCATTGTTGTATCTCTGCTTCCTGACCTTCCTCTTGCTCCGCTTTTCCAATATCTTTTCTAGTACTTCTATTCAGTGTCCGCAGGTAAAAGCATGTGTAGCTGAAGACCAATAGAAATACTGACAATATGAAAGATGAGAGGAGAGGAGAGGAGAGGAGAGGAGAGGGATGTAGAGATGTATTTTTCTCCCTGGTCGAGCAGATTTGCTTTTCCCAGTTCAACACTTGTTCTCTCCCCGTCGTGGGGTGGAGTTTGTGTCTGCTGCTGGAGTATTTTCACGCCTACATGCCCTTTGTTTGAAGAGGATTGTGCTGATCTTGTCCCCACAATTTCCTGTGTGCTGCAGTTTTACTTTCACTTTGATCAGTGTCAGCATGTATTATTACGCTACAGTGAACAATGCACCCGGAGGTTAGGAGACTATTAAGAATCTGACAAAATAATTACATTGTAATTTCCCCCAAAACTGATGCCAACATTTTGTCGAGCAATTTCCTCGTTACCTTGCCCGCAGATGTGCCGCTAACTTTATTCACTAGCTTCAGACTAATATTGTTTGTGTGTGAGAAGCTGGGATGAGGCTGGAGTGAAATCTGTGATGGAAAAGCACAACAGGTTGACTGGTTGTGGCTTCAGTAAGTATGAAATTGTTCGTGGAGCCTTTTTTTTTTGCCATTACAGACCTAATTTTACTCAGGGGACTACAGTGACTTTTCAGATCCTAATACGACTACAGCCACGCAACCAGCTCTGTCAGGCTTTACTTACAGATGTGCTGTGAGCTGAAAGCTAACATAAGTATGCTAACATGCTCACAATGAAAAATGCTAAACTTATACTAACGGTATAATATGTATATTAATCTATGTAAATATTTTCCAGCTATTCCTCCCTTCTTTAAAGAAAACTCCTCAAACTGGCAGCTGCACTGTCATCTTCAGAAGTTTAGGAATGTAAACTTTCCATCTTCAACATTTAAGGTTCATTAAATGCTTTTTGGGGAGCTCACGACCCCCCAAAAGCAGTTAAATGAACCTTGTTGAAGATCTCTTCATCTGTCTTCTGCGCTTCCTCCCAAAGCAGCTGCATCTCACCACGATCGCCCAGTGAGGGGTGGACAGATGCACTAAGAGGCAGAGCGAGACGCAGAGAGATAACGGCAAAAAAGAAAAGTGAAATAGGAGATGAGATGTCGAGGGGGAAAGACAGACAGGGGAGAAAGATCGACAGGCAGAAAAGGGTCAGAGCCAACGGGGGAGATCAAACGGCTCGGCGTCGCCTGAGAGACATCAAAGATTTAATTTCCTGGTCACATTTACTGGCTCATGGCGCAATGTCATTAATATTGTTTTTTCAGCCTCAATAACCAAAACAAACACACATCATCCCACTAAGGCCTCACACACACGTACACATCAAGGCTATGCAGCACTTACCCCTCTTTTCTAGTACAAACTGACAATTTGGCTCTGTCATTTCCATGGTAACGCAGAAGAGGATTGCCTGTGGAGGCATGTCGACATGTCTAAATATAATCACTCTCAGACACATACACACACACACACACACACACACACGTATGTTCCCACTTAAATGCACACAAAGGGCTGTGAGTAGATATGAGACAATTTCTCCTCTATTTCTTGCATCGTATGTTTAAATCAGTGCCTGTGTGTGTGTGTGTGTGTATCATTTGGAGCAGGCAGTATCAGTGGTGTCTTATTAGAAAAAGGTCATTTTTTTGTTTGTCATTCAGACAGAACTCCCAATTACTGACTGGAAAACTAAATTTGAGAGGTCCAGTGTTTCCTCCTGTGTGTCACGTAAAACTCGTCTACCTGTAGAATCCAAACAAACTCTCAGTGAACAGACACCGCCATGTTTTAGACAAATGTTTGTGCTCTAATGTCCTTTCTTGTGGCTAAATTGCTATATGTAGTGCCTACATGCACAGTAGATCAGTCTTTAAAATCTGGGATGTGATCCTGCATCACTGTGATTTCGTTCCTCATCAAATAAAATGTGACAACGACATCAAAACAATAACAGCACAACACCACCTCCCGCTCCTCTTCCTTTCCCCTCCTGTCCTCTGTGGGTAACCCCGACCTTCCTCTCCCCCACCTGTCTCTGACTTTCACTTTGATGACTTGAATTAAACAGTTAATCTACTCCCTGAGGGGGCGACATAACCTCTCCTCTCTCCCCCTTTCTCGCCCATCCTCCTCCTCGCCTACCTTTATCGAATACCAAGTAAGAAAGTCAGGAATTAATCATTTCCCAAACATTCTTAAGCACTACTTAATATGTTAATATCCAAAAGTAATATAGTTAATTCAACTTTATCCTGGGAGTAAAAAGTAGTGAAGAATGTCAGATGTGCAGTAATAGTGTGTCCTACATTTAAACTGGTGTTTGAGAGACCGGGTTGAAAAGGAAGTTATGCACTCAGTGTCACAGAATAATGATTGCCTGAAAGGCAATTTCAATATCTACTTTCACTGCAGCCTCCAATGCATAAATTGCACATTAAATGATTCAGTCTCCCCAACTTCCTCCTTTGCTTACAGCTTTAGAGAGACTGTTTCTTGGTCAGGATGGATAATTGGAAAGGAAAAAAGTAGGATTTGGATTTAGATTTGAACTAATCTTAATTGTCTGGGTACCGAGTGAGAGATTTGTGCTCTGATGGGATCTTTTACAAAGCATTTAGCCTGAATTTGACGGCGTGTTAAGAGAGAGGTGTGTACGCAAGGTATGATTTTGCCGAGATATGAGAATGGAAAAATACCAATACAGCAATAATAATCGGTTAAATACACAAAGTTTCGTCAAGCTACTTTTCAGCCAGTTCCTTTGTTTTTTGGCGAGTTTGGTATTATGAAGGTATTGCCACTGGAAAGTAGGAGCAATTTAAAACAAACTGACACAGTGTCATTAGTCATGTTCTCACTTGTGCATGTTTATGTGTGTATGAGTGTGTGTGTGACAGGCGGCAGCTGTGGCGTCTGTTCGTGCTCCCTGTGATTAAATCATAAATAATTAAAGTGTTAAAAGAGACAGAGAGTGAGGGAGAGGAAGAAGGGGAGGGAAGACTGGAGTGAGTCTAATTACGTCCCCTCGGGTTGTTCACTTGATTGTTTAAATGAGCCCCGAGCTAAAGCATTTGTGAGTTCAGATGGATCAGCAGGCTCAGGTACATTCCATGTCACTCCTTTCTTTCTTTCTTTCTTTCTTTCTTTCTTTCTTTCTTTCACATAACGAACGTGAGAGTGGAACGAACTTGGCAAATCCAATGTTTTTGTTTGATTTGGTCTTTCTGATTGAGTGACTCTAATAGCTGCTCTTTGCTCTGGCGGCGCCCTTTGCCATCATGAAAACACAGAAATGTTAATACTTTGGTCGGTGGATCAATGACACGTCTGCACTCTCGTGGAACTTGTGCCAGTCAAACTGCAGTGAAAGTACAGAACTTGGCAGGCCACACAGTTGTATAACGGCGACCCCCTCCATGTCTCCTCTTCCCCTCACCTCCCACATCTCTACTTCATCTAAGTTACATGCGCCACAGCTTTGGATGTAGCTGTCTAATGCTCAGTATTTCATCCAGTTTGCAGAAGCGTCAGCACCGTTTCCCATCCTTGTCTTCTCTCTATGAGCTTTCCCACTGTGACACTTCTCTCTTCTCTCCCCTACGTTTACTGTCTCCTCTGTCTTTGTTGTCGTGTCTTTTGCTTCTTTTCAAATATACAAGCCCCGCCGTCTTTCTTTGCACCTTCGTCTCATCTCCGTTACTCTGCTGACTGCGCAGAAAGGCAAGGCGTGTGCCAATTTGCATCACTGTCCTCTTACCACTTTCCCACCTATTCTCCTGCACTTTCACACTTTTACACCCCCCCTTCACTCCTCCTGCTCTCCATTTCCTCTTTTTCACTCATCTCCCCTCATCCTCTCCTTGTTCTGTCCTTTCCTGTCTTTTCATCTCCACCGTTGTCTCTGTCAGTGCTTTGATTCTCTGTAATTACTGCCATTACCTTTCAGGTTTACATTTATTCCTGCAGGGGAATCTAACAGGTGCTGTGTGAATATACAGTACTCCGTTGTGCATATAACTCATTAATAATTCAAGATCTGGCGCTTACATTCCTGCTTTAATTGACAAGCTGCATGCATGAACATTAATCAGCAAAAATCCATCCCAAGACCCTGAATTATGTTAATCATTATTTTAAGTCCAATGCCAGCGTTATGTCGAGTTAATCACTTTTGAATTAACTTTTTATTTATCAGTGCACGGCAACTATGGTCTGGATAAGGTTAGATAAGAACATGGTTATGGCAAATATATTACAGTGGAGTAAGGGTTCGGTTTAGGCAATTAGAAGAAGAAGAATATTTATTTATCACATACAATCATACAATGAAGTGAAACTTCTCTGCATTTAGCCTAACCCTGAGGAGGAGTAGGCAGCCAACGTATGGCGCCTGCGGACCAACTCCAGTTCCAAGCCGGTGCATTTGGTCAAGGGCACTGACCGGATGTTGTTCATGGTGGTGTAAACAGGAGCACCCAGGGGAATATCACGCAAGCATCGGGATAACATGCAATGTTTACACAGAAAAGCCTTGCACAAGCTGCGAATTCTTGCTGTGAGCAAGAGCTAACCGCTGCACCACCGTGCTGCCCCAGTTTAATGAATTCAGCTGTTTGCCTCTTTGCTCTGCCTGTTTGTGGGTGTAGCTCAGCTCACCCTCTGTCAAACAGACACACAGACCTGCAGCTCTTTATGACAGCCCCAAAGCAGAGGAGAGAGATGGAGTAAGCGCTGTAACCTGGTTTCTATGTTTTGATAGAGTCTTGACCTCAAATCCTGCATACTATGATTGGCTTGGGGCTACACACCACTGCCCAAAAGTTGACGCCCCCAAAGAAACTCCAGAACACAGCAAAATACAAGAAAATAAATCTTAAAATACACCCACTTCTCATGGCTGCTTGAGCAAGATTATTTATCTATTTTTTTGGGGGGAAATCGTGCATACCTTTAGGTTAGGCCAACATGGTGGTTACGGTTAAGGGTGCAGATTTGTCCAATATGAAAATAATTACTAAGGATAATGGGCTGCAACAATCAAAGCAAAAATAAGAAGTTGTATTGTGTATTTTTTCAGAAGTGCTTAAAAATATGAATGGAGTTTTGTTAGGGAGGATTCAAATAACTGAGCATTCCGATTTAATAGCTCCATCCAAGCGTCAAAAGAAAAACGATTGAAAATGTTATTTACAATGTGAATCTCGAACAAAAGGAGCAAACAAATCAAACTGGCACAGTCAAGGAGGCAAACATGACTTTAGAGACGGTGGTGACAGATGGAACAAAAGACTCGAGATTGTCTTTGAGTGTTGATCAAAGAGTGCACAACAGGAGAGACACTGATACTTAGATCATCAAATGAGTTTACTGAGCCACCAGTTGTGCCTTTTGCAGGGAGCTCCAACCTGATCCAACACACACAAACACAAAAGCAACATGGCTTTACTGACAGGAAGGGAGAGAGTAGACCCAAAAGGACTCAAGTTAACGTTCCTGAACCCAGACAGAGAAATATATCAGCGAATGCTTCATCTCCCTGCTGGAGATGGAGACAGGAGATACAGGAGAAAGTAATCGAGGCCCATAGCTCTGATATCAGCAGTCACTTGGGAGCTGAGCCGGAGGTGAAACTTTTCCTGTTTCAATCTTCTACAGAAAGACATTACAAGCTACTCCCCGAGGAGGGCCATTTTATGGTTCCCTCAGTTTGTTTGAGTCAGAAAAAGAGAAAATGAGAAAGAAATAGGAAATACAGGAGAAGAGCAGCGTTGATATTCAAGTCCTGGGGAAAACCAGAGCTTTAAAGAATCATAATGATGGTTTTTGCATTCTTTGGTCCATTATCTACACGTCACCGGTGCTGCACATTACTGCCAAGAATACCATAACTTCTATTTGATGGATTTTCTACCTTCCAGACAGCCTTTGGTTTCTTTTTATTTCAGCACCTTCTACTGTGAAAATCAAACTTGGAAAGACTTGAATCTATAGCTACCACGGGAAATATTTAGAATGCAATGTTTTGGCTAAAATATAACTTGAGGTGATAAAAATATCTTTTGGTGTCATGGAGGAAAACACTGACTATGACACACAATCACAGAGAAAGTAACATTTCAGTGAGATAAATGGGACTTTTTTTCACTCATTACAAGCAAGAACCATGTATTCATTGTTTTTGTGTTTGAATTTTACTTATTTTGAAGTGACATTTTTGTGTTTTCAATAACTCTGGTTATTAGACCTCTCGTCAGGTGAACGTTACTAGGAGCCATGCTGGGAATTCACCAAACTTTATGAACTGATAGCAACAGGCCTTTTTCACAGGATACATTTTGACATGTCACCATAGGAAAAGCACAGGTGTAAATATTTAAATCTGTGATGGCTGAATTCGGTTTATCTGCTTCAGTTTCAGGCTCCTGGTGTAGTTCATGCTGACTTGCTATCACGCGGTCAGGGTTACTGGGGCAATTGAATAGAAAAGAGCCATCATTAATGTTATTAGCAACACTTGCTTTTCATACCCGAGAGGTCAAAATGTCCTCTATGTGGGCCTCTCATAAAAGAGCAAACTGTTCTTAAAATGGAGAGTGAGGGAGATGTCAATCAAGCACAGTTCCTACACGGTCTCAAGCGGAGGTCTAATCAAGATGTTGTCACACGTGGCAACATCTGTAAGGTTGGACTGTGGTGGGTGAAGGGGGTTACAGGATGTTTAAACGTACAGTATTTGACATCGTGTGTGTGGCTTGTGGTCATTTATTGCATAAGGCTTCATTTTAGTTACAGAGTGACTGGAAAAAATACCACTGCCTTCTTCCTCTGGTAAAATTTGAGTTGCATACACTTTAAAATACCACAAGCTGATTCTGCAAGAAACACACAAGAATTTGAAAGTACCTGTATCCGTGCAAATGAGAATAAAAAACAGAAATTAATCTAATCTAATCTAATCTAATCTAATCCATAGAGTTGTGATATATGATTGGTAATATTCATGAGATAAATTTAATGAAATTGCACTATTTGCATTTAGTTGTTTTATGTTGACATTCACTTGTCAGGCTTCAGAAGTCGGTCCAATGCTTTTGATGTGATTACATGTACTTGCCAGAAAATTAGAAATGTATTATTTTGTATAGATTTATGAACTGAAAGGGATTTTTTGCAGCTATTGAGCCCATTGTGTACACTTGTTATTGTGTACACTTGTTATATGTTTCATGTAACAAAATGTCATGTAACAGTGGAGAATTTACATTATCAGGATAAACGTGAATCGAGATAATCATGAATATCATTACATGAATTACTTGAAAAGGCTCTCTAGCTGGCTTACATACAGTCCTATTGTATACTGTTTCCTGATTTATTTTGAATTGCACAACCCTGTCACCATGGCTGAAGGCATGGCTTGTACATTGTATCCCCCACAAAACAAATTAAATCGGATGTGTGTAAAAACTACGTACAATAAAACGGTTGACATGCAATTTTCATATTGTCCCATGCCTATTTGTATGTATTTCCACAGTGCAATCAATTAGACTGAAAGGGATCCAGTAAATGGTGAAAACACATTCAAGTATTTATTGGACTCCTATTACACAGATGCAACTGGCTGCAGTGTTTGTGTAGTCCATGTTGTTGAATGTTTTTGGTAAATCAAATCAGAAAGAGAAACGATTAACAAACACAAACACTGCGAAAAGAAAACTGTAAATCTGCTCGTTCATTGCATTCAAACAGTTCTAGTCTTTAAAATTTGCTGTCAGTGTCAGTGAAAGACACGCCAGGAGAGCCAAGATAAAGAGTTTTAAAAGACTTTCCATGACTGCATGCTCAAAGTATATAACGACGCTAAAGTGGCTCTGACAAAAAAAAATAAAGCTGATTAAATGTTCACTGTGATGGATTACTTCTCTGAGGCAAGTTTCTTTGCAAGTTGCCAGCATGAACTAAAACCAGCCACTGCCTGGAAGGTACTGTATCAATCTTATGTTTTTTGAAAATATAAAGTATATCTGCTCTGCACTTAATGGAACAAGCTGTGCAAAGCCACCTGATGTTTCTTAACAGACTAATGACATTTCTATTCATAAACACCTCACAATGAATATGAAATATTACTTCAGGGACTTCACATCCCACATCTCAATCGTCTCAAAGCATAAAATCATTTTCCAACTCACTTGTTTCACTTTATCCGCATATTTGTATTAACGGCAGGTGTGGATGTACAGTGAGAAATCAGCAAAGGATGTTTTTTTTTTTACCTGGATTCAAGTCATTTGTTTGATCATTAAGAGGAAGTATCTCTGACATACGTTATAATAACATCCATTTGGTTACAGCTCATTACCTTTATGTCGATATCTTTGAAAGATCGTCTTCGTAAGAGGATTGCCAGGATTCAACTTTTCAAAGTACCTTCAGTTCTCTCCTCACATCTCTCCAATCTCTCCTCTTTTCTTCATCCTTCTCTCCTCACACCTGCCACCTGTCCCTACCTCTCTTGCTCCTCCTCCTTGCTCTTTTTACCCTCACTGAGAGAGAGACTGACTTAATGTGGCAACATGGTAGAAAATGCTGGACCACCCTCGCCAGGCTGTCAAAGACCACCTCTACTAAAGAGCTTGTTAACCCTGGCAACGCAAATACACACATGCACGCACACACACACACACACATACAAATACAGAGGCAGATACACCAACACAAAAATGTAAAAAAAACACAAACACACACATGAATACCCTCTGTAGTGCTCCAGGCAAGATCCCTGATGTTTTATTTATCTTTCACCCGAGAGTACAGTCATCTGTGAGGAGTGAATATATGTTTTTGCATGTTTTGTGTGTGTTTCTGGCTGTTTGTCTTTGTGCATTTGTGTGAAGAATGTGTTAGTGTGTGCCTTTTTATAACCTCTGTGTACCGCTGAGGGAATACCTTCACACCCTCGGACCGACAGATGCTGTGGCAGCTACTGTTGCGCTGCGCCTCTCGCTCACTCGCTCGCTCACTTCTGGCCTCCAGCCCACTCACAGACAAACACACACAGCACAATACACTGCACAATCACACTGACACACAAGTGCACACACATCTAATTTGTGCCTCATAATTCATACAGCCATAGCCAGAGGGATAGACTGGGGATTGAGGAGGCGGGGGAGGGAGAGAAAGGGATAAGGGGAACGGGAAAATGGAGTGAGGTTATTAAAAGCAGATGTATTTACTGATATATAACTGCCACCTGAGGTTCCACTTTATTGATCTGCCCTCCTGTCTCCCTCCCTCTTCTCTTCCCCTCTTTTTCCTCTCTCTTTTCCACGCTGTCTGTCTGACTTGTGGTGTCAGATCCCTCATCCATATTCAGTGCTGAGGCCATCTGTGTGCCTCCAATATGCATGGACCAGCCTGCCGTGGTCTCACTGCCAAGCTCGCAGCCAGCCAGTGTTAGAAGAGAATGCTACTGTCATTTTGAGTTAAAAGTACAGCCCATTTACTTCTGTCTATGCATTTTGCAATGCATGTCGCATTTAATTACTCTTCTTTTGCCGCGGAGACGCCCTGAAACAAGAAATGACAAAATCTGCACAAGTGACGTGTGATTTCTTAGCGGACACTTGTGACAGGTGGTTGTGTTGTGTCACAGAGGACTGCAGCGATTGGCGTAAAGTTTTGTCCATGTCCTATATGTACTGACATCACCCTGGAGCATCTTTTTCATGTAGTCAAAGAAATATTCTTTGGTCCAGTGAGAAGAATGTTTGCACTGATCAGAAAACAGTGCAGAGAAAGAGACAAAAATGCAGGATTTTTGTCAGCCTGGATAATGCAGCTTGAGCGATTTTGAAGCCTGTGGAAGCTGTTCCTGATTCTGTACAAGACGTAACGGAGACAAATGGCTCACTGAGAAATGGAAAACAAGCCTAGTGATTCTGATTGTGCACAAAACATCTAATGACTGATCTCACGACCGCAACAGCCGGCGTTAAGTCCTCCATGCTAGTGAACCACTACAATAGCCAGTCTTCGCTTCCCTTCCATAGCATCAGACAATAAATATGCGTACACACACATCATCCTATAAAACAGTTGCAGAACAGACGCCTGAGTGCAGGACCTCATGGGAATCCGTGTGCTATTTTCTCAAAATCTGTGAAGAAAAGGAGCATTTTCTTCTTCTCTGCCTGCATCCTCAACTGCAGCTACATATCTTTGCATTTCCACTTTTCACCCTGAAGAAACTCTCTTCATGCCCTCTAACTTTCACTCTGTCCTTCTCGCTCTTTCCCTCGATTTTTCCTCCATCTCTCTGCCAGTTCAACACGTACCCACTCTTCTTGTTATGAAGCCAATTAGTGTAACTGAAATAGTTTCCATGGCGACAGAGGTGCTAATAATAACAGACACCCCCACAGCAAGGGCTGGTGAAGAACAGACACGTGCATGCGCACACACACACACACACACACACACACACACACACACACACACACATTGCATGAAGAGGAACATACAGTGGATAACAGCTAACAAAGACGAGCCTTTTCACCAATTAATATGTGTATCTATAAAGGCCTGCATGATTTAACAATATGGTAACAATATATATATATATATACTGTGTATATATATATATATATATATATATATATATATATATATATATATATATATATATGTATGTATACATGTTTTCAATTTACTGGTAGCTGAGTGATTGAAGGGAAGCAGATGGGGAGCAGTGTACAGTCAGTGTGTACTTCAGTGACACTGATAGCCAGTTTGATCTCTGATGCTGAGTTGACCTGATGTCGAGCATGGGAATGTATTTGCTGCCACTGCTCATTCAGACACATATTCTTTCTCTGTCTGTTTGTAGATAACAACACTTGATCCATTTAAGCCCTACTCCAATGTATTTTGGTGTTTTTATGACATTTCATTTTTTCCCAAGTCCTTTCCTGACAATGTGGATGAGCCACACTGTTAGCCGAATAAACATTTTAAGGCTGTTGCTGAATTGACGTATGACTAAAGTAGAATCCTTAAGTCATACACCATCCTACTAGGTTGCTCAGGCACACTGAGACAAGAGTTTGAGAAGCCATAGGGGTATGGGCAGTGTCTCTCAAATGTGTATATGGTGTTAAAGGGAAACTCCACCAATTTTATTAGGTGTATTTACAGGCCTCGGGGAGTACTGCTGTATATGTGAAAAAAATAGTATTAAGCCTTTAGTGGCTCCAGAGGAAGCTGCATGTAATCTGATAAATTGCCTCCAGCGAGTGACATCCCGATCCTCTGGAGACACAGAAGGCTTATACTACTTTTTTCCACAAATATATGCAGTAGTACTCCCCAAGACCTGTAAACGCACTTCAGTTCGGTGGAGTTACCCTTCAAATAAGCAGAGGGAAAGTTAAGCAGTGGAGTGTAAATGTATAATTTGACCATGAATAAACAGCAGCTCCTCAATACCCAAGAAGACCTAATGTTAGCGTGACCACTGTCATATAACACTGGCTGGAGTGTGGCTTTACCTCCAGTGCTGACCAGCTGCAACATGCAAAATGCAAAGATCTTCATCTGGCAAAGACGAAGGGATAATTTCACCTCACATATGCTGTTAAAAGTTGCACTTGAACACAGAAAAGGCTACAGCTTATGGCTGGCTGGTTCTGAACAGGCTTAAACATTCTGCGCCTGGGTGAAAATAAATTAACTGGTCAATATTTGTAATCCAAAGAACATTGAAGGTAGATGAACAAAACAAACTAGCGCACCATTTTTAAGCCCTTGTGAATCTCATTACGCCGTCTCAACATGCCGTTTGTACTTGTGTCATTTTGCTTCTAGAGGACAAAAATAATATGATGTGTAGATTATCCAGAAACTACAGTAACAGGTCTGCTCCCGCATCGGATGCCAAATCAGCATGGTAACCAACGTGAACAGCTGCGAATTAAGTTTGTCAAATACAGCCAGTGCCAATCACATCACAACAACTTCACATGATACAGTTTTGTGTGCTGACAGGAATTGAAAATGGTCAATTTCAGAGGCAGATAAAATGTCTGTCATGCTCCAGTGCTCCTTCAGATTTTACTTCGGCCAATTCAATTGATATTGAAACAATGAACACATTGTTAGACATGTTAATGGGAATTTAATATTAACTGTGACTGTTTTATCACGTCTGCTGCAGGGTCTCTTTGCTAAAATGCCACTACTGTGAAATCTCTATTCTGTAGTAGCTCACCTAGGGACCCTTTTCTTTTCAGCTCTATTTCTAATGTGGAGATCTGTATGGCTTTAAAAGCTATTGATCCAGAAAAGTCACCTAGGTCTGACAGCTTGGAGCCCAATCTTTTAAAGGTTTCAGCTGATTATATTGCTGAGCTATTGCTCATATTTTTAAGCCAGGACCAATTTCTTTTCCAAACAGAGTAAAGCTGCCTATGTGATCCTTTTATTAAAGAGTGGACCTACCACATCTACCAAACTATTTCCACATTCCCACTCCTTGACAGTCGGGTCGTGTCAAGTCAGGTCTAGCAACATTGTAACATTAATAACAATTGATCAATACTTTATGCAGAAAGCATCCATTAATTTGTGTATAGTATTTGTATAGCTGATGCTGAGTTGCTACGTAAGAGACAGGTTTAAAAGCTTCCTTGCACATTTAAATGTTTGTTGTCACAGAAAGTTATGAATGACGCTTTATTGACAACAATAGTTTGATTCTTGGACTCTATCCTGCATATTGCAAGTATTTGTTGAATAAACGCCGTGAACCTTCGCACTGTTTAATCTTTCGCACATTCCTGGATAAAACTGTGCAGCTCTTTCATTTAAATAACACATTATAGGTACTGATTTTATGTATACATTTCTTTATACTATATCACCAATTATAGTCAATTTTCTATGTTTTTTATTCGAAAAAAATGTCTGTTATGTACATTTCTGCAAATCATGGATGTGTTGCAACTTTATGTTCTTTTTAGGCTTAATTTTCAATTTTATCTTGTGATAACACTTGGTTAGGGTTAGGAAAAGATCACGTTTTGGCTTAAAACACCTGTGATGTCTTGTTGCCCCAAACATGTCTGGACATGTCCCAAAGTCTTCTAGCAAACACCCTGTTTGTCGCCAAAAATATGACTGGATATGTCATGAAAAAAAAATATTTTTTTGTCACCACAAACATTGTTTCACACTTCAAAATGTTGAAATGCTGTCTTGAACTGTCCCATCAGTGGTTTACAGACACATTTAATGCCAACATTTTATCCTGACGACTGAGCTTAACGTCAATATGACGAGGCAAATTCCTTTGATGTGACAATCTACTTGGCATAAACCCAATTCTGACTCTGAAACTCAGCCTGTTTTATTTTAATTTTTCCAGAAACATCATCAGGAAAAGATGAATTGTCATGCAATTTTATGCAGACGATGCAGCACTCTACCCAGATGTCCTTTCTCTGAGTCATGATTGTAGTGTCCCCCGAACTGTCTTTCTACAGCTACCGGCCTCAATGTATGATCTAATGATTTATAAGAACAAGTAGGTATTTGTGAGACCTTCATATTAACAGCTTGGGAATGGACTCAGTAAAAAAGTATCACCATACAAGTATTTGAGTGTACTGGATAATGAGTGTATATGGCCATCTCTACACTTTGTTGTTCTTTTCATTATATAACAAGGTTGCACATATTATCTGTTAGTATTTATCTGTTGAATGGGCAGTTTTGTTGATGATATGGCTGGATGATATCTCTGTCATTAAAGACACCTACAGTTATTCTTTCATATTTGAAAACCTTAATTAATGTATGTGAAAGTGACAGAGCTCTCCAGATCCTCTAAATCCTGGAAGAGACAGGGATATATCTTGCCAAATTAAAGTTGGATCAAGTTCAAAACCAGCCCATTAAAATTTCGTTAAGTTAGTCTAATTTCCTGCTCTGCAGTAGGATACTTGATAGATACCAGCCCTGGTGTCATGGCCATCATTTAGCCTGCAGAGACAGCCTCAATTAGTTTTTTTTATTTAAGAAGTCCCCCTGCGGAAACTGTGTTGTCTCTTGTCACCTGCAAGCACCTGTTGATCATACAGGTCGACAAGTGTCACTCTCTAACTTTTGTGCTGGTACTTTGGTAATAGATATTTTAATCTGAAGGGATTTCTTGGTTGTATAAGAAATATATGGTGACAGAAGGTGAGGCCAGGACAGTAATACCCCAGAGTCTGAAACCACCTTTCTGTTCTGTGAGAGCAGAGACTGTCAGAAAACCCTGCAGGTTCAAACTCTGTATTCTGAGCAAATGCCAAGAATTTCTACCAAGAGGTTTAATGTTATTTCATAATACCCTCTGCAATATTCCTATCTTTCTGCATACCATGGGGAGGTCAAAGAACATGGATAACACCTGTTCACCTTGTAGGCACTGATCTTCCCACTAAAACAAGTTCAGCTGCATTTTAGCCACACACAAGGATATTTTTTAGGAAAACTATGTCCACCAATCACCAGTAACTGGTCTAAGGAAGGTCAAAAATGCTCTTTAAAATAAAAGATGTCGATCTAAATGGGGCAAACAGCACATACTTGGTTGGGATAACACTAGAAGTACAGGGAGAAAAATCACAAATACACAGTTTACTATTTGTACAGGATTAAACTCAGTAACTAGTGCTTAGCGTATTAAAATCATCTAAACTTCCCCAGAGAACTAAATCCTGAGCAAACGGAGCTAGATGGATATTTCCGTATTTGTGTCATTCAGCTTAAGAGTTTCTTTGCATGTTGTCTTCTCCCTTCCATGATCTTTCCCTCGCCACTGTATATACTCTTTTAGGAGGCAATTGGTTGAAAGTAATGTATTTCAAAAGTGGCTTTCTCTGTCGAGCATCTTTGAGAGATCAACAGACAGACGCTGGAGAGGCGAGAGCGGTTAAAAGAGAAAACGAGAGAGTGCTGGTGCTGAGGGACAGACAGGAGGACAGAGGGGAGAAAAATAAAACGATGGCTTGGAGGGAAAGATGGGAATTGATAAAAGCAGAGGAAATTTATTAGGTGAGAGGCCGAGAGTCTTTCGTTGTGCTTTGATGCCATGGATAAATGCCATCATCAACAAACAGAGTGCCTTAAAATTGATTTGACTTGAAAGGTGCGAAGTGAGGGAGGAAGAGACAAAAGAGAGATGGTGGTCTCCTGAGGAGCGTATGACGCACAAAGCAGACTGGGATCAGAGTGACAAAGCAGTAAACAGACATCTCCATCACCTTATTTCAACTCCACTCAGTCCAACAGCCTGCAGGGTGGAGAAAAAACCTCTCTGAGCACGGATGACGCTGATTGGAGTTCACTGACTGTTTAGTACACACATGGATTGTTCTTTTAGGCAAGGACATTTTAAGTTTATCCTGTTACTTATAAAGCAATGAATCTTGAGAACCATCCTTCCAACCTACTTCACACTTGGCAGACTTGTTGTTGAGGGCAAAATGAAGTGCAGTGTCGAATTTGGTGCAATTTGGACACACGTTCAATATCAATACATTTTGAATTTCCAGCGAACACTGCTCTGTGATCCTTCTCACATGATTACTTGGGTAAGTAGACGTAAACAAAATAGAGATTAGCATTGTGTAACAACCCTCTGCAGTAGCGCAGTGGGGGAAGACAAAAGCAGAAGGTTAAACGAGTCTGGATGAGTGGGAAGACGCGGTAAACATGGGTTTTCTATTCTTCAGTGAGAATTGGAGGAGAGATTTTAAGTTTCTGTCAACATGCTAGCTGATGTTAGCCTCAAGGGCTAGAATGTTAAGAATTGCTTGACAGCACTGTCCATGAGTCTGTGAACAGTTCAGGAGGCTTAAAACTGAATCTGTAAACGCCTCACATTACCAGATCATCTGTGCTGAACAGCATGTTTTCATTTCTGCTGTAAAATTTTAAAATATGTTAATGTCATTTAATTGAAATTTGTCACTATAGGTGTTGGAAGCATGTGTCTCTCTTTCTGCAAAGATTTGGATTCCAGCCACAGGATTTAAAGAACCGAAAGCTAATTTCATACACACTCATTCATTGAAAATGTGAATAGGCGCAAAGTAAAAAAAAAGAAACAATGCACAGAAAAAACACTATCTCATAAAAAAACATGATTTCATTAAAAAAAAAGGAACGCTTACTTTTCACGTCCTTTAAAAAGAACTATTACTTATTCATTGTTCAAACTCTTCCTTGAATATTTTCTGTTTTTTGAACTGCCCCTTTGAAAAAATTCCTTTTATAACTTAACTTAGCAGCCAGCTGCATCCATTCAGTATCTCCTCTGGCAGGCATTCAAACCGGCAAAATAAAATTGAACAAGTAAGAAGTAATCTATAAATTCATGTCAAGAAAGAATCACCAGCGAAGGCCTCTTTGGAGATTAAATGAAATGAAGCTTTTTCTCACAGGGTCAATGTTTTTATAGAGCAGAGTACACATTATGCCCAGAGCCATCACACGCTTCTTCACTTCCACCAATATGACAGTGGAGCTGCTGTGGTGACAGCTTGAGGAAATTGTCTGAATCTTATTTTCAGGAAGAGTCCCTTGATGTCTCTTCAGCTACTGGAGCTCAGACACAAAGCAGAGACAGATTTACTATAACACTCAAAAAAAACCAACTCAAATAGCTTCCTCTTCAGCAAAGACAAAGTCAGGTTGCCAGTTAAAAACAGTTAACTATGCAAAAAGAAGACCTAAGCCTTTGAAAGTGACATTAGTGCAAGTTTGCAGTGGTTTATCTGAAACATAAAATTATTCCAGACTCTTGGTGAGACACAGAAGATGCTGGTTTATATTTTATTGGTATGGCAACTGTTAGAAGTGCATGGTTTGACCTCAAGTGAGGCTGTTTGTATCTTATATTTTGTTTTTTACAGTCTCCACAAAGTGTGGAAGTGAGAATGATTTGTGCAGTGAAGTCCTTGCATGAGTCTGATATAAAAATACCAGCCATTTTGGTATTTGATTAGCTTTTGATATGTTCTCATTCTCCCAGACACTGCTGAGTGGGTCATCCACTAATCACAGGGTTTTAACCCGTACAACAAACCCAAGCGCTGAATTGTAGCCATGACTGCAAATAGTTGGTTAGGGTTACATTAGCTTCATGTTGGTTATAATGGATTCCAAACCTAATTCACTTCTTTGCCGTCCACCTGTGCTCAGTATGTTGCACTCAGGTTTACAAAATGACTGAAAAATAAGCTGCAAAGAGGAAGATACTGAGGGTCTGCTCATGCCAATTTTTGATGCAATGGCAAACTGTAGCTATACAATACTTTAGCTTATTGAATCAAAAATCTTGAAATTGTTTTGCTGCAGGTCGTTGCTGAGCTCTGCGGGTTACAGAGGGCAGAATGTAACCTGTACTCTGAGGACATTTTTCTAGTTTTTTTTTATCCTTCCGCTGCTCTGCTCCAAACAATAAAAGCTGACCGACTCCTCTCTCTCTCTATTATCGCTACAGTAACTGTCACTTCCTACCGACTCCTTTTTACCCTCACTTTTGACACTCTCTTTCTTGCTCGCTTCATCTCACCCATGTTGATGTGAATTTACTGGTGAAAGGAAAGGGTGAGAGAGTCAGCGAGGGAGAAGGCTTTTACTCCTGCACTGCAATCCCGGAGAGGAGGTCAGCTGTTGCCGCTGGACACATAAAAACACACATTCACGAACATGGAGGTAAAAAGAAAACCCAAGATGGAGAACACCGGGGCAGACACTGTTAAAATAGTCAAAATGATTAACAAACACAAAGACACAGCCGCGGAGACACACTTATTGTTTATTCACACGTTTTTTTCTTACATCCTGCTGCATTTTTCTCTTTCCTACACACAGTGTGGCCTCTTCACAGCCCAATCACAACTTCAAATCACAAGTGCAAATCACGAGGTCATGTGCGCTAGGACAATGGCCAATCAAAAATTAAACCTGTTATTTGTTCATATTTGTGCTGCAATTGTGAGAAATGGTATTTATAGAGATTCTGAATAAAAATAGTACAACAACAGTAAAAAAAAGATATTAAGTGTTGCATTGGTTTGTTAGTTAAGGACCGTTGCAGAATCATCTGGTAATATCAGCTCAGGACTGTCATTCATTGTCTTTTTGTTGTCTATCTAAACATGCCTTCTGGTTAGAGAATGTATATTAAGTGTTTATTTACAACGTTTAGGATCTGCATTTCATTTTTGCCACTTTATTTTCTTGTTAAATCATCAAATTACAGAATGGGCGGGTGTTGCACATTAAGCAGACTTGGTCCCATCTCGACCCAGTCGCCAGAATAAATGTTGGCATTGTAGGTTGCTGTAAAAAAAAAAAAAACTGTTTTCCTAACTCTAACTAAGTGCTTTTGTGTGCCTAAACCTAACCAGAGCATAAGCACAGTGTTGTGACAAGAGAGAAAAAGAAAAGTCACAACCATCCCCTCCACTACCCGACATAAAAATCTGTTCATAAACATGTAATGTGAATGTGATAGGAAAATTTGATATAATACGTATGACACGTATACATTTGAACAGATCATTGTTTTGCAGAAACGTAAAATGCCCAAATGTTACTCTGAAGACAGGGCAGCCCATCGTGCTGTGAACCTTAGTCAACCTTTGCAGCACAAGAGAAACAAAAGGGCTTGGAAGTGCATTTCAGGGTCAAGGAAATACCAACAAGTGCATGTACATAGTGCAGCTTGTACTTGCATTTGCACCTCCTTCTCCTCTCTCTCTCTCTCTAGCTCTACCGCACACACACATATGGAGAAACAATGGCCTCGCTGACTTACTGAGCATGAAGAAACTTAGACGTAGAAAAGTTGGAGCTGAACTCACCCTGAAAATAGACCCACACACCTACACACGAGAAGGCTCAATTAGTGCATTCGCCTCAAAACTGTTCTTCTCAGCATATATGAGCCGTATCTGAGGCTGCACATACTGCATGTGCGTGTGCGAGTGAGTAGGCGAGTACGTGATCTTTGACACGAGGCACTGAAAAGAATCTCATAATGAAAAAAGTGCTCGCGAACTCACGGAGAGCAAAGAAAAAGCAGAATGGCAGAAACATCCACATGCACACCCACGCAGAGCGCACACTCATCACTGGCACACATGCAGAATATACACACAAGCATGAGCACAAAAAGCAGCACTGATAGACAGACAGTGAGAGAAAGCGGGATAGAGATGAAGACTTGTGTTTAGAGAAATTGCCTCAGGCTGCAGATCAAGCAAACAGGCTCTGTGTTATGTGTGATGCTGTATTATGTACAGCAGCACATTAGAGCGCTACGTACACTTTAATTATTGAAACGACATTTTTCATCCCAGCTGAATTATATGTCACTGTTTCTGTAGCGGCAAAACAACACACTCGACTTGACAAACACTCTACACCTTCCTCAGTGCCTTCCTCTTTCCCTCTCCGTCTTCATCCTTGATGATTAAAAAACACACAAAACAACAACCTCTACTCACTTGACAATTAATTTCCAGGGGGAAAAAACAAAACACTTCCAGTCTTTAACATGAATAATCTCACAGACATATTCGGTCCACTCTGGACAATTATTAAACATTGACGTTGCATTATTCTGGTCTCGATCTGGCGGCGACGGCGGCCCTACAATTTCTGCTTCCTGTCTTGAATAACACATCTTCACTTCCCATCGCCCCCACATCGACACGTCTAACTGACAGTTGCCACGGTGATAAACAGCATTGAAGAGGAACAACAACCTGATGGAAAGACAAGAGATGAGAACTGCACAATGCACCAGTCCATCGCACTCATTATCTACATATGTCTGTTTTATCTGCAGCAATCTTAAAACTTATTTCAGCTTCTCCTCTGCCACCCACTCTTTCTATTTCTTGCCTCGATCTGTCTCTCTCTCTCTCTCCCTCTCTCTCTCCCTGTCTTGCCCACATGTACGTTACAGTCCAGGATTTTAATGGTAATCACATAGGAAAGGTGTGTTTTTGTCCATGTGCATGTGTCTGTTAAATGGCAGAGCTATTTTAATGATACCTCTGATATGGCTGACGGGGTCTAAAGGCTAATGAAGAGACTGCGTGCTGGTAGTGGTCGTTAGCGGGAGACCACCTCTGTGTGTCAATGCTGTAAATTGTTATTGGTCCACGGGGGTCCGATGATGACACTAACTAAAATGTACCACACTACACCCACACAGACACACTAACTAACCTAGAGAGCAAATTTAAAAAAAATAGGGGAGATGGATAAAAACAAGAGAGGTTAGAAAAAAATCAATGAGTTAAAGGGTGCTGTGATCGATGGAGTGGAAGATTCAATCTGAATCAGGTGGCTTGGAGAAAAGATGCAGTGTGATGGGTGTGCTATTCTGAAGAAATGCGGAAAGAAGAGATGATGAGAGATGCAAGATTTTCTACTTCATAGTACTGTGTAATCTAAAACCTGCTACAACTGTTTTGTTGGTCACTTGAGGCCAGCGGAAACCTGCTGTGAACACAACTCTGACCTATCATCACACTGTAAGTTGATATGGGGAACTTTCTTGGTATTTGGTATTTTCCAAACACTACAGTCGCAGTAGTAGTGTTGCATAGCCAGACCAACCTCCAGCACTGGCACAGCATTGTAAAAAAGTCTGGCTGTATAGATTATTATTCTACTATAGGGGGAAATATTCTCTGAAACCAATAACAGTCGTCTTGTGTGCTGCAAAGCCCATGATGCAGTAACACTGCCGGCGGCAGGACACTTGTTTTGGTGGAACATTTGCACATTGGGCGGCGAGCCCTGGCATTAACATGGCTAAATCCCACATGAGGGTTCGGGGGAACTTGCTATTTTTAGTGTGTAGGTTGCTAACTCGGAGGTTGTTGTTGTCTGACTAAAATAACTGGTAAAGTGCAGACTTATGTCCGGACTTATACACAGTCTACGTTTGGTAAATCAGAGTAAGTGAGGAGAAAAATGACGACTACGTGTATTACAGTGGTTCTTCACACCATGTACGAGGCTGTAAAATGAGGAAGCTGATAGAGAACAAGGTAAAGAGGAATAAAGTGAAGCAGGCACATAGGAAAGGGACTGGTTGTAGACTCAAATGCTAAAATTAAAGAGTAATTACACATTTTAGAGTGAATCTGGAGTCTGTACTTCTGTGCATGTTAACAGTTTTATGAAGCTGCATGTCTGAGCTGAGGGACTTTTGGCTCTGACGTTTTACATAATTGTACCATAACTTACCCTCAAACTGTGCTGCTATGAGCAGAGCATAATAATGAATTTTTAACTTAGAGGAGAATAATATGCTGATATTATACTGATTTGATGAGTGTGGAGGTTCATTCTTGACCTTGGGACTCGTAAGTGAACCTTGAATTTAGATTTTTTCTATCACTGACTGGATGAGGTCCAGCCTGTACCTCTAATACTTGTAAGAAAAATACACCTGAAGAAACTTTTTTTTGAGAAGCTGCTCACCTCCACATGCATGTTTCTGGATTGTCAGTCTGAAATATATTGTCAGAAATACATTTTTATTCTTTTGGGTATAAAAATACAAGTTACATGTTTTAGTATAGTGATGTTACTGTGATGTTACTGCATTAACGTTTCTTTGAGTTAAAATCAAAATGAGCATCGACTGTTTTGTTTCACTTAGCTTACATCAGAAGTGTCAAACCTTTTTAATCTCGAGAGCTACGCTGAAAAAAAAAAGGATGTCAAGAGCAGCTTCTTCCTCCCCTTGATTGTTATTAGAGGCTCGATGACACAACAGTGTGTATTCACACTCAGAGGAACACATTCTCCTTTCTCTCTCCTTCATCCTGAGTGATCCTGTTTTCTGACTGATTACAAGAGACATCAGGTGTGACTTTTACACATATGCTCTCTGTTCCTTTTAATAGTTTGCTCTCATGAATCTAAATGAAGCAGACAGAGTGCATAAGGACGTAGGACCCACTGGGTAAGGAACATTAGCATACCTGATCAGCTACTACTGAAGGCCAATAGTGATATTGCTTTGGGAGTTTTAAACACACAGACAATATATTTACAGACATTGGGCCATAAAAACTGGCAACACTAAATGAAACAAAACAAGGATTATAAAACATTGTGAAAATGTAACATGGCAAGAGTAAAGTAACCTCTTTAAGAATTCATGAATGCCTTCCTTTAAAAGGTTATATTCATAGTATTTACAACTATGTTTTCTTTGTCTCTCTTCTTCTTCATATTGTTTTTCTATCTTATCTCTTCATTTTGCTGTTCTGGCAGATAAACAAATTCCTTATACACAGAAGAGATGGTGGATAAAGTCAGATTCTGATTCCAAGCAACCCACCTCTTATAATATCAGTGTTTTGACTGTTGTGCCATGTGAGTGCTTCTTCCTGTCTTGGACTCTGAGAGCGGAAAAAAATGCACCATAAATCATGCTTCGTTTCATGCACCACCTTTACAGGCGGTGAAAATATCTACACAGGCAGTTTTTCTCTAATAAAACCACTCCCTGGATATTCAAAATCTCAGCTGGAACATTGTTTCATCACAACTTCTATTCCCCCAATGGCACTGTGGAGCGTTCCAGCCCATTTCCACCTCTGACAACAGTTGATAAAACAGCTGTTAAGCCATTATGATTAAAATCGACCATTAAACTCTATGAAGCAAACAAAGCTGCTGGTTCCAGGCGAATCTCACATTGACACCGACAGGTGAAAATAGCCTTGGTTGTCTCAATTTTGGGTGGCCAGAAGAATATTTTGCACCTGTCTCGTAAGCGGCTACAGCTTTGGTTATTAGCTGCTTGATGTCAGTTCTCATTGAAAACAGAAACTGGAGGTGGAAGGAAGCAGAATACAATAGTCGCTGTGCGAGGCAATTATGTGTGTGTGACGTCATTTGGGTCTGAAGCTGTCACTGCAGCGACTTTCAGACTTTGGTGTTAACTCGTCAGACGAACTGAAATCAAGCAATGTGGAACACGTTCAAGCTGCTATGAGCAGGCAGTGAGAAAAACGAGGGATTAAGAAACTGACACTGCACACATTTTATCAGAGGGTTCAGTGCACTTGAATGCACCCAAGAAGAATGGCTGTGCTGGTGAACGGGGTTGTTTAAAAGATAAGTAAGAGAAGAAGAATGGGGCAGGAGAGAATGATGGAGAGGCACAGATCTAGCGTTGGATAGAAGAGGAGACAAAGTGAGAGAAAAGGGAAATAAAGCAGATGGAGGGAGGAGAGAGAAGAAAGTGATGCACAGCAGGGAGTGGAGGAAACAAAAAAATGAGGGGAAACGAGAGAAAAAACGGAGCATATGTAGAGAGAGTTGGGCGGGATATGAAGATGAATCGGGTAAGAGCAAGAGGGAGAATGAGGCATATCAGACAGAAGGAGAGGACAGAAAGCGAGTGAGAGAGGAAAAATTGTAGAAAATGGGATGATGAAGGAGAGACAGTGGGATGAGGCAAAGACAAGAAGAGGGGAGAGATGAGAGGAGCGTTAGTGGCCCTGATAGATGAGTAATGTCAGGTTCATTTCCTGAGGAGCAGAACAAGACAAAGCCCATTTAATAACCGTCACACACACACACACACACACACAGACACACACACACACACACACCGGAAGTGTACTGCATGTTAGTTGTATTGTCTAAGATTTCAGAGTCACAATGTGTGATTAGAATAGATAACATGTCATCTCATTCTCATCTGATTTAATGAAACAGGCCTGCTGTTTAGCATACTGCCGACTGAGTGTGTGTGTGTCTTGTTTTGTGCCTGCGAGAGTCCGTATTTGTGTGTGCGCACCTCTGCTTACCATGCTCAGCACAGGTGCCAGCCGCTTTAAATGTATTTGATCTGCGGCATAAATGTGATTTTGTCAGCATAGTAATAAGGTGCTGTAACAAAATACCATAATAAAACGTCGTAATTTGATCATGATTATTATATTACAGGACGTTTCTGTTTGCTTTGTCTGTGCCTTCCTCTTTTATTGTGATCTATCTTCGCAGCTGCCAGCCCGTCTGTCTCTCTGCCTGTCTGTCTGCCCGCTCTCTTCCTGTATACGTGTGCATTTTATGTGGCCTGCAACTGTCCTCGAGCCCGTTTCTCCAGGGAGCCATACAATTGGTGCTTTAATCAATGGCCACCTGTCTGCTATTGGCTAATCAATGCCAGGGTAAACATTAAGATTAGCTCTTTGGAAGAGGCGGATAATTAACTGTAAAGGCTTGACAGGCCCGGTGATGCATACTGTAAGTGCATGCTGGGAGGAGGACACGGAGACACAGATGGACGTAGATGAAGAAACAGATGAAACTGATTGGAGGAAGTGAAAGAGGAAGCAGGTACAGGAAACAATGGTGAAAGAAAACAAACCCCAAAGATTGTGGAGTGATCACGGAAAGGGTCACTGACCTTTGGTTAACTGGCTCTTTAATTAATTAACCACAGTTTAGAGTAATACTCTGATTACCACTTGGGAGACAATCGACTGTTGGATCTAAGCTCGAGCACACACGGCAGCTATTGTACTTCAAACTAGCAACTCAGCTCTTCTTCTTTTGATACTAAAGAAATGTTGCAGCACCTGATCACCGGGCAGAGACTCATGGGTGGGTGCTTCAAAAACACCTAAGAAAAGACTGTTTTGGGCGAACCAGCCTGGTGCACCTGTGGAATGGAGGCTGTGTGCGCATTATATGTAATAAACGCCTTACAGTGAGAAGTTGAAAACGTTTCATTTTCCAAAACAAGCTGGGAAAATGCAATGTGTGACACGAGAGTGATGCACATACCGGGCACACTGTGCCGTAAGAAAACAATTGTTATGCTGGCTAGTCTCAGTGTGATTGCCTGCTGAGGTCAGGCAGAGTTCACGATCTTGGTTAAATTAGCAGTTAAAGGCGACTGAATAAGACAGGACATCTTCACTTTAATATTTAATCAAAGCCATCAAAGTCCTGTGCTTTGTTCTCCCATCATCCATCCAACCACCTTGTTTTGAAATGTGCGCTATACATAAATGAAGCAGAGACAGAAAATATGTTGCCAGGAGATAATAAAGGCAAATATTTAGTGTCACGATAAAATGTGATTCAGAAAACAAATCAGTAGTATAAAATTATCATTTCTAGACAGGTTGATTCGTGACACCTTGTATTCTGGGCACATTTTGCCATTTCAGACAGTATATTTGTCTCTCTCGTAGTGCAACCTCTGCTAACAAAATGCCACAAAATGTGACGAGACATGAAGCAATGTCAACACGACAGCAGAAAAGTGTTTCAACGTTTGATTTAACACATCGGTGATGTGACATCATGTTTTTCTGTCACTCAGATGTGAAGACAGAAGTCAAAATTCAGACAGTCTATCAGGGAGAATCCTTTAGCCGAGGAAGATAACGATTTCTCCAACGATGCAATACAACTGCAAGACACGTTTCAGCTTGCTGAGTAAGGGGTGCGTCACTCACTTATTCAACTGGCATCCTGTATTGCTGTTATTATCACAATTTTATGAGTGTTGTCACTGTGCTCTCTGGCTGCATGTTGAGGGGAGAAAAACTGAAGCTAAAACTGTAAATTAAGCTGAAAGGGATTCAGGGAAATGATGGAGATAAAGTAGTTATTCCAAGAAAAGTTAATTACGGGACATCATCAGACAAATCCCTTGTATTCGTCAGACATCACAATGATCATCTGATTGAGACAGACTGATGTATACACTCTTTATAATTATCTGATGGTTATCATTTAATAAATTATCAATCATATTTCTGTATGCATCGGTTCTGGATGAATTTATTTGAATAAATGACTTGTATTCTTTGCAATCCCATTCAAGGCTTCAGTGTTTGCAAGACCAACAATAGCAAAAAAAATCCACAGAAAGTGAAATGTTATTTTCTGGCGTGGGATCCAAGTGAAGACACAGCAGCAGCAGCAGAAACACTTCAGGAGAAGAGTTTGTGGCACAACACAGAAATAAAAGAGCTCTCCCACAGTGACCATCGAGAACAGTAAATACTGTAAGAGCTTTTATAAGATGGGGTCAGTTCACAAAATGATTACCTACTTTATCTTTATTGAAAATATAACAGTGATGTAAATGGACCTCCTGTCGGCTCATCACACTATGAGAGCTACAAACATCACAGTCAGCCCTTACTCACCAGAAAAACGGCCTTTGGTGGTCTGTGCAGGGCGCTTAGTACGACTAATATTTACCTTTATTGTCAGGCGGCGACCTTCAGGGGAAGTAGTAATTATGACTGGAGCAAAGGAAGAATTGAGGTGTGGGGTGCAAAAAGTCTTCATATGGTGAAGGAAAGGCGGATGGACGGCTCCAACACACCCAGACTTTCACCCAGGGGACCTCTGTTTGTTTGCTAAGTGAAACCAAAAGAAATCATGCAACGTACTGAACTGTAAATTAAGTAATTTAACTTCGACTACATATTTGAATCCAAACTGTGATCTTTTTCTTAATCTAACCAAGGAGTTTAAGCACCTAAACATAACCAAACTGCAGCCCTTTAACAATGTTAACCACATGACGACGAAGGTCCAGTTGGCCTGATGTTGGTACCGTCCAACGATAATACAGTATATATCATCTCTCGAGTTCATACACTTTTGAAAGCATGACGGTAGTCCAAATGTGTTTAAATGTTAAATTTGCCATGTAACAAAAAGAAGGAAAACAAACAAAAATACATAGAAGCACAATGAACACCGTACATGTACGATTTAAATGAAGAAATATTGGTTTAATGTGGCGTCGAGAGAATACTGAATCATGTAACAGTTACAAAACACGTCCATGTAAGTGTTGCAGAAGCTATTGTGCCGTTAAATGGCAAAATGAGGTTTTAAAATCCTACACGTTTGATTCGAGGTAATTTAAATAGAGACTGATGACTAACCACATGTAGTCACACTGTAAACGATGACTCGTCCCCAGCAGCAGCAACACAGTATTGAGTTTGCTGCGTCATAAAGTCACTGGAGGAGGATAACACACCACTGTTCAGTTTCAAAGGCTTCATTGTTTCGACTGTCAGTGAGCCGAGTGTGTGCTCTTCTTTTTTTGTTTTACCTGCTGACATGCTCTAAATTGAGTTTTCATTTTGTCTGTTATCGGGTTTTTACACTCACAGTCAGCAGACATGACATGAACTTTAAACTTGATTTTCAACGGGCTCTGCAAATACTGCGATATTGATTTAAAATTGATTTTCTTTTCCTTTTTTTGCGAGGAAAATCCACATATTGACATTTGAATTCAACAGTCTTAGGCACACTTGTATTTCATCTTCTACTTTGCTTCAATTAAAAGAGCTGACAGCTCTGTGAGGGTTGATTCTCCTGCCATGAAGATGTAAAATAGTTTTAATTAACTGTAAAATATGTTCAGATTTATGAATAATGGCAAAACCGCTTTACCATTAAATACTGATGGCAGAAGATTTGTTACAACTTGGTTATGAAGCGGTAAAAAAGCTAGATGACTGTTAAACATGCAGAACTGATCACATTACAGCTGAGATACAAAATAAATACACCCGTCAAAAACATATTCCACGTTTAACTACTTGATTTACTGGCTTTGAGTCCATTATACCTGACACTCTCAGTGATTGCCGTGCTGTTATCTCCCACATTAAAGATAAACTGGGTGAAATTAATAATGATAACTGCAAGCCCAAAACCCAACACATGACAAATGCTGATCAATTTTCTATTTTCCACAGCTCATATCAAGCATCATGCATGTTTGCCCTTACATGAATCATTTTCATCGATTCCACGGGGGTTGTGTATTTTAGATGCTTCTCAGGCTTATGATTGACTCAATTATAAAAAATAAACCTAGGAAAACACTACAGTATATGGTACAGTTTATTAATTTCAAGGTAATTCAATTTAAAGTTTCTATGTTTTTGTTTTCAGGCCAGTATCACTATCATCACTCATTTCAATGGGGTAACGGGAGGTGGAACATTATCTCCGCTCATGTTTAACTTGTTTACGGCTGACTTGTCCAGGCAGTAAAATGACTGTAACAGGTTGTGTGATCTTGTAATTCATCGTGGCTTTAATTTTCTCCCTGCGGTGTTGGTTCTCAGAAGTGGTTGAGCATATGCTTTCGATATGGCGCCAACCTCTACGTCAAAACTGCTGCCAAAAAGAGAGATGTGATGCTAATTAGATGTAACGAGGACAGAAATAGGTCAAGTGTCTTAATTATTATTTAACAGAACACTGTTTGTTTCATTTTCTTGATATTCTTGTTTTTTTCAGTATTTTTGCAACATTTTTGTTTGTTTATTTTGATAGAGATGATGATTTTACGTGATGGTTGCTCACTTTTTTCATTTTGCTCATATCTTTAGTTTTTTCTTTCTTTCTTTAATGGGTTCTAGGTCTGGAAATAACACGGTGCACCGAGTATGTTCCTTTGCAAGCAGCCCATCGGTCATCTTACTGAATTAAATTCTGTCATTTATTTTTCATTTGATATAGCAGCCCTTAGGAAGCATTTAGTTCAATTAAATTGTGAATGTAAAATGGCATGAGTGGAAAAGAAAAATAATCATTTTTCTGTTTTCCTCTGCAGGGTCAAACAGGATTAGCTAAGGCTGGAACACATTAGCTCGATTTTATGCCGCTCAGTCTGGGTCTGTCAGTTTGCCTCCGGTTTTATTTAATTTTCAAGACACACTCAAGCTGAAACTACCTGTAATATTGATAAATTGAGTGTGTGTAATATTAAAAATCGAGGCTGAAGCGCTGGAGGGAACAAGCCAGTGGCCCACAAGTAACATAAGGGACGGACTCAAGAGATGGACAGAGCGTCAACATCAATCTGACGTCTTGCCTGTGATCAAGCAGCGCTGAGCGACACAGTAGACACACACACTCTTCTACACGCCTGTCAAGTGGTTCAGCAGTTACATACTTGGATGGGGATTGCGGCCTAGCCCCTGAAACACGACGTGTCAGGACTTTTCAGAAGAAAGATTGCAATTATGAGAAGTTCAAGTGTATCTAGTTGTCAAGGAAATGGATGTAATTCGTCTGCATGCTAAAAAGAAGCAGAAAAAACAGATAAAGAAAAGACATGGTGAGAGAGAAAGACAGACAAATATGACAGTTTAATATAGAGGTGACATAACATTTTTTGGTTGACGAGCTGTTGCATCATAGACAAGCTGAAAAACTTCAGTGTCAGTCAGGATCAGATGTGTTCATGTCTAAATCAGGTCCAACTGCAGAGGCTAGACAAAATAAACTCTGGAAAAGGATCTTTTTGAAGTTAATCAATCATCAGTTGCTCTGGTTAGCTTCGTTTTGTGAGTGCAGATTGTCTGTGTTTCCTGTCATGATTGTTCAAACTGGCGGTCTTGACTTTTCAATTGATTTTTCAGCTGTTCTGACTGAAACGCCGGCTCTTTGCAGCATTGTTAGCTGTCTCCTGTTGCTTTGAAAATGCACATATCAAAGTGCCGATTGCCAGGCCGCATTTATAGCTGACAAAAGGCTGCTAATCAGCATTCAGCATAATAGGGCCCACCCTGGTAGCAGTGTTTGTACCTGTGATTTATATACTTCAAAGTGAAAGTACTGAACAATGAAATGCTTGTGTCTACTCCTTGAATATAAGTCACCTTAATTGGGCTTTAAACAGAATTTCTGTACACACTCTACAAAATCTTTTGAAGGAAATGCTTTCTTCCCCCAGACAAATGTAGTTAGGGGTTTCTGCAAGTTAATTTTATAATTAATTTAAGATTTATTTTCAAAAATGGACCCAAACAAAACATATGGGAAAATCAAAACCTCGCAATAACACAGCTGCAACTTCAGTTTGAGCACACAGGGTCCAAGTGCTTTACCAGATGCATTCAAAGGTGCAGTATATCTCACATAATACACAGAGCTAATTTAACTCACATGCATGAAAAGTGTTTTCACAGCCAAAAGTTAGCTCCATAAGAAATAATGTGATTAAATGTCACGTCACATTTCTTTTACTGCAGGAACACTTCACAAAATTCTATTCCCAAAAACAATTTTCAAACTTTTCTCCATTGATCAAAAACTTTAATCATTGTGCATCTTGAAGTGTCTGACTGGTTCATTTACCCTGAGTCACAGCAGCAAATGGGACTCAACCTCAGCCTGGAGCTGTGTGCGACTTCATGATCTACCTATCAGAGGAACATAGTGCTTCAATTTCACAACTCTTTCAACCATACAAATCTTTGTGTTATCACTGATACAACCATCATAACTGTCATATCCTTTGCATCAACGTGCAGCTACACCCTCAGGCTCTGGCTGCTTATCAAAACGCTTTATAATGATGCCGGTGCTGCATGAGCTGCTCTGTAGAGACACCTTCATGCAGCCGAAATGCCGATGGTGATGCCTCAATGCACACGGCGGCTGGCTGCTTTACCTCCCGTTCAAACTCTGACTGTCAAGCTGTCAGAGCGTGTGCTGAGCTGTGACACTGAGGAAGGGCTCCCTTTCCTCTGTGACATTTTGATCCGATGACTGTGACTAACAACCCCACCCACCATATAAAAAATCCTCATCCTCCAGCAACACGAGTGCACTGGACAGTGATGCGTCATCTGCAAAGCGTTAGGGATCAGGCAAAAGTTTGAAGTTTCCATCTATTGTATTTTTTAAGAGTCAGGGGGAGCAACAGCAGTTGAGTTACCATACTGCCCCAATATACTGTTTGATGATATTTCTGACTGGAAATAGTTTTGTGTCTTTTAGAATTAGTCAGCACTGAAAGTGTCAAGTTAGCACACTTTTATCTACGGACCAGAGACAAATCAATTGCAAAGCAACAAGGAATGACCACCTTCACTGACTTTTGTGATGAGGAGCTCAAGCAGACAGAAAATAACTTTGACCACTTCAAAGATTGACATGAGACAGTGTATGTGACTGATAATCAAGCTACACAAATGTTTGAATTGCCCTAATCATCACATCCCCATTCCTTGACGTCAGGACTTATGACTTGTTATTAAGTCACAAGTCATAATATGGTTTGGTTTGGTCAAGGTTAGGCACAAAAACTACTTGGTTAGGGTTGAGAAAAGATCATACTTTGGGTTAAAATAACTAAATACAAGCGACATAACGTAAGTAACATAAGTAACACAATGTAAGTAACGTAAGTGATGTAATGTAAGTGATGTAATGTACATGATGTCAATCTCACAACATACGGTGACATCAGTTACATAATTTACGTATGTTAACTTACTTACGTTGCATAAATAAAAAACAAATCACTCTTTGCTCTTGGTCACCAACGGGATGCCAATGCCAGTCTCTGGAGGAAAAGTCCTGTAAATGACCAATCCAACCACCCAGGTGACTTGGACATTTCTTGCTCTTTATACCACTGCACTATGGGGCGCTACAGGGGTAACTACAGCATCGAACTTGGCTCACTTCCTGAGTGAAAGTCTTCATTATGCAAACTTTGGCGCTCTTACAGTCTTGACTTCCCCCTTTGCGGCCGTAATAATTAGCAGGACCAGTAAAGGTCGCTGCCTAATGATAAATGTAAATGTGGGTAGTAATTAGGTGTTTGCACTGTTAACCTATATGGTCGTTTTTCTGCTGAGGAGGGCTGGCCTTTAATGGAGAAATTTCATATTTTTCTTTTAGGATGAGGGACACACAATTATTCACTCTAGTATCTCTGAGAAACTTTCCAAGTGGGCCTCGTCTGAAAGTGGGATGCTGCGACTAAAGTGAATAATTAGTACAGGCTCCATACAAGAACCTAAATTATTTTTGCACAGTGGAGAGAAAGAAGAATGATTAATTATTAAGTTTCATGGCCAGAATTACAGTGGTGAAATATGAAATAACAGACGGATGAACACATTTACACACATAAATATTCATGAAGTTCTTTTCATTAAGCGTTTATAGTTAATTGTGTGAGTTAACAATACGTGCATGCACAGAAATCTACATGCAGCTGTAGATGAAATATCTTGACAGCGTTTTGATCATTTTTACATTGACTGTCCGCAGAGATACAGAAGCTCATTTTGCCCTTTCAGTTAACTGTCAGCCTCCCCACAGGGATATCTAAAAGCCACTCACATGTCTCAATGTATCCCTCTTGATGCAGCTGAGCTTTTAGAGTAAAAGGTACATGAGCCTGAGGGATGACGACCTCTGTGCCTATGGAAAATTTTAAGTGTAAGTTTGAGTGCCTGATTGTGTACGTGTGTGTGCGTGGTACCGTACTGTATGTGTGTGTGGAATGGGAAGTGTGTGTGCAAGGGGAAATGGAAGGAGATCAATTTCCATTATTGGTGTGAATTGGATCAATAAGGAAGTCAGTCAACAAAAATATCTAAAAGGCAAATGTAAAGTGATAAAAACACACCTACATGCAAGAGCACGCATGTGCTTGCCACACACACTTGTGCACCCACATAAATACACACACACACACACACACACACACACACGCTTCTTCTGGAGTGGCTGGTTATTGAAATTGCTGTCCAATGGGAAAACTGGAGCATGTCAGAGATACACGAAGGTCAGTACTGCAGAGTGGCATGGTGCAAGAGCACACTGTGTAGGTGAAGCTACCCACAAACACACACACACACACACACACACACACACACACACACATACGCACAAACTGAGTGTGAGCGAGTCAGATAGAAAGGGACACACCCCTCTCTTTTAGTTCAATCCCTCAGGGAAATCACATACTGACACCTCTTTCCTCACTGTTCTTTCACCCACTTCCTCGGCTCTTTTCTTTCTTCTCTGCCTTTTATTCTCCGCTCTATTCAAGTCTCCATTCACTAATGCTCTATTACCACAAAGGAAGGACCGCAAATTGAATGGACAGAGAGAGAATAGCACTAAAACACACAAACAGCCGTCCAAAAACACACTGTGATATTAAAAGAGAAATGAAGAGTGAAAAGAAAGTGCACCTTCATCACCAGGGTTACTGCCTCCTTTATACTGCCTCCCTGAATTTGTCTGTCTGCCTGTCTGTCCGTCTGTCTATCTATCTGTCTATCTATCTATCTGCTAATGTAGCCGTTGTTGCGGTTGACAAACTGTCTATTACTCATGCAGCCTCTCTCTCCTGCCTCTGCACTCACGTCCTTATCTAACTTGGCCTCGCTGGCGGTGAGCTACTGCAGCGATGCCAGTTGAAGAGAAAACCATCTACCCTTTTTTGTAAAAGGAGTGTGGGCAGGCCACCCACCTTAAGTTTTAGATAGATTTCATACATTGGCTTAGAAAACCGCGAAGAAACTGTTCCAACTTTTTTTAGAAAGTGGAGTAAAAAATGGTTGTTTTCTGTAGCACAAGCAGTGGGAATGAAGGGAGAGACATGGAAAAGGAAATATTTATGTTTGTATCTGTAGTATAGCCCTCTGGCTATGAACTACATTTACTTTTACATTTTATTTGAATTCTTATTGAATTCAAAATATATGTTTTTTATTAACTGTGTACAGCAGCTTCTCAGGTGTGCTTTCTATTTTATGCTAGAAAATCCCATAATGCCTCATTTTGCAGACGTGTATCTTGCAGTTATGCAACACTACATCTTTCAGTTAGTGAGTCACAATGACAGTGATTCATAAACCTCCAGAATCTCAATTGGCTATTCCTTAACCTAATTATAGGGCTTATTATCAGTAACTCATCTGCATTTTTTTCTCTATCATTTTTCATTTTTTATTACTAAAGGATGGACCACTTTTTCTGTAACCATGGCGACCAGTTTCCTTCGAAGCAGGTAACAACAACGTGTATAAGGACATAAAATGTGAGTTTTAACCAAAAAAGATGAGCCCGACTGGAAACAATGAATCATCAAACAAGGGACTGACAAAACCCGTCTATAAACACCAAGTTTATCTGTAGATTTACAATATGGAGTTGTAGGATTCAAGCCCGCTACAGCTGTTCTCCAAAACTTTTTAAAGCTACTGCACCTTTCAAGAATACAGAGGCATGTTTGATTCTGTGTGAGTGCCACTTTAAGAAATCGTTGCAGAAGCAATCTTCCTGCCTACATGAGGTGAACAATGACTCATCAGTTGTTTCTTTCTTCTATTTTGCTCGAAGCGGTGAATTTGCCTTCCAGCCCGCCACCCCTCAACTTCATTTCTCTCATTGTGCTCAGGCATGGCAATGGATGAATTAGCCAGAGACAGAGTCAATGTACTATAAACTAGTCTATACAATAGAAGAATAAATCATTTGCGCTTTACTTACACTGTACATACCAATAAAACTTGCTGGATGAAAACTTTTTGGACTTTCATTGATCTTTATTTGTCAATTTCACAATAGAGAAACAACAAACTGTTCAGAAAATGTCTCCCAGTCTACCTCAGCCTTAGGAAATATGGCACACATAATCATGTTGTATATTTTCATTGTATATCTGCAGCTGTTTATAAAACTTGAGAGCTTCAAGAAGTTGTTACACATCGACATTACAAAATAAGTCTAGAGGGGTAGGTGGTTATGTGTTAACATGATGTGTATCTGTCTGCACTTGTCAAATTTTCTTTGACACACAATAAATTCACATTGTGCCCTGTGGTTTTACTGCCGTGGGGCTTTTTTAATTGTCATTTCATCTTTCCACAGAATGTTTTACCAAGGATGGATCTTACTTTATCTGTATAAAGGTTAATTCATTTGCCATGTGATCCAAAAAAACAAAATTGATCATGGTCACATGGATCACGGGTTTAAAACACACATATGGTCAAAGGTAGAGTTAAAATAGACGAGGACTGCAGTGAAATGGGAATCCAAAGTGGAGAAAAGGTGGGAAAAATAGTTCTATCACCATAAAATATATAATGTTCAGTCAAGCCGAAATGACAAATTCTTTAGTGTATGGTAAATGGACAAGTAAATGGACTGCATTTATAAAGCACTTCCATCCCAATGTGTTTTATCACTTGCCTCTGATTCATCCACTCACACACAAACACACAGTGATGGAAGTGAGCTGCCATTCAGACAGTTCTCACTCCCAACCATCAAATACAGCAGCCTGGTCAGTGGCCCTACGCTTCTACTGTAAGTTTGACGCTGTGGCTACCCTCGAAGCGTGAGATTTTTTGCCTGCAACATTTATTTTGAAAGTCTAACCAGACCTGAAAGTAGTTTTTGTGCCTAACTTGACCGTGGAGCCATGTGTGTGTAACACCAACGCTAGAGAAGTAAGTGTCATAGCTTGAAGCTTAAAGGCCACAAAGGCCAAGCTGCCATATTTTCCGAGTTAGGCGTGAGAATGATGGGACATTTGGAGCAATTTGGAGTTCACATTGTCATATGGACAGGAGGAGCTAAAACAAAAAAGCCAAAAACTAAAACAAACAAATTGTAAGAAACAAACAAATTGTAAGAACCTGATTATTATAAAATAACCCACTGCAACACTGTGTGCTGCCTCTTAGTGTGTCTGCACTGATTGTTAGTTGCTGTGCCCTCATGCTTTGCTTTTAATTATATTAACTCAGGCAACAGACGGTGAACGTGTCATGATTATTAGCTTGCAAACTGAATCAATGTAGAGCACTGAAATGCCTTCTTGTACTCTTTGAAGTTTAGATCAGCAGGGACTCTGTCTGCAGCAAATATACAGCCACGCTGTATATTTACCTGCAGATAGGTGCATGTACAGTGGTGGACTGTGTAGGCATGTGCACACAAACACACACACAAGGAGAAAGAGAAGGAGCTTGCTCAATACCCTGCAGGGATCCACTTGAGATAAAATTCAGCAGCGCTGAATAATACCCTCCATTTATCAAGGAGAAAACACTAACCCTGACAAACGCACACGCACACACACGTATATATACAGCACTCTCAGAGGGTTGCTGGGATGTGAAGGTGCCCTTGTGTCAGTGGTCATTTATCAGAATATGTGATTCAAAGTGCCACGGCAGGCGAGGCCCACTGGTTTCTACTTGTGTAAATTTCTCCTCATCGCTTTGAACCCTACGGGTGTGCCCCCCGTAATGTAAAACACTCCCTCACCTGTGCTTGGATTTGCATCATTCATCCACTGTGAGCTCTGTGACAGGACCAAATGCCACCACAGCAGGAAAAAGGATACAACAAACAAATGAGTTAGACTTTAGCCCAATATGCAATGAAGTCTTTCCACCTCGACCAGCTACAACAGCAAAATGCTAATAGCATAATAAATATTAACACTTAATAATGTCAAATATAACAATATGTCACACACACTTAAAATGATGTATTGACCTTCTGGTTCAAAACATCAAGAAAGTAGGTCTAAACAGATCCAGGAAACTGTATACATACACAGGGCTGATATCTCCTGTTTTATTTACTAGATTATTATTGATTTATTTTGTTTACTGCTGGAAGTCCATCTTGTTAGTTTCCTGTCTGCCTCTATTCTATCCAGTGTTTTTGGTGCAACGAAGAGGGCTTGAGTTAAACTTGCATAGCAAACGTGGTCGGTATTTCAATGTCCAAATGAAGGGGAAAAAATCAATTAAATGTAAACGAGGTATGCAAATACTTGGAAAAATACAGCTTATGTGCATGTACACACTTTGTCTGGACATAATCCTGAACCTTTCCGGATTTAAAACACAAACTAAAACAAAGTCTGCAAGTGTCTTCACACACACCCCTGAACAGCTGCATCAGCTGATGCACCAACCACGCTCGCCTACTTCCATCAGCTGCTGGACGATCGATGTGAAGCTGTCAAGTCACTGCACTTTCTCCACTGCTGCAGCTACTACTCATGCATGTAACGCCTTACCTGTTATCACCGAGTCCCTCAACGTTCACAATCGATGAATGACCGAAGAACGATGTTGAGAACTGTAGAACGTTACAGATCCTACTCCCAATATTTTAATTCAAGTCAACAGCAATCGATGCGATAAAAATCAATGGGAGAAGCTTGCACTTGGGAGATAAAAACTGCAGTGACAATGGCAGGTGATATTGGAGCTTGATATGTTCACTACACAATGGATCAAACCGGTTAAGCTAGAAGACCTACATTTTTATTTCTATTTAATCATATACAGACATGGTTCACTTTTCACTTTATAAGAGATTTTGTTGCATAAAAATGAATCACAGCACATTCACTTCATTTAAAAAACATATTTATGTGCAACATTTATTCTAAATAAATGTATTTTTACTATTAGTTGTGACTGATAATTGGAAACATGCGTGGCTGTCTAGGTCCACTTGAGTATTCGCAGAGAACATTGCTTCTGCAGGTTTTCGGGGTTATGTTATACAATATTATCTGGTGAGTTAAACCATTTTCCCTGTAGTGGCTCCTCCACCACTTCACGTATGGTGCAGTGGTATACTACCTACATAGGTCACTTGTTTTGTGCTGCCATTGGAGATAATTTGTTTCAATCTCAAGCATCGAGTGCTCAACGATGTTGGGCTCCGCGGCTGTGTGTGTGTGTGTGTGTGTGTGTTCGACTGAATGTGCTGAATATCAAGCTCTGTGTCGACTGCTTACTGCTGCATATCAGACTGCTGGTACTCACATTGAGGATGAAAGCAGAGTAGACAAGAAATACACACTGATGGTTTAACACAAGGCTGAAATTACTGAGTCAGATCTTTAGGGAGAAACTGTTGCATTTCTTCATGTCTTTAGTTGCTCCTTATTCCTATTTGTATTTGATTTTGATTGTTTGTTTTGACTACAAGTTTTCTATTTTATTTCATTTTATTATGTGATTTCTTTTACTTACCTTTGAGTTTGTGAAAATGTGGATGTTGCTGGGAGCTCCACTGGCTTATGGAATCAGACTTTGGCTGTTTGCAGTAGGGGAGAACTACTGCATACGTGTAAAAAAGTTATATAAAGTCTTTAGTTGCTCCAGAGGAAGCTGCACTTAATCTGATACGCTGCCTCCTGTGATGTTAGTCTGTTGCTAAGTTGCATTTTGGGTGATGTAGGTGCCAGGTTTTTGAAAAGCAGTCCACTGGTCTAGCATTGCAATACTCTAACACTGAATGGACAGTTTTAAAACAAATGATCAAAACTGATACAGCAGAACCAGAGATATCACCTTTTTTATTCAACACATTTTCTTCCCTTTCAAAACCTGGCACCTACATTACCCACAATGCAACAGAGAGACATCACTGGGGGCTATTTATCCGATTGCATGCAGCTTCCTCTGGAGCCACAAAAGGCGCCAATACTACTTTTTTTCCACATAGCAGTAGTACTCCCCAAGATCTGTAAACACACTTGTACACTTAATGTGTAAAATCAGTGGAGTCACCCTTTAAATGAGCATTTCCAGGAGCCAAATCTTATCTAATATCTATTTACATTCATTCTAAATGACTAAATTCTTATTCAGTATGTGAGTCGATAAATGTATAATAGTATACATTTTTGACAGAAGATCCCTCTGTCAGTAGCTACATCGACTGCTCAGCTGCACGTCATCGAGCAAGACTATGAATGCCTAACTGCTCACATACAGGAAAGTATTTTGTTTAAAAAGGAAACTTGCACAGTTGGTATACAATCTCAGGAAAAAGTGGTAAGAAAATATGATGAGATGGAGAAATACAATTAATTTCCTTAAGTGTCAAACATCTGGCATCATAATATCAAATGTTTGTGATCAGGACAGAATAACTTTTCAATCAAAAGGACAGACATGTGCAAGGACGCAGGCAGACACACACAATGTGCCACTAAGGCAATAGTCATCACAATGTGCCACTTGTTTTTTATTCCTGTGAGAAAATTCTCTTTTCATTTTCCTCCAGCAGTGAGATCAGAGCACACAGTTGCGCCTGTCCCCAAACTGAAAAGTATAACCCTATAGAGTGCACAGTTTAGGAGGCTAAACCTACTCCATCAGCCAGAAACACTTTCATGTCATTAGGGTCAATCTATCTGGGCCGCTACTGTACAATATAGCGTTCCTGGACACACTCATTCACACCCCCACACACACACACACAGACATAATTGCGTGCTGTGCAGTTGTGTTTGTTATGTTAAAATTTTTCCACCTCAGTATTCAGCACAGGAATTTTCCATAGCTTTCAGCACACAATCGTTACTACAGTAAATGAGAAGAAAATGTAGAGACATCTGTGCAGGGAGATGAGGAGGAGAGATGCGGATAATTGTCGAGGAGCTGAGGGTAAACACACCTGTCCCCAAGTGTTGCTTTTAGAGGTGCACACACTTGTTGAGCCTCTCACGAACTGCGCAGACAGTACAGCAGCAAAGGCTCAGTATGTGTGAATACGAACAGTTATGAAACCGAGAATACATTTGCGTCCACAAACAAACACCCAGAACAGCAGAGCTTATAAAATATATAAATGATATCCGCGCAAACACTTATTTTGTTGAATTTTAGTGAAGCTGGGCCATCTCTCCCTCACAGACACACAAGCACGTAAGCACCACCCCCGATTCCCTGACGAATTAATCCTCACATCTGTTCTGCTGGAGACTGAGAAGAGATTAACCTGCTGCTTTTACTGCCTCATTGGCTCACACGCATGCAAAAATCAACACACACACACACAGACATACATGCATACATACAGTATATCGCTTTCACACCTACATGCTGTGCAAACATACAAGAGCAGGGGTCACACAATCGCACATATTCAGGACACACGCAGAGCATTTGTAGACAATCAGACGCTCGCATTCACAGAAATCTTAATCCGTCGGATCAGAGGATGAGAGTCGTGACATTACCAAAACCTTTTCGTGGAAACAATGACTGTAAAACAAATACAGAATTCATTCCTCTAAACGCGTCTTCGAGACATAAACAAATTCTGTCGGGCAGCTCCTGCAGGTGGCGCTGCACACACTGCACAACAGCCTAATCAGACAGGATTACAGTACTGGTGACGCTTCAGCAACGGACCGTCAGAAACAAACACAGAAAGGCTGTAAGAGAGGAATGCAGTCGGGCAAGACTTTCAGCAACGTAACCCGACTGTGGAAATGCGTATGTGGAGGGCTGACTCAGAGGTCCATTAGCACTGTAACGACAGACACACGCACACACACACACACACAATGTAGCCTGTATATATAAAGGTCAAATGAATAAAACAAATGGCCATCACAATCAAACACACAAGAGACTGTTATTATGGGCGTTTGTGAAATTTCAAGTTATGTTGATAAACTTGTTGAGATGCACTGCATGCAAATACAAGCACTCACACACATGCACACACTGTATCATACAGAGTATATACTGTAATATATAATTAAATGTTTATGTATATTAATGACACACTGACATAAATTGAGTATTTCTTCACAGTGAATATTGTCTCTTTCATATACGAATGACAACAATTGTGCAGGTAGGGTTGTGTGTGTGTCATCAATGTGCACACACACGTGCCTGCGTCACAGTGAGTGTGTATCTGTCGAGGTAATTAGGTCTGTGCAGAACATGTCGACACTGGCAGCCAATCAAATATTTTTTTTCTGTTTTGCTGCCAATAACATTAAATCCCTCTGCAATGTAAGACACAAATGAAACACACACACGTTCTCATATTGTGTACAAACACAACCACACACATGGTCTCAAACTAATTCTGCTTGACGGCACGTGTGAGGATACGAGAGAGCAGCAATTTTGAGGTATCTGCTTGTGTGCCACAAGTCACACAAAAGAGCGAGCGAGACGGAGCGAAAAAGAAACAAAGGGGCAAAAAAACATCAAAATGAGGCTCACTGCTCTGGGGACTGCAAGAACAAATTGTATCAACTCAACTGAAAAACTAAAAACAAACACGAACTTGCATGTAGCACGCACAAATAGAGATGGTGCACAAGCACACATCCGCCAATCAAACAAAAATGACACTGCCTTTAATTTCCTACCTTTCATGTTTATTGCTGTTTTATGTTTTATCCAGCCGTCTTTTATCTGAACCCTCAAACACACACACACACACACACACACACACACACACACACACACACATAGCGCGCACACACACACACACAAACAGAAGCCCCAGGCAAGTAATAAGTATCTCAGCGACTCAATCAGCGGAGAAAGACAGCAACAGGAGCTGAAACTTACCTCCTCCAGACTCAAGTCCATCCTTCTCCAAAACGAGAACGGTGAGAGAATAACAAGAGGACAGGAGTGTGTGTGTGTGTATGTGTGTGTGTGTGTGTGTGTGTGTGTGTGTGTGTGTTTGTGTGTGTGTGTGTGTGTGTGTGTGTGTGAAAGGAAAATTAAAAAGGAGATCAAGGGACCAAAAGAACAAAACAGGGATTTATAACTGATTTGATTAAAAAGAAAACTAGGAGTGTTGAGTGTATTGAGGTGAATGTATAGAGACTATAGTCTACCTGTAGTTGTTACAGACTGGCCAAAGAAAAAAAAACTAACAGGAAGAAGGAAAAGAGAAGAGGGCAGAGGGCGTGAAGCATATAGCATCCTGTTTTTCACACAGCGTGGACAAGAGAGTAGTGAAGAAGAAGAAGAAGAGTGAATCCTACCTGGAGTTGTTCGGACAACGTGGTGGACTGTCTGGTAGTCAGGGCTGGAGCTGAACTCTCATCAGGACGCAGAAACACTTGCTGACCGCGTCTGCAGGCATCAAAAATAACAGTCAGGACCTCTGTGTGTATGTGTGTGTGTGTGTGTATTTGAGTTGTCCGCTGTGCACACATGGAGTCAGCTGAGTGATAAGCTGCTGGAAAAAGAGCATTTTCACACACAGACACACACACTCAACAACTTATCTTTTGCCTGAACTGAGGAGTGCAGGAATTTAAAGGTGTGTGAGGGAATGTAGGAGAAAAGGTGAGTGTGTTCACGTGTGTGTGTGTGTGTGTGTGTGTGTGTGTGTGTCTGTCTGTGTGTGTGTCTGTGTGTAAAGTCCTTACAGGTCCTTCCCTTTCTTCCTCTCGAGCGCAGTCATGTCATCTCCACCTGTCGTACGCAGAGAGAGCGCTGGAGTCACACACACATTCGCACACTCAGCGACGCACCGATGCACACACTCGCGCCGGCAGGCTGAGACACACACTGGCGAGCCAACACCGTGAGCCGCAACGCATAGAGCCGAGAGTGAACACTCCCTCCTCCTCCTCTCTCCTCCCACCTCTCCCTCTCTCTCTCTCTCTCTCTCTCTCTGCTCCTCCTCTGGGTCTTACTGCCTCTCTCAACCCTCAACATGTTTCAGTTTCCTGCTGTCAGTGTGTGCGCTGGCAGGACGCACACACACACACAAAAGAAGCCACCAAATACAGGTACAGTAGATGGGAAGCAGTGGAAATATGAACCCAGTCGCCATAATATTATGAGTAATAGATAGTTAGAGACTCATCCCTTTTGGATTTTAGTGATTTCAATTTAAAAAAAACACTGTCATCACCACGAAAAAGACACACTAGCTTTTTGTTTTCAAACATTTTAAATGACCTTTACATTTTCTTGACAAGCATTTATGACTGGTGACTGACTGACTGGTACAAAAGTCTTTCCCGTTAACTTCTGTGTAGACCAAAACATTAGACATTACACCTATAACCAGAGGACTCTAACCTGAGGGAATAATGTATTTAAACCTTATATGGTCCAAGGTCACCGCATTTTTAAGCATTTTTTATTTATATAACAAGCAGTTTTGATGTCAGGTGAACCGTTGAAGGTGAAGTAAAAGCTCTCTCCCAAATCATTTAGATATAGGTCTTGTTCAGGGCTGCACCTAACGATTGTTTTGTTAGTTTCGCCGCACTGCCGGATCCAGCCCTAGTCTTTTCAGCCCAAAATAACTGGCCATGCCATTTCCAAAATGGCTGCCAAGTGGCAATACTTGCCTAAAAGGACTTTGACCCATCCAGCAACCTCAGCCTCCACCCTGATGGACTTTCTTACTCTTTATACGACATCACCTGACATTTATTGTGAGTGGTATTTGGAGACATTTGTTCTCCCCCGAAGGTAAATCGGTAGGACTGGCATACCACCTGCACACAAAATTTGACTTAAGCGTATGTGCTGCACACAATTTCAAAACACAAGCTATATGCTTCACTATTAGTTTAATTTATGTATATCAAATTAAATCTGTAATATATATATAATATATTGTAGATGGTTCAAATTTCAATAATTTTGCTGATCATACATTTAGATATTTCTCATTAGCTCAAAAGGTTAAAGCCATATATGATATGATATGATCAAAATGTCTTTCGGCAAGACTGAGGTAAGAGAAAGTATTTCATGTAAGAGCAAGTGAAATGAAAAAGGGCTGAACAAGTGAATAATGCCCCAGAATTCTGCAAAGTAACATAAAGTAGGCACAAAAACTGATTAAACTGCAGTCTCTGCCCTGCAAATGCTGTTTCTATAATCTGATTTTCACCCAGTCTTAATAAAAAATAAAACATTATGAGTTCTTGGAAAATAAATAAACCCAAATTTAGCCCTACAACCAGCCTAACACAAACAAATAATTTTAATGCATCAAATATTTAAAAGATTTATCTCCACCAACACTCCTCTATGCATTTATTCAGCAGGCAGATTCATCATATCAGCCCCAATCTGCTGCAGGAAGCGTCCCGTGAGCCCCTGACAGCTGACTCTCTGAGGTGACATTGGCAGTGACGGGACATTTAGCATGAAGCTGTACAGCAGGCTGAATAGGACTGTGTAATGTCGTCCATCAATCTGACAACAACCCTCAGAGTCATTTACTAAAAACAAGCTGGCCGGCAGCTATGCACACACTCAAACAATGTCACGGCATATCAGATGGATAATGTTGCTCTTACAGCAGCTGTATCAAGTCAACACTGTCATTAATTTTTAGGTTTTATTTCAAATGCACTCTGTCTCACGGTAAGACTTCTGTTGTGTGAGATTTTTGTTAAACGCAGATCGCTTAAAAAAGGTATTGACTGAATCAATTTGTCGCTATCACAAGCAAACAGTCACAATGCTGGATCACAACTGGCTGAGAGAAGCAGCTCCTCTAATTCAAATAAAGTAAGCCGCTTCGGTTCAAATGCTGAAAATTGGGCTGACTGAGAAAAGATATTGTTAATTGTTTGGAAAAACAATCCAAATGAATTAGTGTTGTGACATGTTTACTGGAGGCTGAAATTGCCTGAAATAACAAGGCATCTTTAAAAATATGAGAACTTTAACTACTTAAACAAAGTCACATTCGATCAGTTTCATTATTAACTTTCTTTTAGCATATTAAATACGCTGCTCTATAGTGTTTGAAGCAGTATAATGCTTATGCACGAAATGTTTTGCACGTTCTCATGTACCGTACAGCATTTTCTTGTACCTGAGCATGACTATTTCCACATCCGGGGGGGGGGGGTTACCATCGGGTTACCAAAGTGTTGGTCCTAGAGCCTCATAATTAATCCATCATTTCAACTTACAAGGTTCAAGGTTAATTTATTTATCATTTTACAACTACATGGTTGCATAAATGAAACTGAGTTTGAGTCGTTTTATGCTACATCACAGAAACAACAGAAACAAAACAAACTATATTACAGAGTGGATAGCTCGGGATGAATTGAGGGGTCTCACACTCTGAGGAAAGAAGCTGCTCTGTGGTCTGGTGGTGCAGCAGCAGATACTTCTGTATCTTTTGCCAGATGGCAGCAGGGTGAACAGACTGTGGTTTGGGTGGGTGTTGTCTTTTAGTGTCCTTTGGGCTCTGTGCAGACATCTCACTTCATCTATATCATTGATGCGCTGTAGATGGGTTCCTGTGATTTTATTGGCAGTTTTAATCACCCACTGTAGAGCCTTCCTATCCTGGGCTTTGTACAAACCATGCCATTTTTGCGAAACGCTGATGAAATCTGGTGCAAGCTGTCGTGGTTGACTGGGTTTAGGCACAGAACTCTTACTCAGGAAACCAGGGGCTGAATCCTGTTTGGAACACATTATTATACTGTTTCATGGTTATTTTTACACCAAGTCCACTTTATTTTTACACATTTTCAGTTTCTTTACAGTTTTCTGCTGCTGCTTGGTCAGATTTAAGCAACAACTATACTCGGTCAGGTGTAGGAAAACATTACATTATTTTATTATTTTCTCATTCACTGTTACAGAGTGTTTGGTCAGTGACACATTTCTTTCCTTCCCCTGTTATGCAGAAAGATAGAAAACACATTTTCTGGCATCCCTGCTCCCGAACACGAGTGCTCCCCATGACAGCTTATACTACCAAACACACCAAACGAAGAAAAACACTTGAAGAAAAGAAAGAGGCAAAGAGAGCTGCCTCGAAAAAAAAAGACTGTTGCTGATGCCGACAGCACTTTCAGCAGCTTTACTCAACATTAAACGGTTGACAAGCCTGTTCCACATGATAAAAGCCAATCACGTATGAATGTTTGTAACTGACGTGCAAAAATGTAAATTTATTAGGTGAAAATATTCAATTCACATGTGAAGGTGTGTATAAAAATGCATATTTTCTATGTGAGGTTTTTGTAAAGGATGCATACGTCAAAGACTTCTTGGTCAGTGCTTGGAGAGAGGGGGAGCTCAGAGTCAGAGGTTGATCCTGGGTTCATGGAGTCATTCTGACCTGAGTGTGCTCAGCAATAAAATGCTGTAATATCCCAGAAAACCCTGAGGCTGCCTGTTTTCTAAACACGGTGAAAGGTTACTCCTGTACAGCAGAACCTCAAACACACTGACCAGTGTTGGCCAATAGCAGCAAAATACACAGAGAGGAAATCAGCACTGCACACTGTTCATGTTATCACTTCTGCTACTGTGTCTCTCATTGACAGAGCTCACATGAACACACACTCAGGTGGGCCCTAACAGGCGCTCAGGACAACACACAAGCAGCCAGAACACACACTTGAAAACAGGTTAGTTCAAAGCAAATTCTCCTCAAAGACTGTCTCTCCTCATCTGCTGTGGACTCTGTGATCTAGATTACCTATTAAACACACACACAGACACGCGCACACGCACACGCACACGCACACACACACACACACACACACACACGTTCAGCTGAATAGAGTATTGATCCCAAGTTTTTGATTAAAACAGGGGCTGTTGTTGCCGCTCAGATGCAATCAACACACAAACCCAACGTGTGATCACTTACTCACTCAGTTGCTCTTTGACACACACACAAGCACAGTGCAGCAGCATGAATAACTACAGCACAGAGGAACATAATTAGCGAGGATGCAAGCATGGACCTGGGATCTGACGAGGATACAGCCAGTAACCTTAGTGTGTGTGCGTGTGCTGGTGCGCGTATGTATTTATGAACAAAATGTGTGTCAACATGTTGTGTTGTTGGCTGTGATGAGGTGAGGGTTGGGGTTAATGTGTGTGTATGATGTCCATAAAAAACAGTGATTGAAAGTGCAAATGTACAGAAATGTATAGAAATGTGCGTGTGCCTGTGTGTGTGTGTGTGTGTTTGTGTGTGTGTGTGTGTCTGTGTGTGTGTGTGTGTGTGTGTGTGTGTGTGTGTGTGTGTGTGTGTGTGTGTGTGTGTTTGTGTGTGTGTCCTGGCAGCGGAGTGATTGAAAGCTCTAAATGGCGAAGCAGCACTCAGGGGAATAGGGCTAATATACATAATGGTGGAGCTATATTAACAGCATCCTGATCCACCCCCCTGACACATAGACACGCACACACACACACACACACACACACACACACACACAAACACCTAGGCGTCAGTTGAGCCTCTTCTTCTCATCCCCCACACACAACCAGTTTTCCTCTCGCTGGTCTGACTGAGCTGATGAAAAAGGACGGATAATAAAAACATCTGAGTTCTGAGGAAATAAATAATTAGTATGTTTATACAAGCTCCTCGCTTAACTGTATTGTTAGCAACAATAATTGCAGGGCAGTTTTTCATGCAGGTTTAAGTGCATATTTGTTCATTGTACTCATGTGATCGCTGATTAATGACTGATTATTACATGACAGCCTCTCAGGTGACAGATTACTGCCACTCCACAGATATATTAACATTTCATTATCAATTCCTCGCTGATAAAATCACGCAGCATTCTCTAAAACCGATCCTCCATGGCATGAAAAATTTCGAGAGCCTTTCACATCAGCTTCTCATTCACTGCGCGTCCATCCCGGCTTGAAAGGGATCTGCAAACGAATTGACATCCTCTCCAGTGGAACAATGGTGGATTCCATCTTGAGGTGGCCGCTTCAGAAATGTGCGCCGCTTGATGAGCAATGTGCACTCGTGGAAACGCTTCTGCTGTGTGAGGAGCCGGAAAAGATGGAGAGAGGCAGTAAATGGTCACGCTTGCAGAGGAGTGTAGGTGCAGATTGTTAGGTCGGATCGGGGATGAGCACGAGGTGCTTCACTGGGAGACTAAAACAGAACAGAACTGTTCTTTGTTTTCAACTCTGACACCTGCCCTAGGCGAAAGCCTTGCACACCTGGAGCTGTATTCAAAAACATTCTGAGAATTCCCTCAGAGAGCTCCTAACTCAGCCTAAAGCTAAGAGTCCTAGCTTAAGAGTGATTCAAGGAAAAGTTCACCCAAAAATGAAAACTCAGTCGTTACCTACTGACCCTCATGCAGTTGGAAAGTCAGTGAAGTTCTGGACATCACAGCAAAACAGCGCAGCAGCATTCTTAGCAAGCGGCTGGGGACAAATGAATGGCTCAATACAGCCCCGAGGTCCCAAACTGATTTAAAATACTTTTTTTACACTCTGTGTCTTGTCTGAAGTGGGTGCATGAGCTTGAATGCAGGTTGAATTTGGAAATAACAGCTTTTAAAATTAATTTAGGATCTCTTTGATTATGTTGGACCCATGGAGCCATTTTATGTTTTTTATGTTTTAAAACAGGTCCCCATCTACTTCAGTTGTTTAGGAGAATGCTGCAACGCTATTTTGCTGTGAAGCTACGAAACTTCACCCAACTTTCCATCAGCATGGAGGGTGAATAGATAATTAACTTTCATTTTTGGTGAACTTATCCTTTAAGGAAACTTCTTCAAGCAACTCTAAGCAAGAAGGAGAAAGACACACGAGGGGACAGGAGGTGTGGTTAACCCTGTTGCATTAATTAGAAGATAATCACAGAATTTAGTCTCTATTAAGACACTGTGTGATTACAAATATTATTTTATGTAATAATAAACATATCTGTTGAATAAATTGGGAGCCATACTTTAACAGAAGCCTACAAAACATTTGAAAACAGAGGCTGACCTACACAGTAACCCATTCACATGCTGATGTTATTATATTTATTCATTAGCTTACATTTATTTACCATGTTGATAAATTAAGTAGGCCTTCTTCAACTTTTTGATATTAATGAGCATAAAACCGTTTAAAAGGAAAATTCAAACCAATGTGCAGGTGAGGGAGAATATATATGCCTCAGTCCCTCTGGCTGTGCGCACCAGTGAGGCGTGTGATGAGTCGCAGTCTAAAGCGAGAGGAACTGTGAAAGCGCTGTAATTGTTTGTGTCATCACTCTGTTCATTGAAGATTGTGACAGACTCAAGTCATAACTGCTGCACTGATGCATTTTCACAGTTGCAAAATATCTTAGTGTTGTGATCACTTTCATTTCTGCCATTATAGCGTTATTGTGTAACTAGAATGACCACAAACAATATCCCTGCGTGACCGAAACTGTAGCGTTTCGTTAACTCACTGTCATTCAGCGTTTTCTCCTTCCTCTTTATATTTCCACCATTTTCTCCTCTGCTTAAGAAACTCTTAAGACTCTTCAAAGTCCTCCTCCTTACTCCTTACAGTTTCTCAACTTAGGAGCTCTCATAAGGGCGAAGACGCTTTGTGAATAACTTCTAGTCCTTTCGGTCTAGTCTTAATTTTAAGGGAGTAATCCTAAATGTTCTCAGAATTTCATCTCAACAAGCCACTTGGACTTTGGACTTGGAGGCTTTATGAATACTTGACAATTAAAGTGATTCTTATTCTGCGTCTGATTCCCCTGTCCCATAATATAGAGACTAGTGTTGACATTTCAAACAGAATATACAGTGCATTCATCCCAAACAGTGTAGAACTGTATGTGAGATTTAATCTATTATTTAATCAGTGTGTAAATGAGTCTATAGCTACAGTAGAGCTGAGAGAAGCCAAGGCTACAGCCTGATGTGATGCATGCTGGAGCCGTCAATTCTGAAAATCTATGCTGTCTCAGAACTGTTAAGTGCCTCGGATAAAAAGTGTTCACCACATGGTGAATGACTAGCGGCTTAGAGAAAAGTGTGTGCCCGACTGTGTGCGTGTGTGTGTGTGTGTGTGTGAATATTACTTAAGCTTATTGTTACTCATAACTAATTTCCTTAAACAACACAAGCAGTAAAACAACAGCAGGAAAGCGACAATGACGCCCTACTTTGGAAAGTCACGCAGACATACGCAATAACACACACACACTTAACAGCCAGCTGCACTGTTTGTATTGATAACCTATTTCAATAGTGGCTCTACCCTGTAAGGCACAGCACTTGTCTGAAACAATGCCTCTGAATGCAACAGGCATCAATAACGCTGCCAACGGGATGCAGAAATAACAGCCGGTGTGCTGAACCAGCTGAGATAAAAGCCATTTCTACCTCCTTTAAAACCCACACATACATATTTCACCTTTAGCGTGTATTGATAACTCAAACAGGACATTGCTGCTTACACTCAAAATATGAGCATTTGTCCTCATGTGGGAAAAAAAATGCTTTTAAAGTCCTTCACCGACTAAAGGACGCTGCAGTCTGCTCTCCACTGCTGCAAATTTGTTCCAACTGCAAGACTCATTTGAAGGCTTTTAAGTGGCAGGTATCCATTTTGTGTTTTAAAAATTAATCAGATGATGAAAAGAGTAAGTGTTCTGTAAGCAAAGGTCTTAAGATGACTCATAACCTTTCAAGCAGTGCAGAATGTGCTTCATTTCCACACCAAAAAAATTATAATTCAAGGTAGGTGCGTGGGCGCCTTTCATTCAAATGGTAGAAATCTAACCTCTGTCTGTGAAAAAAAAAAGCAAAACCTAGAGCTTGTTGCACACATTACAAAAGTCATTTCATTACAAGCAGAGAGTCCACACGTCCATCCACACAGCTTATGAACCTTTCTGGCTTCTATTCATCAGAAATGACAAAGCTGCTTCACGTCAACGTTTCGAGAGGCGGGTTGCTGGTTGCTATGTGAGTTAGAACGTTGGCAACCTGAACAGTTTATAAGCCAGTTTCCATACCAACACACACTGTCTCCTAACTAGAGTCCATCTCGGCAGCGTTGAGTGAGCAGAAGCAGATGAGAGGATGAGGAAAATGAAAAAGATCAGAGGAGAAGCAAAGAGAGGAGAGACCCTACTGCTTTATAGAAAGCATCCCACCTGCTGAGCAACACTACAATGCTAATGTTAATGTATTAGACGCTGTATATTTATCTGAGACAGAATTTCAACTAGCAGCCTTAACAGCAGGTTAGTTGCATAATTCTTTAGTTTGCTGATTGACGGTTTACTGCTGTTGAAATTGGAGGCTGTTCAGCAGGTAGTCTGTCTGAAATCCAGCTTTTTTCCCTCCAAAGTCAAATAACCTGGAAAGTTCTGAGCGAGCTGAGTAAAAAGCTAACACTCAAAGGGAAGGTTCAAGGCACAAAATGTGGAGTGGATGTGAGATGCTACCAGGCTGTCAGCACGCTGAGCATTTGTGGAGTAATGATGACAAAACTGCCTGGGAGCACAGGAGAGATTACCCGTTTTTTGACCTGGCAAAACCGGAGTCTTTCCTGGGCTCACAGCAGCAAAACAGACATATTCTCTACTGGCTTTGTTCTTCGATCGATCTTCGTGACCTCTGTGTATGAACTGGACTGGCTGAGGTCTGACTCTGAAACTGTAATTGTTTTTAAGGACATCATAACTGATCCTTTGATCCATGTGAGGGTCTCTGTCACTCACCATTAAGACAGAGAGGCTCTGAGTGGATTTACAACAACAACAACTCTGCAATGGTTTAAACCCTGTCCTGTCTTCCTGCTGATGATCAGACTGTAATGAGATATCAAAGATGTGCATTTGACGAATTTGTCATTGATTACCTCAAATCTCGTTTTTGCAGCTAAAGCCAGATTTCAAGTCGGTCCCAACTTAGTCTTCCTCATTGGCCTCTTGTTGGTTCACTCTCTCCAACTGATTCCTTGTTGCATGTTGTGAATGGATGCTATGTGTATAAATCACTTTGTACTGTATAGCAAGACAGGATAGAGCTGATGACATGTTGGTTGATGACATACTGTTTGGTTATACTTTATAAGAATCTAGAAACATTCTTGGGTTGTGTCTTCTGCATTTAAACTCTGCAGCAGCCTTACTTGCAGTGTGGCGGCTGCGTTGCTGAACTGCTGCTCACTCACTTGTGTGTCAACACAGGCCGAGTTGCTGCTGCAGCACGGCTCATGACTGTCCTATCTGTTTACATGGAGTTTTCACCTTTTCTAATTATCAGCGAATATGATGATTTGATTTTTCTTTACCCCCGTTGAAAGAGCGAGAAAGTGGGAGGGGGAAAGAGAGGGAGGCAGGGAGGGAAAGAAAGAGTGCACAGTAAAAACACTGCCCTTCACCTGTTGTGTGTATTCCATTCATGTCTGTGACATATTCTACACACACAGGCATTAAAACTCTAGTGAAACGCAGATATGACGTCAATGTGACTGTCTACAGGTCGCTTTCAGGTCTATTTTTGCTGAGAACAGCGCATGTGTCATGGTAAAAATAGGCGAGTATCCGAATCTCTAGATGACACGTCGCCGCAGCCTCGCTTGACAAGCACCTGAGGAGCGCAGCTCAGGGTGCCAGTGTGGCTGCTCAAACCTGTTAACATGAAAGCAGTAAGTGTGGCCAGCCTGTTAGGGCCCTGGCACACTGGGCAGGCAGCTGGCCATCAGCCAGTGTCAGGGCTGTTGTTGAGCGTCTGTGGCCCTACTTGTGCTGCACTGTTAGCACTAGTCAGTGACTTTTTAGCAGATGGTGTGTAGGACCTGTGTGCGTGAATCTGTGTGTGTTTCCTCTGCCTCTTCACCATTACCATTTGTAACTTTTATTCAGACATTCTTGATTAGAAGTGGCTATCGAAGCAAGAGTGGTGAAAAAAATGCTGCCTTATCATAACAGCTGTCTGTATATCGCAGTTTCAGTTTCCCCTTTTGAATGACTGAATACAGAATACTGCCACCTGGTGGTATGGGGAGGTATACCTCTCATGTGGGTGCATAGTGAACAAGCCAGTTGGCCGTCGACGAAAGTCTTTCAACAGTCAGTCTTCATCGCAGCTCGTTCTTTGATGGTGGTTTGGTGTCTGGGCCCTTAATGTCAACACAGTTAATGAGAACAGCAGCAGCATTTGTGTGGTTTGCAAATGTGTTACAACTTCCTTATCAAGGGTTTACGTGTTGCCTAATGTCTAAAGCCTTCACTAATGAATGAACATCCCTTTGGTGGTTCTGCTGCAGTATTACTCTTCTTAGCTAGCGCTCTAATTCATCAGGAATGACCCTCCAATGGATCATTGGGCTGGGCTGCAGAGAAGCTGGAGTAGACTCCATTTGTTAAGAACTTATTAACACATACAACTGCAGACTTGATGGATGCAAGTTGGACCCTTTGCCAATTATACAACTTAAAGGGTTTCTTACTTTCTACTGAGCAATCTTGTCTGCGAGTAAGTCAGTGTTATAGATTTCCATCCAGTCAATCTATCCAGTCCGCAGTCGTAATTGTTAGTAAGTTGTCAATAAATGGAATTTGGCTCTTAAGCTTTTTTCATGGAGGTACAGATAAGTGGGTAAATGATCAACTGCAGTGGTCACCTGATGAACTTAAGAGCTGAGGACAAACCAGTTGTCTGTAGGGCAGTAGGGCTGCACAATATATGGTAATATTATCAAAAACTGCAAAGTGCAATATCCAAATCGCAGAGGCTACAATTTTTTTTTGTAACAAAAGCAGTTGAAAGGAGACAAAACAGGACAGGAGCTAAAACAGAGTGTTTCAGACAGAGGGGGATACAGTGCTGCAGAACTGGACAGTGTAAGATAACTAATGCCTTTGTGTTTGCATTAAAGCATGTAAACCTACTCTAGTAGTAACCCAAAATAAAACGAACAACTTGAAAATAGCACAATATGTCTTTAGTAGTTTTTGAATGAAAATGAAAATTGTGATGCGAAAATAATAATTCCCATTCATCATAAATCATATCACAATCGTAATATCCATCAAAATAATCGGAATATGATTTTTTTTTTTTATTATTATTGTTTATTTTACAATCTGGCAACCCAAACAAATAATGCTATACAGTGACAACTTGCAAACACAAAACTAGAAAGTAGGACCACAGAGGTTAAAGAAAAAGTCTTAAGTACTTCCAAAGTACTGATCTGTGTCCGCAGCTATTTGGAGAAACACTCATTAATAAAGCTGATGGTACCACCCATCGTGACGAGATGACCCTCTCAACTTTCCAATGTGAACATAAATACAGGTAGTAAAATGTGTGTTTGTGTTTATGTGTGTTAAGGAGAGCTCCTCTCCTGTCATAGTTAGCTGCTTCCTTCCTGATGTGCTGCTTAACAATGTTCGGGCACACACACACACATTTCCTTCCTTTAGTATTTGGTTAGTGCTGCTCAGGTCAGAGGTGAGTGGGAAACAGTGGGGAGTTGTGTGATAAAATCCAGAGGACGGGGAAGTGAAAGAGAGATAGTGAGATGACCAAGGAGACAGAGAGATGGAAGGAAGGCGGCAAACTGCTAATGGGAAGTTAAAGGTTGAGCTGGGAGGCAACTGAACCTGTCGATCATCGTCAGTGTAGCCTCTGGTAATGTCTGCGTCAGCTAAAAGATTTCAAAGCCGACACGCAGTCTTTGTTAGATGAACACATGCACACTTGCATGCACCGCAAGGGTGGAAGAACACACCCAAACACACACAGGTCAAATGGAGAGTGCTGCAGAAAATCTCCTGCGGTGAAAAAGGTAGAAATAGAGCAGAAGTTAGAGCAAGGTTAAAAGATGGAGGTGGAGACTACCTGAGAGAAAGCGAGAGCAAGGGAGAAAGAAAACACTGCGGCAACAACAGCAGCTGAACAAAGAAGCTAAAGGATAATAGCTGGAGAGAAGTCATGCAGGGCCAGCGAGACAAAAAGGAGACAGACGCAGGAACACTGCAGTGAAACAGTTCCACCCTCTCGCTCCGTTTCCTTCTCTTACTTTCTTTGCACAAAACTACCAAACAACTAATGAGGTGTGGGCGACAGACCCCAACAGCAACACCCTGCACTGCCTTTGTGTTTGCAATGTGTGTTTGGGAATGTGAATCTGATATTTGCATGATACTTTGCATGTGATTGCTTGCGTGTGTGATGGTGTCTGGCTGTATTATCACCTCTGTGCTCTCTTTATCTCTTCATTTCTCTAATCTAATTGGTTCCTCAGTTCAACCAATCTGAATGCCGCACAGAGACTATCTGCTGCGTGTTAATGTTGAGCAGGCTGAATGGACGCTACAAGTGGTAATGACGATGACAGGCCGTGTGTACATGTGTGTGTGTGTGTGTGTGTGTGTGTGCATGAAATAACCACACTGACTCCGATTTGTTGCTATGGCACCCCATCTTCCTGAGGTGCAAATATCACAGAACAATTTATACCCACAATTTCCTCTCCATAATGAAGCAGTGAATGCAATGACCCTGGCACTCTCACACACACACACACACACACACACTTGCAGCAGCTTTATCCTCTCTCAGAGCAGCCTCAACCCACTGGTACAAATGTCGGATCCAAACTAACCTCAGGGACTGAAAGGAGTTATAAAGGAGAATAACCATATTTTCAGAGGGGAAATATTGCTCACTCATGGACACGTCACTGTAGAGCTGATCAGGGATAATCTCCCAAACAAACACAGTACAGTCAGTAGTACAGTCATTACCCCCCATTCCATCCCCTAGAAGCAGAGAGAGTGCAGGGGCAGAGGAGTTGCTTAGTTGAACGTGTTAGTCTAGTCTGCCTGACTCACCGATTCTTTATTTGACTGAGGTTTGTGCAGGTTGAAATCTATGGCACCAATAGATTGTGTATAAAGATGGACGACGCATCTCCATTTCCTTCCACTGTACAAAGTTGAAGCTAAATTACCCAGGATACAGTACAGTTTGGAGTCGGAGTATGCGCAGTAGTGATCACCAGTTGGAGCCATTATATCAAGGTCCCGCCCATACACGACTCAATTGGGACTTTTGGAGAGATGTCATGTCCTTCATCTTTATATACAGTCAATGCCCAAATCATTATTATATAAATATCAGTGGCCTAAATGTGTTGTGTATTGATTAATCCATAGCGCTGTCTGTGGTGCTGATATAGCGGAGCAATTTTTAATTGCGCCTTTTTGTCCTAGTCCCACCCTTCTTTCGATTTCATAATATTCTAATATATATAAATATATAAGTTATACTTCAAATACTCAGTTCTTTACTGTATTGTATTGTATCTTATAGAGTAGCGTCACTTTCATGATGATGAAAGTGACAAGTAGCAACGTGTAGCAGCAGAAGACTGAGGGTATTGTAGCGACACAATGCCGCCTGTAGTGTTTCTGATCATGCAATAGCATCTGTGCTGCTGAAAATACAACCCCCGCCCAACCACATGACATGACTGCAGTTCATTTTTTACTAATGGGTGAGGGTTGGTAATAAGCTGGGTTTGAAAAAGAACAAATCACTGACTGACTTCAGTAGCAACATTGTCAAGTTTAAACTTTCCAAACCCCTTATGATTTTGTTAGAGAGCTTTAGTCAGATCTTTTTTGTAGCTTAAGGAGAGAATCGCTCACATCCACAAAACTGACAGAGTTATGTGCAATACTGTAGAAATATCTGATGGGAATTCTGTCTCGGAGTTCTCATTACATGTCGAATAATGATGCAAGATGTTTTACAGCGCCGATAGAGGCAGAGGGGAGCTGAGACAGACACCAGGATGTTGTTAGAGCGTGTGATCCGACTGTGAAAAAGTTTATGGCACCTAGAGATAAAAACAGAAGAGCTCTGGCAAGTACTGTAGTAGTGCTGGTAGCATTAGTGTTCTGGAGCTTTTGATTTTATCACATAAGGTTTTTGGCTCATCAAAATGGATTTCAGCTCTTCTTGTCCATGTTGCTCACAGAGATCTTTGGTTCAAAAGGGCAGTAAATCTAAAAAAAAATATGAACTTACAACTATTTGCACATCTTTTCACCTCTTTTTGCACATCAAACTGTTTAACTTTTTTTGTCTATAAAATGTCATATACAAGACCAATACAAGCACAGTTTACCAGAGCCAAAGCGTTCTATTATTAAATAGACTATCTAAATAGATCTATTTATTGTGTTTGTAAATCAAACAAACCTTGTGTGTTCCTCTCCAGTGATATGTCATAAGGAAATACAAGCTACATGTAAACTTAGCAATTCTCAGTTATGGCCAGTAAAACGTAGTAATTATTGACACATGATGTCATGATTCTCCAAATCCCAGATTCAATTTGATTTTCTATTCTTTTGTGCTCTGACAATTGTCATTTACATTTTTATATTCTTCTTTAAAAAGATGGGGGTATTACAGCTTGACTTTATCTTGGTGCTATGTGCAGGTTAGGGTTAGACAAGTTCAAATAATATTCACCAAAAAGAAAAACTGCAGAACTCAATAAAAAAAATACCAGCCTTCAGTGATTCAGTGAACAACAAACATCTCCTGAAGTAAATTAATCAAGGATCTTTGGCAATGTTATTAGTTTAGTTCAGTTCCATTGCTTTTATTTGAATTGGATTTTTGAAACTGAACACTCATTTTGATCAAGTTTTGATTAAAAAAACTAATCCTGACGCCCCTTTATTGACAAACCTGATGATAGAAAATTATTTTGATAACTGACCATTTTTCAAGCTAAAACACACAGACAGACAAAACAAATACTATGAAGAAATGTTGAGGGAATGATCTGGGGTTGCTTGTGGACACTGATTAAACGACTGATCAGGTAAATAATTGATAATGAAGATAAAGTAACACTATTTGTTCCAGTCCAGACGGGTGGCCAGGCTGTACAGCTGAGGACTCCACTGTCGATTGAGAGCGAGTGGACACAGAAGGAGGAGAGTAATACAATGTAAGCAGTCTGTGAGAGAGGACAGACAACCAGTTCATTAGTTTGAGCACGACAGAAACGTGGCAAGTCCTTTGAAGCTGTGACGCAGTTGTGACAGTCAACAGGTCAGAACACAGACACACTACCTGTGTCTGAGTACAGAACAGCAGCTAAGGGCGTGCCAACACACACACACACATACACACACTCTGCATGAACATGTCATGAACATGCGTAACAAATGTGCACACACGCCCTCAACACACACATCTACAACATCCACGCCTAAGTAAACACACCTCAGCCGCACACATGTTTGACCTTTCTCCTCTCTGGCCTCTTCCCTCCTCTTCCCGCATATTTTCCCTCTTCCTTCCTTCCTTCCTTTCTTCCTTCCTTCCTTTCTTCCTTCACACATTTTTTCCCCTTAACATCCCTCTTCTGATATCCACTCTTCCGACCTTCAGTTCCAGATTTTTCTGTGCTCTCGCTGCAGGTTGGACACACTAAACAAATCAGTGCTGCTGTCAGAGTGCCCTCAAGTGTACAAATACCTGAACTGCACTCAGCATATGGACTATTTTGACCTCCTGCTGCAAAAAAGATGAGTTTCACATCAGATTTTTAAAATTCTGGAGGCGTCGGAGCAGCATTTAAATTCATCGTATAACTGGAATCTATTTTTATCCTTGCTGACTTCTAACGGTCTCTTTCCTACTACTGTGCCATGCATTTACCCAAGATAATACAAAGAAGTGAATCCATAACCTTGGTGTTTGTCATCAAAGAAAATCCCCACTGCACCTGCACACACCGCGCATTAGTGCTCTCATTCTCATTTGGATTACTGTCATGTACGACTGCACTGCTCCCATTGCTTTGCGTAGACTGAAGACCGAAATTGAAACAGATTTTTGCATTTTTTTGACAATTTCTCTCACAGGTGCTGCAATCATACAGCAGGGCGGAAATAAAGAGCAACTTCTGTGCTGACTTCATCCGAATGCCCCGCATCAATTACAGCATCAGTCCACCTCCCAAACACAAACTTCAAAGTCGTACGAGTGCTCTCCCTCTCCCTCCTGCTCTCTCTCTCTCCTACACATCTCTATAAGGAATACCAATGAGCTTATTGTTTCCATTTCAAAGGGAAGCAGTGGGCCTAAAGAGGGTAAGAATTAAACATCACGTCTGTCCCCAAAAAACAGGATAAATAAGACAAAGACGAGAAAGAAGGAAGTCTAATCCACTGAGAGGCTCCAGTGCCAAGTAGGCCAGATTTACAGTACAATATGTTGGCACTCACACTGTGTGTGCATGTTCAGACTGTCTTATCTTATCTTTCTTTCTTTCATTCTTTCTAGTCTCTTCTTCTCTCTGTTCATGTTTCAGTCTCTTTATCTTAGTCGCATTTTCTCTCGGGTGAATCTGATTGACTGTGACATAAGTACTCTAGCGTAAGAACGTGTGTGTGTGTGCCGGAGTTGGTGAACAACCGGTATGCATGTATGCTTACATCTTATATGTCTTTGTGTGTGTGTGTGTGTGTGTGTGTGTGTGTGTGTGTTTGTGGGTGGGTGTGGGTGTTACACAGTCTCTCAGCAGGTTATCCTTAGCTGGTGCAGAGAAAAAGGGCATACGACAAGTGATGCATGCGTCCACGTGTGTCTCTGTCGCAGTGTGTGCTGCTGAGTTTGAGTTAGGGGTGGATGATATGAATCTTCTACTACATTTATATGTTATTTTATATCACAATAGAGATATATAAAAAGTGATAGATGTAATAATCCCACATAAATTCTGGTTTGGGGTAATCAAGTTAATTGGATCTCTTAATTTTTGATCTCTGTTATCCCTGTGGGTTTTCTATTGACTCTTTTTATTAATGTGTGACGATTCTGTTACAACGGTTTGACACTGTGTTACTGATGTACATGGGCCATATTGCAAAAGACTTAGAAATGTGCCGTCAAAGAGAGGAAAGAAGAAGACAGAAAGCACATAAACATGGATATAAACAAAGCAGGTTTCAAAATCTGCTTTGTAAATGTTCAATGAGGAAAATGCACTTGCAAGACCTCAAGTATACATACACGGTTTTGTTGAGTACAACTAAATGTAACACAGCTTCTGTTACTTATCATGAAACTTTAAAAGGTCCCATATTGTAGAAGTTTCATGTCTTTTCGTTATTATAAAACAGGTTTAGGTTTCATAAATTCTTACAGTACATATGCACTATACTCTACTACTATGCACACAGCCAGTATTCAGAAACGGTGCTTCTAAAAGAGTCATTGGGACTTCTGTGATGTTGTGATGTCACAACTGGACAGTCACCACCCTCAGCCACACTGTAGCATAGTCATGTTTGCAAAAAGACCAGCAGTGCGGATGTGGGAACATGGTCGGAGGTGCCTGCTCAGGCCTGTGAGGGCTGACCAATCAAAGCAGACTGGGCTTTTTAGGGAAGAGTGCCTTAAAGAGACAGGCACTGCAACTGAGTGTGAATAGAGGTGCTACAGCAATGGACAGTATGAGAAAAATAATGTGTTTTTTGAACATTAAAGAACGTTAACATTTTCAAAATAAAGGTGTGAAAATAAGCATAACATGGGACATTTAAAACACAAGAATGTCAATGCAAAATCATTCAATAGTATACGTAAAAAAGTAGAAAATAACCCTTTTTACTTTACTTTTCATCTGGTGACCAATTTAATGTATCCTTCAGGTTGAGAACCACTGGTCTAATACAACCGCTGATATAAAAAGATTTAAAGTATAACAAAATCTAAACACTAAATTACAGTTAGAGCTGGTACTCGTCTGTACCAGATTACATTTTGAGGGTAACATTCCCAATCCTGCACATCATGGAGATTAAAGGCTAAGAGAAGTGATTCTGCTCCACGATTAAAACACTTTATCTCATGATTACTGCAGCCTGCTCGTAGCACTCAACATTAAAGTACTGACAAAGTGTAGTAGTGAGAGTGAATAAGTGTGTGTATGAACCCCTGTGTGTGTGTGCGTGTGTGTATGTGTGTGATTGTGTGTGTAGCACTCCATCTAGGCGGCTGTGCTGCCTGTCCAATCTCCTCACCACTGCGGAGGAAATCAGAAATCATTTTCTCTCCAATTTTCCTCACCTGTCATCTCCCCCCTCTCTCCCTCCTCTCCTCACCTCTCCCTCTCGCTCTGTAACTGGAGCTGATTCTATTTTCTGTTGTTAACACAGTTTACGCTTAAATGCTTTTTCTAAAACGATTTGTTTCTGCCTTTTATGACCCCTTTTAATACCTCCTGTGTCTCAGTCCTAACACCTGTTTTCAGAGTGACCCTAGCTCAATTACACACTCTCTCTCTCACACACACACACACACACACACACACACACACACACACACACACACACACATATGCTTCAATGACGGCCACACGTAAATGCCCAAATACGTACAACCACACAAAAGCCTATAGACTGACAGGATGATTGAGCACACACGCACATGCAAACTCCTTCATCTTTATCACAGTTGGTGATCAAGGGGGATGAGAAAAGCAATGCTAGAAACCTGCTGTCGCCATGGTAACCCGGTCATAACAACCTCCTCTGTCCCTCCTGGTAAAAACACACATTCTCCCCTGAAATCTCCCTTTCCTCCAATCATTGTTCTTCATCTCATTTGCCTTCCTCTTCCTCCCCTTGATGTTGCTCTCCTCTCTTTCCACTGCTTCCCCACATTATTGTCACAACTCTATGCTTTCTGAACATTCCCACTTAGTGCCTTCCAGCCTGCCTTTCTCTTGTTACACTCTCTTTCCCCCTTTCCTCCATCTTCCTCAAGTGTTTTCACATCAAGAGACGGAGACAAACATGACACCAAAGCAGAGCAAATGACAGATAGGAGGAAGGAAATTGAAGAAGATACAAAGAAACAGTCCCGGAAGGAAAGAATCATAAATGCAATGGAAGTTTTGAGTGCAACCAGTTTAATATGTGCTGTCAGAATGATGCATTTAAAGCCAGCCCTGCCAGAATGCAATACAATGGAGTATGAGACAATACGACGCAATACACTATGATGCAATGTTGTGCATATTTTCACTGTAACACTGCTTATATGATATACTTGTAACTGTGTGCGAGAAGAAAGAAAGTGTTCGAGAGAAGGACAGTGTTAAAATTCAGCTTGGTAGTAAACATATTTATTAAAAATTTCTTCCTGCAGTCTGAAATAATACGTTTTCAACTATATCAACAAAAAAAAGTTAAGAAACAACCGTTACAATTGTCGCAACTGTCGTTTACTGAATCCTGCCACACTGACTACAGCTCAACAAGCTGACTCTTCAGCACTATCGTGAGGTTTCTCATGAGGAACTCATGACCAACATGTTCAAAATGAACCACACTGCTGCACATACAGTAACACTTCTAGTGTATTGAAACTGTTCCGGTTGCTTTCAGTCTGCTTCTCAGAGGTTTAAGTCTGTCTTTTCTTTGATTTGGGGCAAGAGACACGTGATGCGTGTGAGCCTTTGCTCCCCCTACAAGATGACTGACAGGTAGAGAGACAGAAGAGTCCACAGAGAGAAAATGGAGGATGGAGGAAGCATCACAGATAAACAGCGCAAAAAGAGGCACAAAGGCAAACCTCAAATGATGAATAAATGAAAGTTACACATATGCCACACTGTTTACCAAGACACTGAGGTCTGCACATTTAGTGATTTACCACAAAAATGTTGTGATAGAAGTCAGTGTAGCCATTCAACAACAGTCATCTAACACGTAGGTTGGGATCAGCGCAACAGCCACAGCTGCTGGGTGACACCGGGAAGTAGCCTGACAGAAGGCAGAGTCAACAGGATGACATTTCGAGGCATGTCAAATCCAATGGATTTAGCTCCGCTCTCAGTTTGATTTGCATACAACTGATTTGGCTGTCAAGTTCGAGACCGTGCAACTTTGCAGATAGCATGAAAGGATGCCCTGCTGCTCACTCACATCTGGCAGGTTCAAAACAACCACAGTTCTGGCTTAGGTTGCCTAGATAACTAGCTTTTACATTATACATTTTGTCCCTGTGTGCTCTCTGGTCCTGACTTGACATCCTCATATTTATTTTTGTTTTCACTTAAGAGTTTTCCTGTTACCAACTTTCTTTCCCTAAACACTGTGCACTCTATGTATAAAACCTTGAAAGCACCTTGTAAATGGTTGTATAAAGTGTTGGGAAGGTTACTTTTGAAATGTAAACATAGGATACTTGTTACCCTTTTAAAGATGTAATAAGAAAAGTAACTATTTTAATTACGTCAGCAAAATAATGTAACTTACTACATTTGACTGCTTTTCACTTTTCTATTGAATGTTTTAAATGTGTTGCCTACTGACAGGCACCAACAAAATAGCTAAATTACCAAATTACCAATCATTGGTCAATGCTCAAAATTTGAGTGCATACACCCTGAATGAGTCTAGACATATTCAGCCATCCTACTCTTGATGGTGTTGCATTCAACAGCTTTGTTGACCCATGTTGTCCATTAACATGCCAAAAGAAGACATTCCTGCACTGTGAAAAGAGGGTATGAAGCGAGAGCAACAGAATGAATATTATATTCCACAAAGAAGATTGTTAATGAAATGAATTCATATGGATGCAACCCCTGAGGGATTGACCAACATGGTTTTTCAGGGCCGATATCATTAGTAATCAAGGAGACCGATAATTGGAACCGATGGACATTTGCAGTAAAAGATAAAAATCTGGAAATCAAAATTCAGAATAAACAATGATGGAATGAAACCAAGTACAATTTACTCAAGCACTGTACTTAAAGCAACATTATGTAACTTTTTTACATTAGAATGACACCTAAATAATTTTGATGGTTCAGTGTCTCAGTGTCTTGTAATAAGGTGAAGGGTGTCTCCGTCTCAGCCACTACACCCCCATCACTTGTTTCTGCACTATGTAACTTCAGTGAGAGGGCAGGATCACAGCGTTACATACATGTGTCTGTTTCTGACCACACGATGAACAACCTGTCCACGGGGTCGGTGAAAACCTCAAGGAAATGTGTGGCTCACTCTAAAGACTCTGAACTTGACAAGTGGAAAGTGATTTAATGAGTAATTTCTCCCAAATTCGCATGTGAAGTATGCCACATAGAAGCACCTGTTTCCTCCGGTAACTCACTTATCATTCGGTTGAAATATATGAAATATGACAAAGTGGATGACGGTGGCCGCTCTTGACACCTCTGAGCAGAGAGGGCGTTTTCAATTAACATCCCCAGAGGAGAGTAACAAGAAGTGGAAGATACAGAAAGAGGGTGACAGGAAGAAATGATTGAACCGTCACTATGCTCGTAACTCAGTTGAGGATGCAAATAAGGTGAAATTAGTTTTGAAATGAGAGTCTGTGCGTGTGTGAGGACTGAGTATGTAAATGTAAAACATACGTGTGTCTGTCTTTTTGTTTGTGTGACCGTGTGTGAACAGGCTGATAAAAAGTTCTCCGTAAACTTCTTCTCTCCCCTCTCTCTCTCTCAGCTTATCATTTCTCTCTCCTCTCTCCCCCTTTTTCCTCTCACTTCCCTCCTCTAATCCCCCTCACCCACCTCTTCCTCATATGTACATTTTCCGTTTAATTATTTAGCTGACATACTTATCCAGAGCGACTTCCATTAATGCAAACAGTGGAAAAAGGGAAAGCTCGTCTGCAAACATACAGCGGCAGCTCTGACACGCTCCTGTACACACCCTGACTTCACGGCAGATAAATGACGGCAGACGTCCGAGCAAAAATCATGGCTGGATTAGTCTTTGCATTCAGTGTCTAACCTTCACTGTACACAGACTTCCTAATAGGGATGAATTGCCATTTTCATCAAGAGAGAAGCACATTAATAATGACCTCCTGTTGGGCCAGGGAGCGGCTCATATAGGGAGCTAAATGGGCCCAAAACCCAGCTATATGTAAAGCATATAAGTGAGAGTGCTATCAGTAAGTCTGTACAAATAAATAATTTTCAAAAAGCTGCCTGCCAGTGCTTTCTACAATGACTCATGCATATTTCTGCCATGTTCAAGCAACTAAAACGATTTGTTAAAGTTAGGAAAAGGTCATGGCCATTAGAGAAAAGATCACCATTATTGTTGGATTGTCTGCAGTGTCGAAGTCATACACTTTCTACACCCAAATGTCTACCCTGACCTCTTCTCTAAAGCCCTATTCACAAGGCGCTAGTACTACCTGGGGACCTTGAATAATCATTTCAGAGCTATAATTGGGAAAATTCACATGAATGCCCTCTCAAGAGGGAACAACAACTTGAAAATTTTGGCAGACGAGTCGTTGAGTTCACCTCGTATGACACTGAAACATGGCGGGCGAAAGTAAACATTGGGTAAATGGTAAGAAAGTTTAACCAAAGTCATCTATTGTGTGTGTTTCAACGTGTTGTTTAAATGCTCTGAGTGATAAAAAGCACGACAACTTCTCTTTGGCGTCCATGTTGCGCCCACATTCTGACATGACGCCTATGAACACACTGAAGTCGGAAGAACGACTTCCCAACTCGGGAAATGGGACCATTGAGGAGCACATGAATGCAGCATTTTCCCTAACAAGTGCAGCGAGGGAGACGTGTGTCAAGCACAGTCTCACTATCACTCCCTAAAGCTCACTACAGTTACCATCCACCATTGTGTCCATTCTGAGTGTAAAATCTACTATAAACACCACTCAAAGAAATCCCACAATGGAAAGACAAAAGCAAAGTCCATGGCATGTACAAGAGTTTCTAATAACAATCCCACAATGCAATGCATCACATTTATGCTCACTATAGAGTAAACTATTCAGTGTCACAGTATTTCACAGGGACGAGTGACTGAGTGAACGAGGGAGTGATCTGCCCCGACTGTCATTGGCATCCAATTTCACACCTGTGTAATTAACTTAATTAACTTCTGTGGATTCACCTGTGGGATTTTAGTTAAACAGAGGTCCAAGTAGAGACATATAACTGCTGAATGTCTCTTTCCACATTGTTGAAATAAAACAAGGTCAGTGCAAATGTCTCACAATGCAAATCATTAATATATGTGGTGATTTAAAGATATAATATGTACGAATTCTGCATTAAGATGTCTAAAAATGACGAGACCTAGGGCTGGGCAGTATGTGCTTAAAATAATATCACAATATTTTTAGGCTATATCGCGATATGATAAATACCTTGATATTTTGAAATCTTCTCAAAAGCACATCATAAACGTTAGGACTTGGTGATAACATAAAATATCACAATATTTTTGACTGAATAGGCTCCACTTCAATATCGATATTGCAATAGTATTGTAGGGATGACTCTTGGTACTTATAATAAGAATTCTGATCAATTATCACTAATGTGAATATAATGACTAAGTGGGTAAAGGCAAGTATTAGAACAAGTGGAACAGGAAAGGTCAACATTTATGTCACATCACGATATAATGATATCCAAAATCTAAGACAGTATAAAGTCTCATATTACAAAAGTTTGAAAGTCATCTCTGAGCTCTCCTCCCATCAGTTAACGGCTCTGGATCAGAGCAGAATCATATGTGATGTTGGGTGTTTATTCCTCCAGTATGTCTGGCTCTGCCCGTCTCTCCAGCAGCTGCGCAGCGACAATGATACCTATGGTGGGTCAGTCACACAATCAGTTGCTGCCTGCTCAGCTATGTTAGTTAGCTTGGGAAATGGGAAAGCAGTTTACACATCTCTTTCATCACTACAAGTGTTTCAGCTGTGGCTCATTTACTCTACATTCATTTGTACACTGCACAAATCTAACTTTCATAAGTGCTTTATGTTGAGTCTTAGTTTTTACTCACAGTGGTACTTTTGGCTCACATGCAGTGTAATTTTTGCTAATGGCACATCTGGTTCAGTTTTAGGCACTCAATCACACACTGGTAGCCCACTATGCTGAACAGCAGTCGAGCTATTCTTCTTTTTGCTGCAGGCAGTTTGTAAACATATCTATAACACTTTATAAGTCCCCCCCCGTAGAAACATAATGCCCCCCCATCAATTTCATTCTGCAGCTCATCCTGTGAATTACGATAATTATACACTGTAACACTTATTAATGACTGAGCAATCTGTCTCCAAGATAACAGAGCAATCACAAGAAGAGAAATACGCTGTGTTAGTTTTGAAAGCTTAATTAGAAAAATATATGACCCAGAGAACACTATTGTCTTCCTAAATCTGAGAGAACAGCTGCAACTTTGCCATCAATTTTGTAAAAACAAATAGCATTTTGTTTTTGAGCTACATAAACTAGAAGCTAGTTTTCTGGCCTCTCAGAGAGTAATAGTGAATGGTGCACCACAGGTCAGATTATATCAGTCTGTGTTAAACAGGCCACATGGACAGCAGTGGAAATAGTGTCCCAGTCATACAGTACAGCGTGTACCACCCACAGGCTACGGCCATCACATTCATGGGTCAATATGTGACTGCAAAGACGGTGGATGGTGTGCACATCAAAACAGTGAACATAGGACAATGTTGCACACTGAAATTTGCACTATTTTGTTTGTATATATGGCCGTTTTTTGTTCAGATATTAAAGTTGACTGTTGATTGGACAAATGAAGAAATATAAAGGCATCGCTTTGGATTATGGGAAATTCTGATGAACATTTAAAGGTGACCTACACTATTTTCCTTCAGTGTTTTATATAGTTTCTTGTGCACGTAAAGATCTTGAAAGTGTGTGAAAGTCCACACGAACAGAAGCTCCTCTCTCCCACAGAAATCACTGCTCCTGAAACGCCATGTCAGTAGTCCCGCCTTTAATTCTGTGACTTTGTGACATCACACTACGTCACCATGTCACACATTTGCATAATTTGTGCCTAGCAGCTAGTGTGGCGCATAAAAATTCATTTAGCTCAGCTGCTCTGTTATTGTTTCTCAGCGGTTGCTGGCCTAGGCGTGCATGAGCTGACCAATCAGAGCAGACTCGGTATTTAGGAGGCGGGCCTTAAAGAGACGGGAGCTAAAACAGAGAGTTTCAGACTGAGGGGGAATATAGTGCTGCAACACTAGACAATATGAGAAAACTGATGTGGTTTTTGAGCAATAAAGCAGGTAAACATATTCTAGTAATAACCCAACCAAAATTATGAACCTGAAAATGAGCATAATGTCTCCTTTAATCATAAAAATAATTGGCTGAATATTCGATAATGAAACAATCGTTAGTTGCAGCCCCCTTCGGTTCAGCTTCTATTGAAGAAGATGTCATTTATACATTGTCCATCTTCTCAGCTCATGTGCTCAGCTCTGTCATCGACTTTACACAGATTATATAAACAAAAAATTATGCCCACCAGATATTTATGCACATGTAAATACACACACCGCCCATGTAATCTTGCTCAAAGCTGCAATTACGTCTTCACACATTTAATCTGACCTTAAACCAATTACATGCATGACCTGCCCACATACAGGCACATAAAACGCAGGCACACACACTCTAAAACACACATGCACACCATACAGTAAACAGCGCGCTTCCTCTCATTAGGCTGAATGAATATACCAGAGGAAAGTAAAGGTGTGTGTGTCTGTTTGTCAGAGTAAACAGTGTGGCGGTGTTGGGAGCGATAAGGCTTCCGGTTGTCTGTTGGTTCAGTTCCTGTGTGACGCTGGAGATAAGAGAGCAAGGTCTGTGTGCGGACACACATGCATAAATTTACACACATATGATATACCACACTCACAGGCATAAACCTAAATGTGTGTCAGCCACGATACATCTCTCTGACACATACAGAAACACAAACAAAGGATAAAACCATATCCTCTGATGTTCACACACTAACATTTACACATGAGTGAGCGTGTGGGCTGCGTCCTGACTGGAAGTGACACAAATCCAGTACACAGGAAAAAGAGAGGATAATCAAAAAATCTCCATGTGATATTTCATGATACGTGGAAAAGCTAAGTTTGGATCAAGATCTACTTTGCTGTCGGCAGTGAACAGTAACAATAACGTAATGCTCAGCAGCATCTATTGTTTGACAGAATTCACAGCAAACCTTAAAAAATTAGTTTATAAAACTGTGAAGTTTGGGCTATGAGTGATGTTGCTTTTCTAGGTTTTAGAAAACCTGAAGATCTTAAGGTCAGAGTGTTTTCGCCTACAGAAGAACAGCGTATCAAATCTTAATATTGTTGAATTGCCAATCAAGATGTGTCCACAGCATCCAGTATCAAAACCAGCATTGAGTACTTTGTCAGGTCTTGTTAACATCTTTTTTGATCAACTCTGCCAATGACTGATTCTTTCACAGGCTTTGGCCTTTTGTTTATTTCTCATATTATCCTGTCGTTCCCTCCTCTCATACATACTCACTACTGTGGCTGCAACTGATGGATGTTCACCTCAACCGGTCACATCTATCCAATAGCACAGCGACACACCTACACTGTTAGCCTATCATCTTACTGCTGTCTTTTTAAATATGATTGTCTCCTGCCTTTCATTCAGTCATGCTGCTGGTTTTGTGTGTCCCCTCCGCCTCCCTATCAATGCCGAGTCCTCAGTTTCAACAGCTTCATCACCTTCTTCATTTCGTCTGCATATCGGTCTCTGCAGAGTCATCACCACCACCACCACAGGTGTCTGACTCCACGGGGGGATATTCTTCTTCCCTCCATCACAAAATCTCCCTGTAGAGTCTAAGAGCCAAAGACCTTCTGACAAGACTCAATTATCACATATCATCTGCTGTCATAAACATTTTCTTTACTTCATTAACTCAATTAATTTTCATTAGCCGTGTTAACAGGTTAGTATGAATATAAGGACAAAAATCTGAACTTTTTCATGTAAACGTAGTCAGCTCACCTCATGATGCTTCAAACAGCAGTCCAGCAGCTAAATTGTAAATTCAGCCAGTAGAAATACTGTACGCTGCACACTAATGATGCTGTGAAGTGCAAACTAATGAAGGGAAATATGATTTATTATTCCCGAACAAGGTTCCACAGAGTGTCACTTGTTGGGATCTCTTCTCACTTAAAAGAAAAGGGGGACAGTTGAATTGCTAATCAACTAACAGCAGCTGCAGAAATGTTTATTCAGAAGCAAAACTCATGCCATGTTCATGCATCTTTTGTCAAATTATTGGATAAATGATATAAAAGCATTATACGAGATGGTTATGAAACATCAATGACCACCTGTTGGTGTCATGTACTGTTTAATTTGTAACATCATTGCAACAGCAGACAATTGCCAAGCTTAATTTACCCATAATTTTAATACATCACACGTCCTCAGACAAAAAAATTTTGCTTGTATTTTCTTACCGGTTGATGTAAGACTCATTTGTTTTGTGTGACATTTTGTTTATGCTAAGCAAAAATAGAGCTGCTTTGAATCAGTCAGCTAGAATAAGGTGTGCTGTACATAATGACTTCTGATTATCAGTTATGACTCATTGTGTAAAAGCAAAATGACCTCAAATTTAATGGAGATAAATTATGTAATCGTTGCTTATGAGACAGCAAGAGCCAGACGGTAAGAGTCAGACGGGAAATTAGAACGATGAACGAGAAAGTTGATGAATAAGACAGGAATAAAAGACCAGACAATACTTTATACAAAGGAACGAGAAGCAAAGAGAGGTGGAGAAGAAGAGACCATCAGAGGAGGGAGGGAGGCCACAAGCAAGTTTAATAAGCATCTGCAGAATGATAAAACAAGGCTGATAACACCCACACAATGACCTGATACACACACACACTAACACTCGCACTCACTCACGCACGCTCAGACTCAGACAGCGTAGTAAAGTAAATGGAGCAGGGAGGAGAGCTCCCAACGAGACAGGAGGAGAGAGAAGTGTGAGATGAGAGCTACTGGAATTGACAAAGTGCATCCATAAAAGCACACGTGCGCACACACAAAAGCTATGCGTGAACAAACACACACCTTTATCCACACACACATGCTGGTTATACGTGCGGATATGCTGACATTTAATCCGGCACCTCTTACAGTGCTAACATGATTTTCCATGGCAAGGTAATTAAGCAGCTCAGCAACCTGTAGACTCTCTGTCCCCCTTTTCCTCACCCATTCCCTCTCTCTCTCTCTCTCTGACACTCTCACACAGAAAACTCGATCTTGAACATACAGGCGCGATTTAATGAGTCCAGTTTAGCTTTATCTCTTAACACTGTACTATTCATTAACAATGACAAAAGACAAAACCTGCCTGAGGGCACCGTGTGTGTGTGTGTGGAAATAAAATCTCCAGTTAAGCAGCCAATTAGACCCTTCATCCTTAGACAGAATGCAGCAGCTTACTCCTCTTATCTTCCCGCTCAACGCACTGTATGAGGATGCATCTGGATGCATCATTGTGTGTGCATGTGTGTGTGTATGAGAGACAGAGCGAGGGACTGTCAGCGCATGACGTTTTGCATTAGCGTACGCGCAGGAGCTCCAGCATCTGACATTATCGCTGTGATATGTGACGGCATTTGAGCAAAAAGCAACTAGAATGACAAGACAGAAATATAATGAAGGTCAATGGAGGTTCGTAACGGCCCACAAAGGCCCTCATATTATTTTATAGACACACATGCACATACACAAACACACGCACACAATCTCTGTCTCTTTGACTCACGCACACACAAGCCACCATGACATTTCAGAGGTTAATAGTGTGTTCAAATGCCTTATGCTCCCAGTCATTTGTCAACATTAGCTTTCTAAGAGGGACAGTTTGCTGATATGCAAGGGACTGGCATTTTACACAGTCAGAGCCATTCATAATTAATAGCTGTCATGGACGGAGAGAGGGAGCAAGGAGAGAGCGACGGGAGGGAGCATCATAAATCAGTCATGGCGTCAGGAACTCCAAAATCCTAACACAGGTCATGAAATTAAAATTTACAGATCACTACCGTTTCATGTAATATTTATAATGCTGTCTTTGTAGCTTTTTTTTAAAAATACTTTCAACCATCAGGAGGTGCTGTGGGAGAAAAGCAGCAACCTGCTGATGGAATTTCAAGGCACATTCAGACATATTTTGAGCGAGAGCACCCACATCCGGGCTCATTGTTCATTTTTAATGTACATTCCCAGGCAAGCAACACTGATACTGAGAGGATTATTCTGGTGAAATAAATTAAAATAATTTATCACGGAGCTTTGTAGTGCGTCTCAGCTCATTGTTAAGCTGTCAGGCTGATAACTCTACTGTATTACCTCTCTCTCACCACTCTAACATCATCAGCAGACAGACACAGTCAACGACCAGCTGGTGAAGATAGTGGAGAGTGGAGAGCCAGATATTTCCTTTACGAATTGGTAGAGACCAAAAGAGCTTAAAGAGAGTGAATATTGACCTTCCATTCATCAAGTGAACAGAAACACGAGTCCAAATGAATGATAATGTTGCTCCATACTTCAGGATGTGTAAATGAACAGCTTGCTAAACTTAGCTTGATTTATCGATATTATCAACTCATATTGGCTTATCAAAAATATACTGTATCTGCCTAGACGCAGAAAGAATAATTTAATTCCCAGTGAAGTTTATAGTTTTCACTGGTGTCATTTTGTAATACTGACATGATGCTTTGTTTGTTTGATAACCACATGTGCGGGTCATTGCAAAAAGTGTGTGAATTCTATGTATACATACTGTATGTAAAATAATATTGGCCAATAAATCAGCCCCATATTCTGCAACAAGTTCTATCAATTATTTCCATTATCAATTAATGTTGAATAATGGTTTTCTCACTTAATCAATGGCCTCATTAATCACTGGTTGATAAAACATTTCAAAATGCAGAAAAATGTCCAAAAAGACATCAAGGTGACATTTCCAAGCCTGTAGTGACTTTTCAGTCGAAACTCAAAGATTTGTACGATTAATGTTTTGAATTTAACTTACAGCAGCTAATTTTCTGTCAATCAACTGATCAATTTATCAACTACTTGTTTCTCTAACCTACAATCCTATTAAATTTCTGAAAAAATGGTCTCTTAAATTATTATCCATACTTATTAGTCAACTTTGAAGCTTAAATCTGAGCGAGCTTGACACAGACTGCCCCTAAAATCACAACTCCCCTACAACAGCAGAGATGGAGATGGACAACATTTCTATGAAAACATTACAACAAGGAGAAAATCACTCAGATCTAGATTTAGATGCTGGGGGAGGCTGTGGAAGTGCAGGGAAAGCAGCTCGTAGTGCTGGAGCAGTGCGGACATTAGAGTAAACAGAACAAATGACTGTACGATGTGCTGTATATATAACTGAACAGTATCTGGAACATGTGACAATAAAACAGAGATTTGTGTTCACAAAGACCATCTCTGTAGCAGGAAGGATGTGTGACTGGTTCAGGGTGGAAACCAGTGTGTGTGTGTGTGTGTGTGTGTGTGTGTGTGTGTGTGTGTGTGTGTGTGTGTGTGTGTGTGTGTGTGTGTGTGTGTGTGTGTGCATGTGTGTGGATTGTGATGTCCTGTTGTCGGTCAATTAGGTTTCTCTCCTCTTTTCTCTAATGGGTCTGTGTATCCTTCCTCTTGGGAAGCTGATGGAAGACACACCTCGCAGCTGGCTTCACAAGATCAACACGGCCGTCATTCACACACACACACACACGCGCATCCACGCATACACACATTGACAGGAAACAATTTGGCAGCTCACTGGGCAAACTGGTGGTTATTGGACAATATATTGTAATGGTCATCTAGCTATTACAAACACCACCCTTTCCCACATCACATCTAATGTGTAACTGCAACCATTAAGAAACAATTCACAATGACCTCTGAAAATACTGGTTTCTGATTGGCTGTCAGGTGTTTGACCACCATTTTGAATCAGTGCACAAGGTATAACAATCTTCAGGTGAGCAACAGTAACTCTGCTTCATGCTACACCTGCTAAATGGCACAGTGGATCTAATGGTGCTGCATTCTTCAATTCAGGACACCTCAGGAGGTGTTTCGATTAAGTTTAACGTCCAAAAAATCTATTTAGCTCCATTCATTCATTTCCTCATGTATTGTCTGTTTTTATGGGCTATAAATGGGTCAATGCTACATAGCACAGCAATTATAGCCTAAGCTAGTTTGCAACGCCCGTCCCTCCATTGTCAGGAATACTCATGGCACCACAGACGTAACAGCGCAGGGCACAAACAGCAATACAAGAAAAATACCATAAAAACTTAATGAAAAGATTCAGGACTACACGTCTGATCCCTCGGAGGAGTTTCACATATTGATGCCCTGAGCAGATAAAAAAAAAAACAGTCTGCCGAAACAAGATTTTACAAAAGGGCAGCTTACAATTCCCTATAAATGCACCCGGAGTTATATATTGGGTCGTGTTTTGACCTTTGAATACAGAGCACAAATATTCATTATCCTCCTGTCTCCTTTTCCCCCAGTCTCACATCCTTAACGCAGACTAAATGAACTCTTTATTAGGTTTATCGCAAGTAGTATTGATGTGACAATATGTGACAGAAGATGAAGAAAAATCTCATTCTCTCCCAGGAACTGCAAGACAAGACTTTAAACGTCTTTAAAAGATCCCAACCTGACATGTTTTAACAAAGGAAAAATAATAAGCTTGGAATAATCAGCTTTGGTATTTATGGTAATTAGATACATGTCTTTACTGAGACGTAAGTTGAGCGCAGAGGAACTTTCCCCCTTCGGCAGATGAATATGAAAACGGCTTTCTTAGTGTCCAACCCTGCACACTGAAGGTCAAACATCGCCAAACACATTTTTAGTGAAAGGCAACTCCAAGCAAAAAGGGCACAAAGGACACAAATACATCACATAAAGAGAGAAGATAAGACATCCATCAGTGTCAGATTTCAGACAGAAAATATCAGCCAGAACACAGGACACGGTATACATTTCACAGCGGAGCAAAGCCAGAATCTATCATCCCTAAACTCACATTTTCAGATGTTTTGGTTGACATTTCATTTTTGTCACTTTCTGCCCACTGAGAATTGAACAGAAATGTTATTTTGTAAACACTTCCTCTGTGATTTGCTACATCGCACAAACAACGTTAATGAATGGATGTGATTTCTTTTCAGATCTGAAGTGCTTGTCATCACATCCCTGTCCTCACTCTCTCCATCCTTCCCCACATCTCTTGGCAGCTCCCTGATGTCCACCGTCCATCCTTCCTTCCATTTTGGGAGAGGCCAGCCAGCCGGTGTACCTCTATGAATAAATTACTGCTGGGACCAAATAATACAGTAACACATAACAAGATGGAGGGAGAACGATGGTGAGAGACAAGAGATGAGGGGGGAGGATGAGAAAACAACATCAGCACTGGGAGTGGAAGTAGGTGAGGGAGAGAGGGAGAGAGGGAGGATGCCCACTTGGTCTCAGCTGTAATGTATTATGTATCAGAATGGGCAGAGCAGCAGGAAAAAGCATATGACGAAGTGTGTTCTCACATGTGCCAGTGTGTGTCTGTGTGTGTGTGTGTGTGTGTGTGTGTGTGTGTGTGTGTGTGTGTGAACAAAGGCCTTCACACATAATAAAACTATTCAATACAATAGAATTTGCATTTGTTTTAGTTTTATTGTCATTATTCCATTTTTTCATCTTGGAGAGTATCAATATTTATTATTATTATTTTTCTCTACATATCTATTGCCAGCCTGTAATCCCACGCAGATTCTTCACTTCTGGAGCGGTTTATTTGCTGAGATCTGAAATTGACCGTTTGTCTTTTTGAGAAAAAAATCACAGCCTTGTTGAACTGGGCAACCCTGAGTGGTTGGAAGGTGTCACTTTTTGAGCTGATCTCACTGGCCATCCGAACATGTTGAAACGAGGCTTGGAAGGAAAAGATGTTGTAAATGTTTGCACACATGAAATCATTTGTGGCAAAGCACTAACCTTGAAGCAACGCTTTAAACTTCCCAACTCCGCAGTCAATTTTCTCCAATATCCTAAATGCTAACGTTTCTGTGAAAATGGGAAACTTCATGCCTTTGCTAACATCACTGATCACATTATCTCAAAGGACAGGCAGTTGGAGCTTAGTGATGATCATCACTACTATTTGCACCTGACCTGACCGCAGTTCTTCAGTCCAAGGCCCAGAAATACTCTTCCCATTAGGAGTGATATTTGCTGGTGAGTAAAATTCAATAGCTTTAAATTCATCTTACTGCACTCTAAGTGCTTAAAACTGGCTCATTAAGATAGTCTCTTAGATCAAAAGGCTCATAGCCCAGAACTAGATGCTTTTTCCTCCACGGGGCTCCTGGCATGAAAAGCTTGGACAGCCCTATTTCTAAGCTCACTGCCTGAATGTACTGTAAACTGCAGTAAAACGTGTCTTCTGGCAGCAGAAAACACAACAACATTTGGACGCAGGGACAAATCCCAGGGTGAAAATCTGGGTGAGGATCAGACTAAAATGATTAGCTTTTTGAAAAAATAAAAAAAATAAAGAATCCAGGTCATGGTTAAAAAACAGTAAGTAAAATCAGTTAAGCAATAGCTTTCATCCCCCACATTCACAAAAGCAGAAAAAAAATATATCGAAGTTGTGACTAAGAGAAGAGGCGTAACATGCTGTTAACAAGCACTGAGATTAAGAACAAAGAAAAAAGAAGAGGTGAAAGGAGAGAAAGAAACAAGCAAAAGCTTGAATTTTGATGTTCTGTACTGATGTTTTTAACAACCAAACAACAGAAAAATAACAGAGATGTCATTAAAAGGCTCCTTAAAATGTCACCAGCTCCCACTTCCATCATTCTTTCTACCACACACACAAAGACAACAGCAAAACACAGTAAACAACCATCTTGATCTGGGAAAGAAAAAGAAAGATGCAGGATGGTACATAGACAGAGAGGGGAGGAGTGTTTCCTGCAGGACCGGAGGAAAAAGAAAAAGGAGGAAGACGAGGAAAGAAAAAAAACATGAAAATACAGAAAGAGAGTTTTCTTGCAGCCCAGTTTTTAAGGAGAACTCGGGGCATTTCCAGCAACTTTCTTGTTTCATACTCCCACTCCAGCCCAAAAAAATCAACCCATCATATCCGTCGGATAAAGAAAATGAGAAGGCAAAACAACACAAACACCATCAGCAAACATGAGGGAGAGCTGTGATTCAAACAAGGCCGGCTCCAATCAGAAATAAATCCACCTCCTCATTACATTCAAATTGTTGGTGACATCAAAGTCGCTTCCAGGACCTAACCCGGCCATCAGCACAGTGCTGTGACAAGAGAGAAATAGAAAATGCAGACACATACTTGGCTAAAATCGATTCTCGCAATTTGGTTGTTTCTTGACTCTTGATTAAACAGATACACATATTAAAAAGTCTGTAAAGAGCACCAACACAAACCACTACAGGGAATCATTAAAGGCTCTAAAATCTGAGACCAAATGATGTGTGAAACTGTTACAGTCACATTAATGTCGTTCTGCAGCAGAATTAGTAAGACAGTGGACGCCCACAACATATTTTTGAAGCCTTGGAGTTTCAAATGTTTTCATTGCAGTGGCAATCACAGTGATTTGTTGTCTAATTTACTGCCTAATGGTTTGGCTGTTGTTGTAAATTTAATTTGAGAAATGTGTCAACTCTGTTTTTTGCGATTTTTCACAGACCAGACGTTGTGTTCAGCCAAGACATTATGTTGATGTCTTGCTCACAATGAGAGATGCCGTCTGATTGTGTTCCCCTCGATACAACCCGCACACAGAGGAGTTTGAAGTGAGAAATGTACAAAGCAGAGCGTCTCCTCAGTACAAAACGCTTTATCAACAGCTGGTGCAGCTGTTGTTTCCAAACAGAGTAGGAGATTTTATTGAAGCAACTTTCTTGTTTCATACTCCCACTCCAGCCCAGAAAAATCAACCCATCATATCAGTCGGATCAAGAAAATGAGAAGTCAAAACAACACAAACACCATCAGCAGACATGAGGCAGAACTGTGACTCAAACAAGGCCGGCTCCAATCAGAAATAAATCCACCTCCTCATTACTGACTTCAAATTGTTGGTGACATCAAAGTCGCTTCCAAGACTGCCTAGTTAGTAACCAGGCGAGCTCTGTCCCGATGCAATCTCGCCAGAAAAGCAGACGAAGGGCCGACACACACAACCTCTCGTCCTTATCGAAAAGGCAAGGATGAAAGAGGCAGACAGTAACGAGGCAGAAGGGATAAACAGACCGATGCAAAAAAAAAATATTTAAGGCAGAGGCTGTTTTAAGAGAGATGGAAAAAGACAAAGGAGATGAAAGCAAGCGTGCCTCGCTCTTAGACATCAATCCACTCCACCATGAGGAAGCTTCTCAAAGAAAGAAGACTTTAAAAAGGTGCAATGGGCCCATCAAAGACTTAAACTCTTGCTGCTCTCCCGAGAAACACACAGGTTAGGGCTATCAAACATACTCAAACTCTCTCCATAGTGACTTTGATGTTGAGAAGGAGACTGCACCTGGAGACATCAGCAAAACTGTGACACACATGTGCACCTGTACGCTCCATGTGGAGAAACAACAAACTAGGAGTGGAAGCAAACGTCTGGAGACATGCAGCATCCCCCGCAGTAACACAGCAAGAGCAAGAGAAAAACAGAACACAGACTCCTTTCATCAGGCTCAGGTGCAGCTCTGTGCACATGGATGTACGTTTACCATACAGTGCAGACACGCATAAATACACACGTGTACAAACAGCGCATATATCCCTGCAAGATGCCCTGCTGGCTGTAAAAATTGTTAATTTTTTGCTTGAGTTGCCTTGAAGAGGATTTTTTTTTTTAATCAAGGAAACAGGAGACAGTAAGAGAGAGACAGAAGAAAAAGCGCCTCTGGGCAATTACAAATCTGTGTGTGTGGGTGGGTGTGTGGTCTGAAGGCATGATGGGACAGGTGCGACCAGTTGAGGTCATTGATGCCACAGAAATTGGGGAGAGACACACTGAAAAATGTTTGTATAATGGAAAAGAACCTGCCAGACAGACACACACACACACACACACACACACACACACACACACAGAAACACATTATTTGTGTTGACAGCAGGGCAGCAAAATGAGCATAAACTCTAATTAAAAACTTCGGATTCACACTGCTGAACAGTGTTTGCATCCATCTGTGTGAGTGTGTGTGTGTGTGTGTGTGTGTGTGTGTGTGTGTGTGTGTGTGTTTACCGGTGTCTGTCTCCGTGTGTTATCATTTAGAGCGTATAAGAGTTTCAGAGACGTAAGTTGTCGGTGGGGTGTCTCCTTCGCACGTAATTAGCATATCGTGGCGCTGTTGCTTTAACAGCCAATCAGACTGAGAGAACACTGTCTGAATGCTAATGAGCCCCACTCGTCCTACCAGACTGCTTCACACCACTTCTGCAAGACTTTCAAGCACCCAAGTTATGTGACTGTGTGTATGTGTGTCTGTGTGTCTGTGTATGTGTGTGCTCGTGTGTGGTTGTTTTTTTCTTTACCACACATATGCGGCCCAGGGCATTGTGTGTTCCCACTAGAAAACACGCATGGGTCAAGGACAACCTTTGTGAGATTGTCTGGGAGCAGTTTATGGTCTCTCCACCGTTGTGTCAAACGCATGTGTACTAAAATGTGACACAATAGGTCAAACAAACCACGGCACTCTCTGAGAGAAAGACACATTTATACCCTCTGACCTGCGTTTTCCAATTTTCTGTCTTTCTAAGAACAACGACAGCATTCACAAACATTTTTGGAACCTTTTTTTAGTGGAACATTCAATAGTATGTTTATAATATAACATTGACAATTAAATAACTAATAAAAATAACACATGGCAAGCTATTTTAATGGCCCTTCACTGAAATGTCTCAGTGAGTCAAAAGAGATCAATTATGAAAATAATTGACTGATTGCAGTTAATAAAACTGACAGATGGTGGGATGAAGTTTGGTCATTAGGAGCCCAGCAGCTCATCCCCGGAGCAAGTTATTACAGCCCTGGGAGCAATTTTTGTTGGAGGCTGTCATTATTGAATATTAACAGATCTTTCAATGAACCATTAAAATTATGTATCACCCAGGGTTGGGCGACATCTAAGGAATTAGCATATGATGTCACGCGAGTCATAGCTCACTTCTGTAGCCATTGACAGCAACCTGAGACAGACTGTCTCACCCAGCAGAGAAAACTGTCTCCCCTCAGGGAGTCAGATCAACTCTCACATCTCTATTTGGCAAGCGTCCTACAATCATCCCTGCGTCGGGTTTAAAAGGGTCTTCGTGTCCGTTCCACATTATCTGTAAGTTTGTTGTGTTCAGCCCTCAGAAGCTTGAAACAAAGCTAGTTGGCTGACAATTCTGAGGAAGCTAAGCTAAGAAAACACGAAAGGTAAGATTGAGAGCAACACCCAAGCAAGGGCTTGCAGAAAAGAAACACAGCTGCCAGCAGTGAAACCGAGCATCTCGGGTTCTCCTAATTGGGAAGGCTTCGTAAGAAAATAATACACTGGACACAGAGATGTGACATCAGTGCACTGAGCAGCAACAAGCTTCTTTTCATTTCCTTTCCTGCACGTCACAAACACCAACATCTCACCTTACAGCAACTCTGAGAGGACAAACCAATTTATTGTGTTCTCTTATGTTACAATGGTACAGAGCTCAGAAGTCGATGACCGTCAGCCATCGGCCAACACTATTATTACAACATACCGTGGTGCTACACGCTGTCACATGTGTAAATGGTTGGACAGGTTTTCCTCATACAAAGCACTAAATAATCCAAATAATTATAATAAATAATAAAAATATGATTAAGAAACTAACGAAGGCCTATTGTCGTTCACCCATATATCTTTGGCATCTGTATGCAGCCGTTCCTTCAGAGGAGATGTGAGATGTGTTGAGTCCCTGCCGCTGAAGATGACTATACATGTACTGTATGCGTAGAAGTTTATACTTTTACAAATCCTGTGCTTTAAGTAAAAGCACTCTGCGTCTGCCACAGTTCAATTTAATGTGACTTGATTTATACTTCTCTGCTGTGCATTTTAAAAGCCTCCGGCACAAGCACTTAACATTTCTGTCCATCTGTACTTGGATCTTGTTGAGGAAATGACTGACCTCAAGAGCACTTTGTGACAGTGTGGTATACAGAGCTGGTTTGGGTGTTTACATAATGTCCATCCAGTGTTTTTAATACTGACAGTTTTCTCTGAGAGGACTCCTTGACGTCTTTGGTCTCTCACTCATGTGCAGACTGTATGATCCCAGCTCCGTGGGTCTGTCTGCAGCTCATCAACTCAGCTCAACATACCTAGAGTACGGGCCGTTTCCCACCTAAAAATATTGTGTAAATGTGCTTACTCCATTTCTGTTTATTAGAAACGGAACACAAAACATTTCCATCATGTTTACTTGTTTATACTGTATGTTGTTTGTTCAGATTTATCTTTAAGGGGTTGCATTATACATTTCTGGTAGGATTATTTGTTGGTGCTTTCAAAAAGAGTCTTCTCCTTGCTGTCAGGCTGCCCCCTTACAACAGAAGCTACACTGCACTGGCTGAGGGTAAGGTTTGGGACAGATTTAAAGACCTCAGTGCTTACATTTCAGGGCTTACATCATGGTGTTTCTGGTTGGGTTGTTTATATGTTAACTCTATTTGAGCCACAGGTCTCTGTGATCCTTCACCAGGGAACTTTTAGCGGCCAGGATGTTTTCGTCAGGCAGTGGGTGTCCCTGCTTCTAGGAGCTTAGATGTGCTGTGTCTGTTTCCTTTTTTAAATCCCTCCTCAAAGCTATTTTAATGCAACAGGATTTTTATGATCTATTTTTAGTCTTTCTCATTTTGAGAACTTAATGACTATCTTAGGTTTTAGGCTCTTTCATCCTCTAAATTCACTATTTTATTACGTCTTGGTTGACTACTTTTATCTCTTGGCCCATGGTTTAACCAGCTGTATTTGGAGTCTGAACCCAGTTGTAAAGCACTTTTTTGAAAAGTGCCAACAAAAAATGCAAACAGAGGTAATATACAATATTATTCAGAATTGTCTTGTTATTGTATCTAACATACTGATTCTATATATGTTACACTGTTGGACTTGAATACTGTGTTGTTTAGTGTAGTGTATTTGCTGTCCTGTGGTTGTTTTTTGTCTACCTGCCCAGGGACATTAGATGCAAATTAGCTGCTTGTTAGTTGTGCAATTACTTCTAATTGTGCACCATCACTGGAAAAATAAACAATAAAGCAAAATATTAGTAGTAGCAGTAGCTGTAATAGAAGTAGTAGATGTATTTACACATCCCTTTGGTCCATCTTGCTACTTTTTTGTTTCATATTATCACTGTTTAACTTGAATATCTTTGGGTTTTGGAGCAATTTGAGGAAGTCACAATGGGCTCTGGGACATCACAGTGGCCATTTTTTCTCCGTTTTCTAACATTTTGCAAAACAAACAAGTGATCATTTAATTAAGAGAATAATCAGTTTAATGCACTCACTTAAATACGTATTCTGAAAATCAAGTTGATAGTTGATCTAATCCGTTTTAGAGCTCCTGTTTTAATTAGACACACAGAGTCTCATGTCATTAAGTTACAAGTATTCCAAAAATGGCTGCACACTGATGTTTGCCAGTAATGGCTCTCCTCTCCAATGTACCTGCCACATCCAGTCCGAGCAGTGAAAGCAGTGGGGAGTGCAGTCGTCCTGCTGGGTTTCTATTCGAGCTGTAGTTGGCTGCAGTCGCCTGGTGTACCCAGTGAAAATTAGTCCGTATTAAATGGTGCGAATGAAAATCAGCAGGTGAGGAGCAGGACATGCAACCATGAGACTGGAGGGCTGGTAACAGTAGGAATGGTTTAGGAACTAAAAAATCATCAAAACTTTGGCATAAAAGGATTGTAAATTACATATAAAAGTATTTAATTTATCATTGGTAGCCAGCATATGGAAATCTTAGAGAATAAATTATACTGTATACATTTACTTCTAGAGATGAATCGATTCCCTTTTTTTCATTTCATATGTTTTGCTCCAATGGTTACAAGCATTACTAATATAAAACACCACAACAGCATTTTAAATTTTGCTTAGTGATGTGTAAGTAATTTAAGTAAAACAATTAATGCGTCCCCTAAGTATAACGTCTGAAAATCTTCGGTAAAAATGTGCAGCAGTTTTGTCACGTACTTTGAAGAAACACACACACACACACACACACACACACACACACACACACACACACACACACACACACACACACAACAACATGAACAAATGTCTTGATGAGTGCGTGTACGACCGAGAAAAGACAACTATACCTGCAGATCAAAAGCACACTACATCTAGGACTAATAGAATATAATACCCCTAACCTGTGACACCATTAGTTGCCAGGCAACCTGGACTACTCCTTGGATGAAACACCTGCCCTTCATCTATCAAGCCATCTCAGCAGCTTCTTACTCTCCCTGTCACACCTGTCCCCCTCTCTATGTCTGTCTGGCCGGTGGGATTTCAAGGGTGGCGAAGCGGAGAGTCGGGACAGAGAAGTGAGGACATAAAAAAGATGATGGAGACAATAACACACAGATGAGATGATAAAGGGAACAGAGAGTCTGTCGGAAATAATAACAAACAAGTATGGGGCCACATAAAGACAGTGAGTACAGATAGATACACAGTCAATAGTTTATCGGCCACATGATCAGAATAATCATAACCATGTTTCCAGTTGGCACTCAGCATAAAAATGGCTGCTGGGTAGTGCTAATGGGGTTTATGTCAAAACACTGGATGCATAGCCTGCAGACAGAAATACAATCAGCCTTTTGTGAAAATGATTACAGTATATCAGCTGTAGTGTATGTGTGTGTGTGTGTGTGTGTGTGTGTGTGTGTGTGTGTATGTGTGTGTGTGTCTGTTTATGTATGCGCAGTGTGTGTGTGTGTCTCTGTCTATAGTCTGTGTTCATATGCTGTTGAACAAGACATTTCATTCACTACAAGCATCACAAAACCCCTGAACGTCCCAAATGCGACACTTACAGCCTGTCAGTGGCTTTATCTCTGTGTGAGTCAATCAATAGAGCCGATCAATAAGAAAAAGCCCTGCAGTCAGGGCGAGAGGAAGCGGAGCATAGGAACACATTCTGCTACTCTGCTGTAGAGACCGAGTGCAAAACAATGCAGACAGTAACGGTCACAATAATAATGTGAAGTATTGTAACAACATCAATATATCTTTGGTCAACAAGATGATAAGTCTATAGCCGCAAAACAATGACACACACAAACACATCTGCAGCTGCTAAAACATCTGCAAAATCAGCAGGAACAACAGCTGTGGATTTACAACAGCAGCACATGATGAATATCAGTAATATCTATCTGCTATAAGAACCATTAAAAAAGATAATAACATCCCCCACAGCAGCAAAAGTACAACAACAAAATAAGATCAGTTGAGCGATACGGAGTGATGGGATTCACTGACCACAGGACATTTTCAGCGTCCTAACCTGCACAAAATGAACCCAAAAACTGAAAAACAGGATGTGAGAGTAAGTAATCTCTCCTCTCTACGCTGTGAACTTGCAAATTTTGGAGCTGTGTGGAAGGGATTTCTGCAACTGTGAATTTTCAGATTCATAAATAATTCACTTCAGTCATCTTGTGTCATTTTTCTCCCCCTCTTCTCGTCAGCAGTTACTTCAAACAGTCACTTTTATTTCACATACAGTGTGCCGCTCGAGGATTTACTCTCACTACTACCATTTTTGTAAGTGCAAAAAAATTATAAGAGATTAGATGCATGGATAATCTCACATCCAATAGGCCACCCATTCCTAAAGTTTAGTATGACTCGGCCTAATTCGAAATGTGAAAATCTTCTGGGGCCACCCAAAACTTTTAATCGCAACTCTGATCAATACACAAGACTAAGACAAAGAATTTCCCTATTTTTTTCTCTTTGATGGTGGACCTGGGTGCAGCATTTCTTGCCTTTACTGCATGCGTCATCTCAGGTGACGCTACACAGCTAATCGCATCCGTGCATTCTGATAAGCATTGCAACTCAAGTCGGTGAGTCCGGTCTTGTCCGAGCACCAAAACGGTGTGAGGACGTTTCTTTCTCTCTTCTTTCTTTCTTTGATCGCTTATTTGAGGGCCTAAGCACGCTCAAAAACTTGCTCACTAGCGCCACCTGAAACGCAGCCCCTGGGACTAATTTCACCCACAGCTAGACCTACAAAAGGCTCTTGTAGCCATGACCTAAAGCTAACAGCAAGTCAGCCAATTTTGTATTTAGCGCACATTTTGTACTGTTGTACTTTAATTCATTTTATTTATTCTGAACGTTCTGAACACATGTTAAAATGCTGAAGTAGGTATTATATAAAAATATATAATAGGGATGTCACCGGTTTACCGCCAAAAATAATATCTGACCAGTTACTCATCTATACAGTAGGTAAATTTGCATACAGACACACTGAAGAAGGAGAAACACCCTGCTGCCATGTCCGAGGATGGTTCACAGGCAAAGATCAAGTCGCTGTTCACCAGGGGAAGAACGTGTGCTCACCAGTTGGAGAAGACATCCAGAGCGGACGACAGTGATGTTGTGTCTGTGATCCCTGCAAGAAGTCAACACTAGGTGCCTACAGAAACACATGAGTAAGCCTACACGTACACAAACTAAAATAGATGTAGCTGTTCACACCGAAATTGAAACGACCTTCAAACTAAAGAAGTCGATGCATTAGTGTCACAGCAGAACAACAAACCTTAAACACAATCTTCACTAGGACTGCAAGTGCTAAAGCCGTATGTCAAACCTAATTTGCTGTATGCTATCTCTCTGGCAGATTACGCCACATTTATTTAAATTTATTTACCCCTCTGGCTATAGGGGAGGGTACACACACACACACACACACAGAGCACACCTCTACCGCCTATCAATTAGGGTGTCACCACACACTCGGAGCTACTTGATACTGTTTTCTAATTAAACCAAAGCTCTGTGTCCCAAGCACAGCTGCCTCACCTCCCACCTTAAATTCTTCGGGGAGCGCACACACATAAACACACAAACAGCCTCACACACACACACACACACACACACACACACACACAGTATGCCAGTTGTAGACGTTGACAAAAACACCTTCAGAGAACTGCACACACTAGTGCCTGGCTGCCCATTGGATTACTGACAGCAACACAAGGGTACTTATACACACACACACATGCTTTTAACTTCTATACACTGACACACTTAAAACATATACACACTCTGGAGACACACACGTTTGCACACACACAGAAACACCTGTCTGTGGCAACAGTCCATAGAGATAAAAAGGCTGACAGGAGCTGCTGGAGCTAAAGCTGGGAACCATGGGAGCTGTCAGGCCCATTTCCCCGTGACACCTCCAGGCTCTCACATGCACACACATGCACGCGCACGCACGCACGCACACACACACACACACACACACACACACACACACACACACACACACACACACACACACACACACACACACACACACACACACACACACACACGTGATGACATTGTATTGACTGCCGTTGGCTCCCTGAAGCTGAATTCTTACCATAACCATAATACACTGTAGTTAATCCAAACCTTCTTCCAACACTAAACCTGGTGTGGTTTTAATCTTAAACCTGAAACATTTGAACCCTTCAGCTCATCCTAACTGTAACTCTAGCCTCCGTCTTTAAAATAACGCTTCCTAATAAGGTGTGCGGAACAGTCATAACAACTGACCAGCTGGCCAGGTTTTCTATTCTTGTGCAGAACCCACAATAGAAACAGCAGAGGTACCAAAAAAAGATCGTACACAGTTTCTAGAAAAATTACGCACACCCATAAGTCAAATGAGTCACATTTACCCTGACATGATACACGAACCACACAGAGAAATAAGGTGAAATAATGTTTGTTTTGGTTTTTTTTAAAGGAAAAGAATAGCAACGCTGCGTCAGCTATTGGCTGGAACAATAATGGATGCAACATTATTACATTTCATGCAGAAGCAAACATACTCTTGATTATATTGATGTTCTGCGGTGGTTCATGTGCGAATTAAATGTAATAAACTGTCCAGGGCAGGGCAGGTCTGCAGAGAAAAAAAGGGTGTGATTCATAAACAGTACCTTAGGGTCGTAGATGAATAGTGTTTTCAAATCCACTACACACTGCCACAGTTTGTAATGAGCACAATTATTCTCTTCCAATGACGCAAACAAGTCCACCAGCTAAAACCCCTCTCAGGGTTTCCACCAGTATGAAGTATTAAGACTGACACTGACTCCCTTGCCGGGCCTGAGCATTTGGGAGTTTTTTAAAAAATGTAGCATGTAGTGGGGTCAAGACAGCAGGAGAAGGAGCGAAAGCAGGTGATGAAGAGTATGAAGATGGCACTAATGTTATAGCAGTGAACTTAGCAGTGAAGTGAGTTAGCAGTACAGTTTAGGCTCTTTGTCGCAGAATAAAAGCTACAACTCCTGAAGACCCAAGCCAGGTTCCTGTGTCTTGCTTGTGTACTGCTGGTTAAAGTGAAGGGAGTTAGCGACAACTTCCACCCACCCAGTCTCACTCAAGCTGGACTGACCTTTAAGGTGGACCAGCTATTCTCATTTTAATGACAAGCTGCTTCTCAAACCCCCACTCCCCAGGCCCTGACAACTTGTCTGGTGGAAACCTTGTGTCTGTATGTCTCAATCTGGAGCAACCTACCTTGCTAGGGGAAAAGTTCATCTCAAATCTATAGCTACCTGTATATGTACAACATACAGTATGCCTGCAGCTGCTTCACAGTGAAAGACTTCACCTACGCTTCAACTATCAGCACTGGGCTGCACAACTATGTGTATGTTCTCTCCTAAATTTGGGTGTAAAGTCTACTACAGGCTTAGTAAATACTAGTTCATTTGTAACTAAATCCGCTGCTTGATTACACCATGATTACCTGAGGCTTAACCAAACTAGTTTGGATGGAAGGTCATAATTAGGGCAAGTGGCTAATCATGTGTAAAGACAGCGTTCCAGTCCTCATTAGCTTTCTGGCTGGCATGAGCCACTTGGCATCGGATCACATCATAGCAAGCTAGATGGATATTGAAAGATCAATAAATTAGGCCTCTACTGGATTACTGTGCTGCAGAATAGCATGTTCTGTGTGGCTCTTTTACCATTAGTGAGTATAATTCTGACATTTTACACCAACCCTGGGGTTGGTTGTTACTTAGAAAAGTATGCTGTAACTTATTTTGGTGATGCAGCTGCTTTTATTTTTAGTAACGTGTAAATAACAATTTAGTAATAATTTATGTTCTAAGTAAGCTAAATTTGAACACACAGCTGATGCAAAAGGCTTCAGATCTCCAGTTTTGGTCTCATTTCTACTTGATCCTCGTTCACAGCTGGACAGATTGTGCATGATTGTGTTGAGTCAGAAGATCTCAGTTATATGAAACAGGACTAAAAAAATCAGTCAACATGAGCACATGTAAACAAAGTAGGTTAATTTTGGCTGGATTAACTGAAGTTGTTACAGATTAGATACCATTTTAAACATAACACATCTGTATATAAATCTTCTCCTTCACTCCAGACTGGTTCCATTTATATCTCAATTAGGAGGCACAGCATTTGCTTTATTGCTCTATTTTACAGTAAATAGCTATTAGTGTGGTGAATCAATTTGGATAAAACAGGAAATCACTGGGAGATTACAGGCCAAGTCAAGGAGAACCAAACTAATGAAAAAATGGATTTCCACTCAGACAGTTATATTACATCTTATTACATAGATTACACTCTGTTTAACATTAATGTTAAACAGCATGTTGGCATCAGTTAATTAATGCATCCATCTCCTTCCCTCAGGCTTACGTACAAACACACACAGTAGTAAAGTACAGGCCTTGCTATGGCATTTATTGAGTGTGCTGAGGTAAATCAATTTGGTGCAGTGGTGTAGCTACAGTTTCCATACAGTACCACTCCTTTGCACTGCCTTGATTTCCTTTGAATACAAAAGAGACTTTTCCATCATCCTGGTGCATGAACTTCCATCAGAACCCCACCAAAAGAAATATGATTTTAACTGCTGCTCATTAAATTGCATTGACATCACGTGTGCATCTGCTACAATGGGAAAAAAGTCATTTCCAGATCAAGTTTCCTTTGATTTAATCTTTGAAACTGAGATACTTTAACGGTTACTCTACCGTATCTATGTCACCTGTCCGTTATTTGTAAGTCTATAAATGTTGGTGTGTGTTTATTTGTTGGCTGAGGTATGCATGAAAATAAGATGTGTGTGTGTGTATGTGTGTGTGACTCAGGTGACCTTCGCACCTATCTACACTGGCTCTCTTTCATCTGGTTCGCTTTCATTTTCAAGTGTACAGTAAACTGAAGAGCAGTAGCAAAGGGAGCCGAGCAGGGTTGGGAAGCAGTGCTCTCTGCCGTGTATTAGCATGTAAGGTTATCTTTCAATGACAACCTCTTAAATCCAGGAGACTCTCCTGGATAATGTGATGAGACTACTGTAGGATTATGTTGTACTGTGCGGTTGTAATGTATTTTATCTTGGTTTCAGAGAAATAGAGTTTCTTCTTCAGTTTGATTTGGCCAAATCAGAGCTGTATCAAATGAAGAATGCTTCATCTTTGCAATCAGGCACAAAACACTTCATTAAAACTGCTTCATGTATTATCACATTTCTAAAAAGCATCTTCTCTACCGCAAATCTAAAAACTCACTGGGAGCCATACTTGACTTCTCTCCTCTCTTACACCACTTTTACATCAAAAATTAGAATATACGTATACGCAGGCTTTTTAAACACAGGTCGAACCACTTAAAGTAATTGACTCCTTTCCCATTGCCAAGAGACGAGTTTGCCTTTCAGTTTTTCTTGCCATGATGTGGAAAAAACAGGGAAAATTAGACAGCAACAGATAATATTCCTCATCAGACTACATCCAGAATTACATCCAGATTGATATTCAGAATGAGACAAATGGAGTGAGTCATCTCCCTTTTTTCTCATCCATGTTGAGAGTGGTAGTTACGTTAATATTTAACTTTAGTCTCTCGTTCACGATGCATTTAAAAGCATTAATGAGGCCGCGGTCTTAACTTCAATGCCCCTCAGCACTGCGCCTGACAAGGGGTGAAAATTAGCGTGGGTGTTGTGTTACCATCACAGCCGATTGTAGCTGGAGCCAGTACTGTAAGTAGTTGACGCTGGAGTGGATAGCAATTGTTAACTCTTTATTATGGAGACAGATTTTTCACCTCATAATACATATGCAGAAGATCAATGGAAGAGAGCAAACTGATATTCATTCAGTTCAGCATTTCAAAAGTGACTGCACACTGAATTTGTACTTCAACTGGAGGACAAGACTTTGTTAGGCGGATTCGTCTGTCAAGGCTCTATTTAGATTAATTTATGTTTATTTGGATGTAAAACAGTTAATGATCTTAGTTATACAAAACTAACTATATGGTTTATTATCTACTGCTCGCCTCCAAACTGAACCTATCAGCAGTTTAAGTATGCATGTTGTACTTTTTCGCTGGCTGTACATGTTAATTCTGGACTCGGAGACATTTGAGCCCAAATGCAGATAAATCGGCCGATTGAACGCTTTAAAGCCCAATGATTTGGTGAAGCACACATACTCTGTAGATACACAAACACACATAAACACGTGCAAAAGCATGCACACACAACTCACAATAGACTCTCTCTGCTTTCCCTTTCCTCGCTGTCTCTTTTCTCTCTCTGAATATTTTAGTATTGATGAGCCCATTACTGATGATAACACAGTGCAACGTCAGCATCCTTTCTCCCTTTCTCTCTCTCTCTCTCTCTCACACACACACACACACACACACACACACACACACACACACGCTCACTTATCAGGAGTCGGGTTACAACTCTGCTGCTGCTGCTGCTGCTGCTGCTGATGTGTACTTCTAGGCATTTCTATGTGTGACTGTGTGTGTGTGTGTGTGTGTGTGTGTGTGTATTCAGTAGCAGGAGGCTGGGGGATCTGACTTCCTGGCGTCTATCCAGTAAATTGCACTATTTTTCAGGCTGAAGACTGTTCACGTGCACACCCACTGGCGCACGAACACACAAACCCAAATACAGATTACATGATGGTGACAGCAGATGAGCAGAGTGCATTGAATATTAGCGTGCCCTCTTGAAAAGCCTGTTAAAAGCCCACACAGCAAACTAACACTGAAGCTCTGACAGAATACATATGTGATTTCTGAAAATGTTGATCTTGGTCAATATTTCTGACGGATAAAAAGCCCTCAAAGCTTCAATCCAAGGATCCAAGACTCCAGAAAACCAGCACGATAAGGCCGTGGATGTCCAGCCTTGATCACACTGCTCAAACACAAGAACAAGACATATCCTACTGGGTCCAGACATGACATCTCCTCTGGTCTATTTTGTGACGGCATCACACTTCATGACCTTAACCGATTCTGAATCTCTGAGTCAAACCAACTCCAGCTTGAAGGAAGCAGGTGAGACCAGCGACTGAAACTAATTGCGTGTCAGAGATCACTGACGTCAACCTGGCAGACTCATTATTCCTCCACAACTCAGGGCATTTTCTTCTAGACCGGCCAACAAATGCCCACTGTAAGCGGCTTAAATCTTTTTCTGACAAGCACTAGTGAGGTGAATAAAAGCCATTATCCTCCAGTGATTTCCCTTATTGAATTTAAACCAATAATGGAGGACGAAATAAAGAGAATCAGACATGTTAGATGAGGATTTTCTTCAATTTTGAGACAAAAAGGGGCTAAAACTTGATATGAGGGAGATCTCTCTAATAATATGTGCAACCGGTGTGTAATGGCATCACAATGTTATTATCCACAAAGAGGGGGAGGGGGACTAAAAGGATTAAAAAACAACAAACAGTGTAGACATCAAGACATGTCCTCAGGGAAGCTCGCATCATATATACTGTGTGGTATGTGCAGGCTGTTCAATCAGCCATGCATTTTGATGACAATCACCTGCCTCCATCAGCAGCAGATGCATCACTTAATTTTAGAGCGGGCGTGTGCGTGTGTGTGTTTACATGGTAAACTTTAATTTCAAACAGAAGAAACCTGGGTCAATATCAGGAGGGCTCCACTTTATTAACTAACATTTAGCTGAACGCAGAGTGTGACCCTGACATTTAAAAGTTAATATCTAAGCAGACAGGTGTCGCTGAGAGAAGTCAAAATAAACTTACATGGAGTGAACAGCACCACTACAAGTAATGGTCCAAATATTTACCACAGAGTTTAATGAACACCTCTCTGAGACGTCCTCACGTATGATAATCACCTTATAAAGACAGGATGCAACACTGCGCTGCTTTATTGCATTAAACTGTTAAAGTGATGACGTTAGACGCCTTTGATCCACGGCACATATTGGACCCTCCAAAATGTCAAGTTTCATGAACTTGGAAAACAGCCGCAGGGTCAAGAATGAACTTTCATGCTGAGAAACAGCCTTGTTTTAACTCTATGAAGGTGCATTTTGGATGTTTGAGCATTTACCCTCAAGTTTATCTAAGAAAACTTAAAAGTGCCAATGGGTAACACACTCTAAAGATAAGACACTCTTTATGAAGAGTTTGTAAGTTGGAGATCTTTATTAATGATCAATAAATCACATACTAATGTCTTATACGTCAGTTAGAAACTCTTAATAAGTAGAGCCCGACAGCTGCTCTATTTTTGATAATATTACGGAATAAGAACATTTAGTTTAATGTGTGGCGTTGTCCTGTTTCGCTAACAATTGCTTACGACAAAGATGCCATGTGGCCTCATTCAAATCCCTTGGCTCGCCATTTTCTCCTGCTTTAAACCTAAAATATTGCCACATTGGTGGGCTGGCATTCAACTTAAATGCCAGAAGATGCCATAACAGCTGTTCAGTATTGTGAAAAATATTGCATATAATAGCAAATATCGCGATATTCGATAATATCTTTTATCGACCTAAGCCTACATTGGTAGTCAAGTTGTTAATAAATAGATCATGGTCCAGTTTCTGTGCAGCTCTCTTCTATTGTATAAGGTCAGTCTAATCCATCAAAGAGATTTGGCCACAACCTGGCAACCCGAAAGTTGTTCTTACTGATTCAGTCAGTTTACAGCTGATCTATTAAGCACTATAAATTGATATATCAACCATTAATGAAGCTATTTGCTGCAACTTATAAACCCTGCCATATTAGAAAGTATTGCCATTTCAGGTTTTTGCTGGACAGTGAACCTACCACAGATTTACAAACGACTGTCATGCAAAGAAGTGAATTAGAAAGGCCATCACAGCAACTGTATGTGTCCCAATGGGGATATTCGAGGAATAGTAGCCCATCACAGTGCTGTTATGACACCCAGGAAGATAACAAACGCACGATAAGGTCACTAAACTCTGTAGTGGCAGCGTGAGAACATCTCAGTGATGACTCCAGTGTGATGGAGGTGGGCTGCAGGGTTTGAACCCACCAGTTCATACTGACAGCTGCCTGCGCCGCTCACACGCTGCCCCTGTCAGGGGGTGGGTGAGGACACCGAGCAGCGGGGTCACACTTACAACTACAACAGTCAGTTTTTTTGGCTCAGTGCTCGGCGCCATGTGTCCGCACGGCCGCTCAACACACACACACACATATACACACACACACAACCTGCGTAGTTATGATGAGACACACACTTACATCTCGGAGGACGGCGGCTGGCTACGGCAGAGGAGCGCGTGTCCGCACGCTTGTCCCATCGCGCATCCTGCCTCGCGCCTCCCCGGTTAACCCAAACAGCTGCAGTCAGGAGGACCCGGAGGGGAGGGCTGCCAGCGTGCTGGGAGGAGGTGACGGAGGAGAGACGATGGATGGAGAGATAGGTGATAGACGACTGGGTGTGTGTATGTGTGTATGCTGCTCTCTCCTCTCCTCTTCTGTCCGCCTCTCTCTGGTCTGCTCTCCTCTCGAGCTCTGACAGCGCGCGGGGATTGGTCGGGACCCGGTAAGCGATACTCGAGCTGTGGGTGCGCGAGGATATAACGGCTGAGCTGGGAGAGAGAGTGAGGGAGAGAGAGTGTGGAGGGGGGGGGAGACAGAGAGCGCGCGCTCAGCCGGTGTTCTCACCGCCACATGGACACCAAAACAGTCAGAGACGCGTCAGGCGGAGCAGAGCTGCGCACGTCGCTCCTCCTTCCCTCCTCGGTTCATGCTGGCTCCTCCGTGACCACCACCACTACTCCACGCGTGGAAATGAAAGTCGTCTTGTTGCGAAAAAAAGATTTCAACTTTCACGCCACAAGCTGCGCTCCTTCACACAACTCCACGCTCCTTTTCTCCTGCTTTCATACAGTGCGCTGTAAATGTCTCGGAGATCTTATCAGCTTTCATTGTGAACCACATGTTGAACCCTACTCCAGTGTGTCTATCACGGGACAAAGGTCTCAAGGTCCAACACAGATCTTCTGCCTTATAAGGCCTGCCCAGCGTGCACAGGAGGAAGCAGCAGACACTACTGCACAGTGAAACAGGAGCCTGTGACATGTTTGTTGACATTCAAGCCCTTAAAATATCCATCAAGTGGCTCCAAGTGTCAGCTGTTTTACATTCTAAGGATTTGTATGGGCAATATATTCACATAACACTAAAATAAAATCAGTATTTTAGGTAAACAAATCACCACCTGGAGTACACCTACACAGGTGTTTTCAATTATTGTTGCCTGATTGGACTGTGAGAGCATGCACACGCTGTGATTGATTGACATCTCTGACAGTCTCCCAACACTTGTTGCATCTGTTCATCATCATCGTCTCTATCATCATTATTAGCTAATGAGTTTGGTGACCTCAGGAAATGTCTGCCATCGTTCCAACTCCAACCCGAGCAGGGGACTAATCAGCCATAACTGCAAACACCTGTGTGAACGTGGAGCAACACTTTCAATTTTACACCTCCATATTTTCTTTCATAAGCAATAAGTCTTTCTCTACACTGCCCCTGTTTTGTTTTGTTTTAAGAGACCAAGATGGAAACATGGCTTTGAAATGGACTAGAAGAGACTGATTGGTCTGCTCCTGATTAGAAAAAATAGCCACATTTCAAGACCAACATTACTACTTGTCATACTGTAGCAATAAAAACACAGTTGTAGCTGCTAACATTACCAATGTGTCTGATCCAAGTGTCTCAGTGTACTGGTGCACCAACATGCTGCTGCACTGGCAGGATCCTTGAACTGGCACACCTAAATGAACTATTATTAGCAATATCAATTACACAGGCTCTGTCAAAATGCCTGCCATGCAAAATGTTTATCTACAGCACTGAACACACCGTGCAGTGCACAGCAGATTATAGTGTATGACAATGGTTTACTTATCTGTGACAACTGAGGCTAATACAGATTGATGGCTCTAGTATTATCATCTGCATTATTATATGTCTTAAGTTTCAAGACTATGCTGTTATGAGTGGAAAGTTTGACAGTAATGGATGTAATTGGCAAATGGACTTGCACACATAAAGGCTAGAGCTTTTCTGAACTACCGGCCACTCAAAACGTTTTACAACACTTGCCACATTCATCCATTCACACGCACGCTTAGGTTGCCATGGACGGCGCTGACCTGCTCATCAGGAGCGACACAGCGCTTCCAACCGACTTCCTGTGAAAAATATCCAGTTTGGGTCACCACAAATGCAGCTGGAAAGATTAAATTGTGTGCAGATGTAGTATACCTCTATACAGGAGTTATAATTGATTATATTAAAAATTCTTTGATGAATTGTGTCTTTTGTGTAATATGAATTGACATTACCTCACTGTCTTCTATGGTAGTTACCGGGCCTGCTTGGGCTGTCTTTAGATCCTAACAGAAAGTGTGTTTATTTATAATTTGTGGCATGTGGATTATCTCCACTTCACTGTCTAAACAGATACAATCTGATTTAAGCCAGACTATCTCACTGTAATAGAGGAAGGCCAGAAGGAGTCCAAAAATCAGATCTGTTGTGCCTGTGTAAATATATCCCAGTGTCTCTGTCCAAATCCATCCATCTTATTGTATCAAAGCAGAGGAGGAAATGTGGATTGTGCTCAAATATCAAACTTAAACATCAGCGTCAAACAGCATTTTAAAAATGAGTCAATTTAGGAGCCAGGATGTTTCTCTTCTTCTGCTGTCACGTAGGGAACCACCAGCCGGAGGCATGCTGCGCCTAATTTTGTGAAGAGTGTGTTTGGAAAATAAAAAGGGACAATGCGAAGTGTCTGAGAAGCCCTGCAGTTTTAATAAGAGTCATCTCAGGTCTCCTAGCAGGAGCTGTCAATTACAAAGGAGGACAAGACAGAGAGAGAGAAAGCAACATGGAGGGAGAGAAGACAAGAGAACAAGAGAGCGTGACAGGGTAACACAGGAGGGAGAGGAGGAATAATGCAGAAGTGATGAAAAGGGTCAGGAGAGGAGAGACCGGGAACCTTATGATTGACATGTCAAGTTTGCCAGTGTGTGTGCGTGTGTGTGTGTGTGTGTGTGTGTGTGTGTGTGTGTGTGTGTGTGTGTGTGTGTGTGTGTGTGTGTGTGTGTGCATGTCACATCTGGTGTGTTGGCATACAGATCTGTGGTGCTCAGCTGTGTCTCAACATGTATCTGTGTGTGTTTGTCCAGCAGAACTCCCTGAGGCCTGAAGACCCTGGTTTCAGATCAGTCAGTGTGGGCACTAACAGATCCTCCGCTGGGACTCGGGTCAAAGAAATGTCTGTCTGGACTCTCCACACCAGCTGGAGGAAGTATTTATACCAGTGTTTTTAAAAAACTCCTCATGCATCAATAAATTAACAACAGCAGCAGTTTGAATTTTTTTTATTTTTTATTTAAAGACTATTTTTGGGCTTTTAGTCTTTATTCAGATAGGATAGATTAGAGTGTGACAGGAAATAGGGGAGAGAGAGATGACATGCAACCTACTGTAGGGTCACAGGTTGGAATCAAACCCACGCTCCACCAGGTGAGCAATCGGGACGCCCTGCAGTTTAATGGGGAAGGGATATGACATTAACTTTATTGTAAGAAACTGAAAAATCTAATATTTTCATCATAAAGTATTAGCATTAAGCTAAATGCTTACATTCTGTAAGCATGCAAACATGATGCTAACATGGAGCAAGTATAATGTTTATCATGCTCACCATCTTAGTTTAACGTGGCTGAGGCAGAGAGCAATGTTTTTTAGTTTTGGTGGAGTCGGGGGATCATTAGTCACACAAACCTTTTTCAACAGCGCTGAGCCAGTGCTGGAGAATGGTCTGGCTGCACCCATTGTAATCATCCGGCTTGTTTGCTTTTCTATAAACCAATCACAATCGTCTTGAGCGGCTCAAAGCCAAGGATGCAGCGATGGTGCCCCTGCAAAATGTTGTCGGCAGGAACTTGTTTTGGTGGAACACAAGTGATTAGGGAGGAGAATGCTGGCTACCATTGCCAGATATACGACAGTCATAGTATTTGTATGATAATTTTACCCTCTGTATGATGCTCGATCAATAAAGCCAAAAATGCCATAGTATACGATCAGTCGACCAATTTGTGATTTTTACCTGTGAAGCTGGTTTTAGTCTATGCTGCCTGTTTTGATTTATTTCCTGACACGATCAGATCCGAGGTCTCGCGTGACCTCTTTTCAGCCAATCATGCTTGATGTAGGCTTTGAAAATGAACTGTCCCTTCTCTCCCCTGCTGCTTGGTTTTGAGGTGGTGCTTCGACTTTCTCACTGAGGTTTGCTGTGGTCAAGTCGAGTTGTTTTGAATGGACCAGTTATTCTTTTTAAATACTAGTTCTGTAAAATTACACATGTATGCCTGTTTGTACGATATTTTTTCCTCAAATACTATAATTTAAAGCCTCTGGTACGATAGTTTAACATTTCCCATCTGGCAACGCTGATGCTGTCTGAAATAGCGGTAGGCTTATACCCACAGTCTACATTCGGTGAGTCAGACTAGGTCATCATATTAGGATTCATCCTCTGGCCACGACTGTCTGTTGAAAACTTTTGTGGCAATCCTTCTAATGGTTGCTAAGATAGTTCAGTCTGGACTAAACTACAAAGCAATACTGACATCCATGGAGCCAAAAAAAAAATTTGTATTTTTCATTGTCACTTCTTCAAAGGGCCTTTTAATTTGCTGTTAAATCTCATTAAATATTTTTCAGTTTAACCGATCAGTATACTGACCAATAAACCAAGGCCAGTAAGCATTTCTGGTTGCAACAACAGATCAAAATTGTGAGATCACAATTTTCACGCATTACTCTTCACACATCCCCCTGTGGACATGATGCTAAGAAAACCAGCGTACTGTCAGTACTTACAGAGAAATCAGAAGGATTAAAGGCTTTCCAGCACTGAGAGGCAGCAGCTGTAGGGTGACAGCAGTGTCTGACCAGTGCTCTGCAATAAAGTGCAGTGAAGCTTATTTTTATGAGCGGGGAAGTTCCCGTTGTTCCAGCATGTACTCAAACACACTGAGCAGAGCTGCTGCTGTAAATAAGATGAGACTGATGAGCAGAGCAGCCAGCCACGGCTCTGTTCATTTTAAACCCTTTAAATACGTGATTGGAACTGATGCGACCCATTAATGTGACCCCGAAGAGTCTCCCCCTCATTAAAAACTGATTTGTTTGTTATATAAGACTAAAATTGGAGACATTTCATCCCCCCCTGAGCCCAGATCTAGTGTGTTGAAAGTGCAAAGCAGCGGTCATATATATTATGTTATAATCTGGCAATAAAAAGCCAGACAGAGTGTGAGATGTGCTGCAGTTTATGTCTCAGTGGGATCAATATCACTACCAGACTCAGTGACCATCTTGAGTGTCCCCTTGCAAGGTCTAATGAAAGTCTGTGAATCAGATAAGAAGAACAGCAAGACAAGGCAACTCCCCTGACATCAATCGAAAAGTTTAGTGACCGTGAAGCTAAAATCCTCTCGTTGTGATCCAACAAAGCCGCGCAGCGAGAAGAAGAAACCGTGTCACGCTTCAGTTGATTGAGTCCCCCGGAGTGTTCCTCCTGTATCAGCTCCTTGAGTTGATTACATCAGAACCTGATTAGACCTTCTGTCCTCAACCTGGAGTGTTTACTGACATTTATGAGCAAAGCAATCGTTAATACTTCCTGGAATTTGAAAGTGCCGACTGAACGGACGCTTAATTATTTATGATCCTTTCTGCGCCCGTGGTCTGATTGGTAAATAGCTCTCTGTCGAGCCATAATATCAGCGATAACGTTATCTTCCAACAGGCTGTGATGAGCCGTAGTGACTGCAGCAGACATATGGAGTGACAATATTGTTGTAAATATCAAAAGGATAGAGGTAAAGAGTCTTGAAAGCTGCTGGTGAAATGCAGCTGCTGTCCTTACCTGCCCTTCACATGGAAAGATTTATCTGCTCTCTCAGCTGGACTGAACTCAAATCACACTGTGGGTCGGACTGGGCAAGGCTGGCAAAGCTGTGGATGTTTTTTTTTCCTGTGTGTGTTTATGGCTCACATCACTCTGCCTTGCTCGACTCAGTCCACTTCCCTTTTTAACAAACACACACAGACATCTCTCTCCTGATCTCCTTGACAGTGTTAGTGCTTGATTTTGGCAGGAAGACTATCCAACAGGGCGAGCGGCATCACCTTGTCCAAACAACACAGCCCCGCTCCTTCTCTTTTACTTTGTGGAGGGGAAGACACGGATTGTAAGGGCATGCGGAGTAAGGAGCAGAAGTTGAGGAATATCTTTTTTCTGAGCCCCCTTGATACATTGAAGGTGCTGCTGGTGCGTTGTTTATTATCATACTTGATTAATTATACTAGTTCTGCCAAGAAGCAGACATATCACTTCCCCAATAACCTCCCCAGTGACATTTCAAGTGACCTTCCCAGGAAACTCCCTTAAGATGAAGTGTTTACACTTTCCAAGCAAATAACATCTCGCTGCCATGCAAATATTGGTTGTTCTTTCTTGTATCTCTCTTCAACCAACATGGATCAAGTTCGGTTTCGGTTCGTGCATCTAATTTTGAGTCCTAAATTGCAAACTGTGATGTCATCAGTGGGTGTGGCATACTGTATTCTACAGGTTGGAAAGACAGTACGGAGAGGCGTCATTCATTTTGCATGTATTAGTCTTCTTTGTCTCTTTTATCTTCATTAAGAGATGGCCCATGCTTTTTTTTTTGGATGACAACAAAAATCTGTTATACAAAAGCTCGCAGGTAATCAATGCAATCCTCCATCTTGCTACTACGGTTTGTTCCCGAATGGTGAATGGTGATGGTAAATGACAAATGTTCATCATATGAATTGCATGAAACGAAAATGTAATCACTGCAGGCCAGTCGCAACAGCAGCAGAGGAGAGTGTCCAGGATGTGATGCAACATGTGATGGATCTATTGTATTTTTGCATTGATCCTAACAACGCTAGGATCAATACTCAAAACAAGACTGCGTACCAGTCGCATTGATACTTTGGGGATCAATCCGCCCACCCCTGCTAGAGACAATGCTAATGAGAGCAGTGAGAACGAACCAATGCAGGAAAGGTACAAGCTGTAAATCTAAAATGCCGATAATTTTATGCCAGTTAAGAAAGCAAAATAAGACAAAAATCAAGCTTTATGAAAAAAAATACTCCCATGGTAAGGCATAATTATGAGATAAAAAGTCATAAACATGAGATTAAAAATCGAAATTGTGAGATAAAACTCAATTTATTTAGATAAAAAGTCATAATTTATCTCAGAATTTTGACTTTTTTCTCATAACTTAGACTATTTTTTGTAAACAGGAAGTTTTCATCAAACGTTTTCTTTAACTGGCAGAAATGGGCTTCCATATACAGCCTCTTCCATGGACAATTTGTGATGTGATCCAATGTTAATGTGAACATATTGATAACAGCCACTTTGACCATATAGTTGCCTAAACCTCTAGACCTGCAGTAGCTCTAGTTTGGGTCCCTTTGGAAGCAGTGGTCTGGTTCGTGATGGAAGGCACTGACATACCACCTGACGTAACGTTTAGGTGTGACGGATTGTTGGAAATAAATCGACTGCTAGCAAAGAAAATTAGTTCCTGTTGAGCTCCCATGCTTTTCAGACATTTCTCACCCCTCCTATCTATCTCTCCTTATCTTAATCTTCACCATGCTCCCCCCTCTCTCCATCCCTGCTGCGCTTGCTTTAATACCTTCCTGTAGCCTACAATCCCTGCCTCTTCTTTCCCCCCTCTTTCCTCCTTTACTCCCTTCCTCCATTCTTCCATCCTGCCATCCTGCCATCCCCAGCACATGTAAGCCTCTTCTCACAGCCATCCAAATACAGCATTAACTAGAAAGCCCTATGGGCGCTGCCATCTTCACTTGATCTTCTGCGGGTTTTTATCACAGCCAGTTGCAGACCAGTGTTATCCCCAGCCCAGGGCTGAGTTTTCCCAAAACTAATTAAACCCCATCTCACAGTGTTCATCCTCCGCATTTGTATTACCTTGCTACTGTGCAGGGCCAGCTAGCTCAGGGCTAAAAGTTAGCCCACATGCCTTTCTGAAATAGTTCAGATGGCTGGGCGACACTGGTTCTACATTGCATCGTGGTAAAAGTGGATTTCATCAGCCTCCATAATGAATAGAGATGCAATTTCCTGTTTATAAGTATGGGCACATGTTTACTGTGTGCGCTACATGTGCTTACACATGATAGTAGGCTATCCCTGCATATTTCTCTCTGATCTTTAACTGTGCTGACATTACTCTGCCCCCTCTAACTACGCTGGAGAACTCCGAGTTAATCATATCAGGCGATAACAGCAAAAATACACTGAGAAAAGTGATGTGACATTATACAACTTCTCGACTTGAACTGTTTTCTTTGTGCATATTTTAATAATTTCAACAGCCAGTCCGCTTTAGATGCATAACTTATCAAGGGCTTCAAAAGTTTTGTTCCAAATCAAGCCTCAGAACTTGTAAACAGTGCTCAAATTCAAAGCACAAAGCAGGTCACTGGGACAGTACACATGTTTTCTAATCAGCTACATGATTAATATCATCGTCATGTAATATCTTTGGATGGAGGGATTGCAGACACTGATGCTCCTACCTGGTCATCATCATTAGTCAGTCTGGATTAAAGGGTCCCTGAAATGTAAACTGTTGACTGACTGGGTTGTGTTGGAGCAGCAGACCTCAGGCAACATAAAACGATGAATGTCCTACAGAAATGGAAACTTTTCTGAGGAGATGTTGTGGAAAAATTCCAAACATATTTCAACAAAACCTGCAGTGTTTGAGTTTGATGTCAGCGCAAAGCCAGCTGATGCAGTTAGTCATGTGCTGAATCCATCCATTTTCAAGTACAGCACCACACATTGTGCAGAGCTATTATGTAGTTTTTGAGAAGAAATTTTATTCAAAAGAGAAAGATTTTATGCCTAAACAAACTAAATCAACAAACTGTCTCTGTTTACATGACTGAATAACCTGAATAAACAAACTGACCTTAAAGGAAGGAGGAATGAGACTCAAAAATCAACTTTCCTTACAAATAGCACCTTTAAAGGACAACACAATTTCAGACTGTTTTACTTTGTTTATATGTGGTGGACCCTGCCACCTTTCTAGCTTCAAACAGTGTTCTGGGGACCTTATTTTCCTCTGAGAACAGCTTGTTTATCAGTTATGGAAAAATAAATATTTGAGTCTGTATTATAACCTCATCTATATTGTAGATATTAAACTTCTGAGGTTTAATTTCCTCTCCAGAACCACATAGTGCCTCTTTAACACAACAGCTATCACCAGGAGCACTAGGTCTTGATTTTGTCTTTATTCATTTGTGTCTCTACATTGTCCTTGATGGGCTGAGTGGGTTTAGTGGACTTACAGGCCCAAAAGGGTCAGTCAAAATGCCTCGAAGACAGACAGAGAAATAGGACTTGACGAATTACTTTGTTCTTCAGGCGGACAAATAAAGAGAGCAGGTTTTTTCATCACTTTGTCAGCAGTGTGTAAGTGTGTTTGTGTGTCAGAGAGAGTATGAAGTGTCTGAATGCGCCATCAGCTGGGAGTTTTGGTGGCTCTCGCCTGTCATAATATCCTCTCTGACTGCATGCCCTCGGATTGTCATTCCCCCTGAGTTTGTGTGTATATGTGTGTGTGTGGGTCTGCTTGTGTGTGCGTGTCATGGGGAGCCAGATGGCTGCTGGCTGACTTTGCGGCACGAATTAAAGGAAATCATATGAGACAGTTGTGCTTATCTTTCCATTAATACACTTCAAAAAGCGCCTGATACGCGCACCACCCTCTTCTACAGTACTCATACACACACAAACACTGGACACACACGCCTGCGTGTACATCAGTGTTTCAGGGCTTTGCCAGTTTGATCCTCTAAATGTTTCTGATGGTTCTTTGACAACAGTACTTGGCGACCTTGACTTTTAATGCCAACGATTGTTGTGGAGGCAAATTAATTTGATTTGGTTCTCAAGATTATGTGAACAAGTAGCACAACATATTATACTTACCCCTGTTGCCATAATGCCCATCAGATTGATTTTGAACCCATTCAGTCCCAGAAAAACACCTGTGTTCCTTCCACTGTTTAAATGAGGCTTAATAAGCATGGACTGCTTGATGTATCTTTGCAAGAACATTAATGCATCAATGCTTAATTGTAATAAACTTCAGCTGATTCAAAATGCTGCAGTCAGACTCATAACCAGGTCCAACAAGAGGGAACACACATTACACATTAGCACAATTTATGCCTAGTGGCGAGTTTGGCACGTAAGAATCGATTTAGCACAGCCACTCTGTTGTTGTTAGCGGTGCTGGCTCAGGCGTGTGTGGGCTGACCAATCAGAGCAGACTGAGGGTGGGCCTTAAAGAGACAGGAGCTAAAAGAGAGCGTTTCAGACAGAGGGGGGATACAGTGCTGCAGCACTGGGCAGTACGAGGAAACTGTTGTGTTTTTGAGCATTAAAGCATGTAAACCTCTTCTAGTAGTAACCCAAAATAAAATCTAAGAGTGCATCAAATTTGATTGCATCCCACAGTGTGGAGAGTTCACTGTTGTTGTGAATGTGTGAAGATACACTTTTCAGTAACCAAATAGCTAATTCATCCTACAGTCTTTGCCTATATCTCTTACACTCACTGGTATGTAACTTTCCAGATGCCATCATCTGTCACCTCTGTGATCTCTTGTTCATGCTTCCCTGGTTTCTTTTCTGCAGCCACTCCATCTGCAGCCTTTCTGGACTGCTGGTTCCTCCCTGCTGAGTCCACGCCAACCAGGCTTGGAAGGTCTCCGTCTTCAGTCAGCACCTCCTTTAGGTCTTTGGCCACCACCATGACAGGCGCAGACTACCCTCTGGCCACAGAGTGATGCAGCTGCCTGCATGGTAGCGGTTTTGAATGGGCTCCATCCAGACTCCGTGTCATTAAGTTTGCAGGGAGATGAAAGATGAAATCATTCTGGACAGAGTCCTCTAGGTGTTCACAGCAAACTCAAAATGCTTTTCAGCCTGCTGAGCCTGTCGGGCAGCTGCCCAAAAACATGATCCACTGACAGCCTGTTTCACCTGCGTGTCCAGAACAGTCAGTGTGACTTTTTCTGATGAAACAAAGTCATTCATTGGGGTTTGGCTCAGTCTGCGCTGGTAAAATATACATGTAAGAGAGATCTTGGTTTTCCAGCTTGTTATACTCAATCAATGGCTAAAACAGAAATCCAACAATAGCAGCACTTCATACTGGAAGACCTTACTGCTTTCTGTGTGTTCCTCTTTGCAGCATGCTATCACATCAAACCTTATCCTGACAGGGAACGCAAATTTAAGGATTTCATTCTGAGAAATATGCTTTTTTGCTTTCTTTCAAGAGTCAGATGAGAAGATCAATACCACTCTTATGCTTAAGCATAAAGTATTAAGCTGAGACTGGGGCTGTATTTTCCCAGCTCAAGATTAGTACATTTGGTATCTAGTTTTCTTTTCACGTTTTGAATCCTTCACCGATCAGGCTTTATATTTGGGATCGTCAGGTTGGCCCTCAGAAAACTTGTATTCAGCCATTGTGGCTGTTCAGTCCACACTGAAAGTTAGACATACATATTGAATAAATAATATTATTTGATTGTTCCCTCATATTTTTTAGTCTATTTTATAAATAAAAACACACTGAGTTGAAAAACGTTAACTACATTTTCATAACATCTGTGCAGCCTTGTCTATTCACTGTGTGGACTGGAAACGACGATGAACGCAGTTTCCACGTGTATGCTGGGGGGCACCAGCATGCAGAAAGTCATCATATATTTATAGCGCAGAGAGAGTACTTGAACATGTTTTGTCCACTTGAAGGGCACCCTGGAGTGCAATTTATCATGTTTTATCAATCATAGGGGCATCCAAGAGGGCACATTCGCAATGCCCCCCTGCACCCCCCATGAATCCACCAGTGTTGCATGCCATACTTTTTGTCCTAACTCTCGACAACATTCATCTCGCTCTGGCCTGCGCTCTCACACATTTTGGCTTCTCTACCTTTCCTACTCCATGGAAAAAAGGCAACACTCTGGAAAACCAATACTTTTCTATCATCTCTTTTCTTTTTTCCGTCTTTATCCAGACCTAGAAATTACAAAACTCGTATTCCTTACCTTTCCACACTGCGTAGATATTATGTAGAACCTTGTTGTGTTTAGCTTAGCTTAGCATTCAATCTGAGAGCATGGGGAATGGGGGACTGCACAGTACTTCATCTAAGTAACCTCACACAGCCCAGGCTTTCTAAAAAAAACAAGGACCATACTGTAAGACCCAATTCCTGCTACCATGGCCTTAGTTGACCACTAAATCTTGCTTTGCTTACATTTCCATAAACACTCATAAACCAACCACAGCAATTTAGTGTCTTCTGCTTTTTATACTTTTCACTTAATCCCATGTATCATCTGTATCAAATAATAAAAGTGGGGATTATCCCTTAAGTGCAAAGCAACATGCGTAAACACACAACACAGACACTCAGGCTTCGGAATCTCACACAGATGGTGGCATTTGTGGTGAAAAGCTGATATGTTTCTCCGGCTTAGCGGCAGCCTGTTGCCTCACACGGCAACGTACAGTGGTGTAGCGTATGCGCATGTTCACAGCCGATAGACGCACAGTGAAACGAATAATGAAGCTGGAAGAGAGAGGGATGAGGGTGGTGATTTTGTAGAAAACAGAGAAATGAGGAGAGAAAAGAGGATTAGGCGACAGTGTCAAAAGTTGTGCACGCATTAAGGAAACCGGCAGAGAAGTTTGGAGAATCATAATGGAGCAAGACTGCAGAATTACTGTAGTTTGTCTATATGTGTGTGTGTGTGTGTGTGTGTGTGTGTGTGTGTGTGTGTGTGTGTGTGTTTGTGTGTCTGTATTTCGGGATAAAATCTGGGTTATTTTCAGCCCCTGTAAATTGTATTTTTTATACCATTCTCCCTCCCTGTTACTGTGTGTAGAGTTTATCCCTTTTCCCAAACAGCTTACATAACTCAGAGAGCATAACCCAGACTACACACACACACACACACGCACGCGCACACACACGCACGTACGCACACACACACACGTACACAGGAGAAGGCCCTGTGGCTACATCATCTGCAGAGTCTCTCTATTTTCAGTCTCGTTCCCTGAACAGCACCCATGCTGCTTTGTGCTCAGAGGGCTGATCCTAACTGCAGACATATGATGCATGAAGGCCTCACTTGACTGGGCTCTGTCCATCTTTATTTTTTATTTTGCAGCACTGTGCCTCGACCACTGTTATCACTGGTTACAGTAATACAATCTTCACAGGTGTGCATGAACATACACATTATGAAAGATGAATCCAGATAAGGCTGCAACTTGGTTCACAAGCGTTGAGGGCATGGATTTGTAAATACTGACCTTTGTTGTGTGTGCAGTTTTCACTCCATTTTTTTTACCCACAGGTGATAAAAACTTCCTGGTTTGATTTGTTCCATCATTAATCTGTAACTTGTAGACGCACACTATACCATGTATTACGATATGTTTGCTATATTTACCCTCAACATGTCTGGTTGAAGTAAACGCAGAGCAGTAATGTTACATTTTGTTATTGTTTATTGGTAATGTGTGTTATAACAGTGCAATGTGCAAGTGTTTCTACTTGGAGGTTAAATGAATGACGTTATCACTTACCTGTGTCAGGAGAGGTATTTACCTGCAGGGATGCTGCAGCCTAGATTGACTGCTGCTGATGGAGGGGTCTGTTGAAGCAGTTGCTTACAGGCTTGGATGTCAGTTTGTAGCTGTGGGCATGTTTTTTGAGTTGCGTTACAAGTTTTTATTTTTGTTAAGTTACACAAAGTTAACTGTTTATTTGGGCTTTTGTTTTTGTTTGTACATATTTTGATGCTCCTCTCTCCCACAGAAAACACTGCTCCTGAAACGCCTCGTCAGTAGCCCCACCTTTAATTCTGTGACTTTGTGACATCACACTATGTCACCATATAACACATTTGCATAATTTATGCCTAGCGGCTAGTTTGGCATGTAAAAATTGATTTAGTACAGCTGCTCTGTTTTTGTTAGTGGTTTCTTGCTCAGGCGTGTGTGAGCTGACCAATCAGAGCAGACTGGGTGTTCAGGAGGAGGGGCCTTAAAGAGACAGAGGGGGAGTACAGTGCTGCAGAACTGGACAGTATGAGAAGTAAAGCATGTAAACCTTGAACACAAGGTTTTGAAGAAGAATGAACATATCTAGTGATACTTTCGACAACATTAACATGTTTCATGGTGTCATGCTTTTGTAAATACTACACCTTTTCTTATACCTGGACACAGTTCCTCATGTCTACTACTACCTTCCTCGTCTCTCAGGTCAGGCTTCCACACATTTCTCAAAAAATACAGCCTGACATGGTTGCTGTAATTTCTTGAGAACAATTTGTCCACACAACATGATCTTGTATTGACGGTAGCTGTCCTGAAGTGGGAAGGACCAAGAAGGCCCTAAGACGTCAGTGAAATACGCAAATGCACACACTGTAATATATCATCATCTGTGTGGCCGAGGGAGTAGAAAGAGAGAAAAAATAAGGGGGAGACAACACACGAGAAAAAGGTGGAGTCACTGTCAAAATGTTTAAACACAGAGCTTTTATTTATGCTACTATATCAGGAGAGAAATGTGCATGCTGTCAAATGACGTGCCCGCTGCTACAGCTGCCTTTAGATTACAATACAGTGATATCAACTGCCCTGTGGTGCTCTCTCTCTCTCTCTCTCTCTCTCTCTCTCTCTCTCTCTGTGTGTGTTCATCAAATCAATCAGGTTTAATTAAACTGGGGCAAATTCCTCTGTCTGTCAGTCTGTCTACTTGTGCGCACACACACACACACACACACACACACACACACACACACACACACACACACACACTAGCCCACAGCATCTTCAGAGTGACTAATCTACTATTAGCACTTGTCTCACAGACCCTTCCTTCCCCTTCCTTCCTCCTCCTCCTCCTCCCTTCAACCCTCTTTCCACTCCCTTTCTCTTCCTCCGCGCCGTCTCCTCCTCCATCGTTTTTCACCTCGAGGGGTTTCCTGATCGTTAGGGTTCAGCATCTTTTGAAAAATAAAGGGCGGAGATCACATGAAATGACAGAGCTTGATTAATTGTTGAGGTGTTCTCTCAGAGTCCTCCTTCCCTTCCCCTCTCTTTACATTCAGCGCCTCATCAACCTTTTAGCCTTTGAACTTCTCCTCACCTCAGCCCTCCACATCTACATGTTTTATTTTTAATCTTCCTCCTCCTCCTCCTCCTCCTCTGCCATCTCTTGTCCCTTTTTGCACCTCTGCGCCTCACCATTCTCTCTCTCCCTTTCTACAATTTCTTCTCTTCCTCCTTCACCACCCCCACCACCTCCTGAGTCCCTTCATAGTGATTGTATCTGTGCGATAAGCAGGGTGTCACACGAAATGTTCTCCTACTGTATTTCTCTGTCACCGCTGCTGGTGGTGAGAAATGGGCAGACTGAGAGATACAGTCAAAGAAAGACGACAGGTGGGAGGGAGCAGGACAAGAATGGCAAAAAGAACTGGACAGGGGCTGTAGAGGGGAAGACGGATATGAGATGAGCACATGGGGGGAAAAGACAGAAAGGCATTTATATTGTATGCCCCGTGTCATCACTCATCCGGATCAGCTTGTAATTGAGCACAGCCTGAAGGAGCTTGACATTTCGGGAAATACACTTATTCACTCTTTTTGCAGAGAGTTAGATATGAGTATTGATACAACTCTCATGTTTGTAGGTAAAAATTAAGCTACAGCCAGCAGTGTGATAGCTTAGCTTAGCACAACAGCTGGAAACAGGGGGAGATTGTTAGCCTGGCGCTGTCCAAAATCTGCCAACTAACTCCGACCAAGAGATAGTCTTACACATAACTCCCTATACAACCACAAATTGCATTTTTACACAAAAAAGACATATTTGTACTGTGTTGCAGAGATGTCTACTGAAGTTAGCATGCGTGCTAGCTGGCCCCAGCCTGTCTCGGAATACCACTTTGTACAAGCAAGACGCGATGGTCTGATTGATAGATATATGCCAGCTATTAGTGTTATAAATGAACAAAATAAACTCACAAAATGTCAAGAAATGAAATATTCTTACTTCTCTCTTCCTTATTCACTTTAAGGCTGCGGATTGCAGTTGAGCCAGGCCCCGTCCGCTGTGGTGACTGCCCCTGTGATCCAATGTCCCAGTCAGACAAACCCTCAGGCCACTGGCTCCACGGCTAACTGAGCCATGAGCTTATTAGCTTATGATAGATGGAGGCCGACCTATCCTACAATCCCAAAGTGTGGTTTTGATGAGTTGGGAATGAGACTCAAAGATCAACTTTTCTTACAAATACCACCTTTAACGTAACAGTGGTTTGCAAAAAAAAAAGTACAATGGCAACATTTTACTGACTGGGCTGCGGGAAGACACTAGCCTAAGTTAAGAGTATTGTTCAACAAGTCGAACTCTCTTTTTTAAAACAAGGATACCTACATTTTGTCATAAAAATGGTCAGGATATTTTAAACGTCGTTGTTTTTGGCTGTCTAAAATATGTTCTTGACTTATAGAGATGACAAAGGAACATGCAAATCAAACACAGGAAAAGACGGAGGAGCATGCTGTGGGTGAAAATGACCCACAATAGCCCGAAAGCCACCTCTCCTCTTTAGCCAGGCCAGGGCAGGACAGCTAGACAGTCGTTGTCTGATTGATTGTGCAGAACAGGAAAAGAGGAGAGCGGTTGCCATGGGCACGAGGCGGGAGGGGCCTTTTCTCCATTTTTTCTTTTTTTTTTTCGAGGACCAGTAATTGGTGATAAACTTGAAGGGAGGGGCTGGAGGGTGGCAATCAGACGCAGCGAAGCACGACGGCTTTCGCAGAACCGAAGAAGTGCTGCAGGACTCAGGAAGTGTGTGTGTGTGTGTGTGTGTGTGTGTGTGTGTGTGTCTTTGTGATGAAGGCAGAATGGGAAAGAAGATTGTGTGTGTGTTTGTGTGTGGGTGTGTGCGTGCGTGCGTGCATGTGTGTGTGTGTGTGTGTGTGTGTGTGTGTGTGTGTTTTCCAGTCAGCTGGAGGTGACTGAAGAAGAGGTGCTAATGAAATGTATGAAAGGAACCTGTTCAGATGAGCTGCATCCAGCTGCGAGATGCTCCATGTGGCACGTGCAGACCATCGAACCGTCTCAGGATCACACAAGTTCATTCCAACTCCTTTTTCATCTGCAGCCGCAGCCTGCAGGACGGGCTGCAGGGGTATGAACGACTTGCACACAGGAGCTAGTAACAACAGCTCAGAGTATGGAGTGGGATGAGGAGAACAGCATATATTTATTTTGTTGTCAGAAGTAGGAAATAACACAGCTATACATAATAGATATGACTACAGGCCTTATGGCTGCGTGCTTTTTCATGTTTCTTTCAGGTTTCGTAGCTCTCAGAGAAGCTGTTTGTACTCTATATTTCACCTTTCAGAGAACAGGCTAAACCAGCCAGTGTGTGTGTTTATTGTATGCAGGGGTTCTGTGTTAAAGGTAAAAAATAGAAAACACATCAACATTACAAGAATCACACGTTACAAAACATGACATGTCAGGAAACAGGAAATTTCACCATGAGAAATGCTCGTGTTTTTTGAAATGTTGCAGTGTTTTGAAGCTCAGGGCCAGTGTACTTTTTTGAGACACCCACATCAGATGCTGCCATACAAGCGCAGTGACCGTTCAAATCTGTTGATTACATAGGCTATGTACTTTCCGAGCTGGACCACAACAACCAACGAGAGAGGTATCCCAGAGCAGCTGACGGTGCTTTCAAGCGACGGTAAACATTCTTGCCCTTGAGGCTAGCTAGCACGTTAGCTAGCATTACCGCTGTTGACAGAAACTTAGAAAAATAGAAAACCTGTGACGACTGCATCTCTTCACTCATCAAGACTCATTTAACCTCCTGCTTTTGTTTTTTTTTTCTCACTGCAACACGTCACTACAGCAGCTTGTTGCACCACGCTAATCTCCATTTTGTTTGTCTGCTTCCCCATGAGATCCCATATGAGGGATCAGGTGTGAGCCCAGCCATGCTGTGCAGAGCAGTGTTTGCTGTTTATCCAAAATGTATTAAAATGAAACGTGTCGCGAGTCCAAATTGCATAAATTCCGATACTGCACTTCCTCCAGTCGTCCGCAACAAAACTGCCGCGTGTGAAGTAGATTGGAAGAACGGTTCTTGAGATACGTGAATAACAGACAGACGGAGATTTCTTGCTTTATTTTTGGATTGAAAAACGATGTCATGTGTTTGTGTTTGTGTCACACATGTCATGTGCTTTAAGATGCAAACACTGCAGTATCTCTGACTGCCGAACAGGGACATTTTGTTGCATGTTTTCCTGTCTGTACTGTGAACTATCCAAAATGCCAATTTCTTTTGAAGTCAACTCAAGCTGTGATGGTGTCGTAGCATCCCAGGAGGGTAGTGGGAAGCCTCCGAGGCTCCGAAGTCTCAGTTTTTACAATGTTTTTGTGGTATTTTTGTGCTTGATATTTTGCTCCCATTTCCACTGTTCCTACGGCTCACCTGTTGTTGTTTCAGCCAGTAGGAGCAAATGTGACTAAGCTGTAGGTGTTTTCATATGTAGGTTTGGTGTGAATGCTTGTATGATCTGTTGGTGCACTTGTGCCCTAATTTGCCACAGCGTCATTAAAACCAATATGTCCTCTGCCGGTTCAATTTCTTTTTGTTGACATTAAATATGAGTCTGTACGGTTTAGATTTACTGCAGGCCTGCTGTATGTTTGCTAGGTAAACATGTTAACTTCAAATCAATATTCTGCGTCTGGCTCCTGACCTTAGAGAGCTGATGAATGATCTACTGCATTCATTAATTAAGGGTCTTATGTAAACATAATTCTGCATCAATGTTGTTTTGCTCTCTTGGGACGAACTCCCTCCTCTCTCATCTCTCCAGCTGCCGTTTTCTCTCCTCGCCATCTTGTTAAGACATTCTGTTGATGGTGATGAGAAAGTGGCTGCCGATGTTTGTTTACACTGGAAAATAATGCACTTTTTTCAAAATTGTAAAATGAAATCACTGAAATGTTTCTTATAAGGTGCTTGTGTAGTTATTAAGTAAAATAAGATATTTTACTAGAGATTAAACAAATATACTCGATAAAATGTTGAGGTTTTGTTGTGTAAAATCTCAAAAAGCCCTTTAAATTATGTGAAAATGATGTTTGCCTCAATCCTATTAATGTAAGCCACAGTTCAGGCAATAAAAGGCAAAGAATAATAAGCACAGATAAGACTTGGACATGTTTTATACAGCTAGTCAGCAAATATAAATAGGAAACAAGCTTGCTGTTTTATCCTATTTTGCTATATAAATGCCTTTAGAGGAGATTCTACTTTTGATTGAACTGTTTTGGGGGCAGAGTCAATGACAGAGTCGCTCTCACTTTTTGATCTCTCATGTCTCATTATCTTCACTAACTGACAAGATACTCAGAGATCCATTCAATGAAAAAGAACAAAAAACTTGGCAGAAGGTTGATGAACACATCTCATCACACTTCTTCAATCTCTCTGACAGCTGCTTTGGTTACTGAACTTCAGCACTCAGACAACAGAGAGAAAAGACACTCTGCTGCTGCCTTATGTGAACCTCCTGATGATGCAGCTCGATACCACGAGCGCATCCTACGGATCTGAAGCATAGCATTAAAGAAAATACAGCGTGGCCTCTGACAGTAATGCTTTTTATAGTCCAAATGCTGCAAGGATCAACACCTTTGATGTGATCTGTGCCTGCTTGGCTGGTTTCCTTGACAGCAAAGCAGAAGATTTTTTGAGGCTGAAATGATTTTTCATCTGAGACCGAACAGGAGAAAACGTGTAATGAATACGAACTGAACAAACGGGTTCAATCGATTGTTTCTGCAAAACTAGTGTAACGCTCATCAGTGGTGGACTTGAAAGTTTCACAGGGGGGTGGCAGAAGGTTCTGGCAGGGTGCAGAGTAATTATCCAAATCTGGACTGATGCCTCATGCAGCTGAACACTGCAGGTGAATAGAGCGGGTGCAATGAAGGACACAAGACAATACTTAACAGAGGAATTACAGAAAAAATAACATAAATGTGTTTAATTTGATGCGAATGACTGTGTTGATGAAGTACTGTAGGTGAAAGTGTTTGTCAGACAAAAACAGACAATAGCCAGCAGAGTCATCTCTCACAGCTCGTTCCCTTTTCAGGCTGTTTGTGGTCGCCTTCTAAAACTTTTACATTTTTGCAATTCAGATCAGTACTTGTTGAACCGCACAGGCTTTTTACAAACGTGCTGAGATAAATTAACCCAAATTCAAAGCAGCAAGTTTAGTGACAAGTTCACAGTCCACTTTATCAGACAGATAACTGACAGAAGACAACAAAAGGCAGCTGGCAAAATAAATGACAGTTTGCAGTGATGTGAGCGTGAAATGAAGGAAGAAAAACTACTTGAATTAAATATTTCTAGGTTGAACAGATCCCAGCAAAACCACATATAGGACAAATTGTGTGCTTGTGTGGGGACATTGTGGGACACACTACCAGTGCTGAGAGGTGGTCCAGCATTTTGATAAAATAACCAGTCCACTGAACAAAATAAACATTTCTATTCAGCCCCTTAGCTCATCACATATGCTTTTCCCCTTTGGATGACACAGAAGCGTGCTGTTGTTGTACGACCACATCATTTTTGTGTGTGTGTGTGTGTGTGGAAAAATGACTCATGCCGTTTAGCCTGCACTTACTGTATACCCACATTTGCGCAGTTGGATTGACTTTAAACCAAATACATGCCCATGATGACAGCTCTCTGTTTATAATACCTTGTAAATGGTTAATGACCACTGTGTTCGACTATAAACCTTATTTGTATGGTCTTAACTGATGCTTATAAACCTTTACAACTGCTTAATAAATCTCTTTTTAAAGCATTTCATTGATTGTTAAAAGTGAATAACTCTACATTTACTATTTATGATGGCTCTTATAAAGTGTGACCAGTAGTTTATTCAGCTTAAGAAGTCGCTGGACTCACTGGACAAAGTTGACAGGAACTGACATATGAAATGAAACTAGTAAGTGCATCTGTTGCAGCTACCAAAAATTTGTACTTAAGTACAGTACTCGAATAAATGTTCTCAGTTACATCCCACCACTGATCTTGGAACACACAATGACAGCAGCCTGTCATTTTGCCCCCAGACCCACACCTGCTTCTCACTGCTGTGCTGGTTCAGGCCAAACTTGGCATTAAAGAAGCGTCCACGTCTGCTGATGCAGCGCAGCATGAAGCGAAAGCCAATTTACTCCCTCACGCTGCTTGTGTGGCTGTGTGCTCTGAGTGGAAATGAAGGAAACTGGCTCACACAGGTGGATATCCAGATTGTCTGCTGCTATTGTCCCTCCCATTGTTTGTCTATTTCAGGGGATGTTGCAGACTGTGCTCAATGAAAATCTACATTTTATTTTTGGCAGTTGGCACGTCCTGCCACCCCGTAGGTCCGCCCCTGAAGCTCATCTCCTCAGTTGTGACTTTATCTCCGTCTTACATTCGTTCAGCTTTATGCAGCTCCTGCTATGACCTATGTAGTAACGGCCATTTTGGTGTGTGTGTGTGTGTTTAAGCATCCTCCTGTATGTGTGTATGCGCTTCCCCTGGTGGGCCTCCTGTGCATGTGTGTGTGAACGGTATAGTGAAGGCCTCCTGTGTGTGAGTCCCTCACGGGGCTCTCCGGTGTGTGTCTCGAGGTACAGAGTGACCCTGATGTGTCAGGTCTGCTTAGAAGAATGAACGGAGAGCTGGTGGACCACCGTGACTCACACACACACACACATAGAAGAAACCTCCTCGGGGCTCTCCCTATGATCACTGCACCCCACCCACACACTCCTGACATTTTTCCTCGAAGCTCATCTATAGGCTCTCAATTCACGGCAGTAGCATGACATTGTCATGAAACCCGCAGGCCTCGCAAAAGTGTCCGTCCCTATATATTTGTTTACTGTACATGTACATACATTATGTTGTGTGTATATGTTTGTAGGGGGGGGATTAGAGTTTGATGTGTGTGTGTTTAAACATTAAGTTCATTAAAGCGCTGAAGGAAAAGCAAGTGCATCACCATGAGGGCAAAGCAGAGCTGGAGGGTATCAACCTTTTGAAAAAAAAAGGAACTGTGTGACTTTGCACTGTAATTATACAGTATGCATGTTCATAAAGACACAGCATGAGCACATAACTAGCTGAATGTGTTTATTAAAGTTTCAGAGATGCGAAATCAGTAAAATGCAGAGTAACAGAACAAGGAGAGCCAGAGAGAGAGAAGATACACTACTTATAAGAAGTATTCACTATTGGACTTCAGACTTTATTGTTTTACAACACTGAATCACTGTCATGTACTTAGGACGTTTTGATAGAGTTTAAAGTAAAAAAGATCTCTGTAAATGTATACAAAACAATTGCTTTTACCCATCATGGCTGCAGCAAGTGTTAAACGGATCATTTGTGAGTATGGCAGGTGGAGTTTTTAGAGTTTTAACTGATTATGAAACTGTCTCAATTGAATCCTGATTATGATGACCATCAGCAAGAAGATAACTATTTAACTGTTTTGACATTATATGTTGTGGTTTTTGACGCTACCACCACCACTTTCGTCCACAGGGGCCTCCAAAATCAACAAAATATCAACGTTTCTTGGAGTAGCTTTAACTAAACTTCATTTTTCTAGGTCTGCAACTAACAATTAACTTCAATGTGGATTAATCTGTTAATTGTTTTCTTAATCAATCGATTTGTTGTTGGGTCTGTAAAATGTCTTTAAATGGTGAAAAATGTCGATCAGTGTTTCCCAAAGCCCAAGATGATGTCCTCAAAAGTCTTGTTTTGTCCACAACCCAAAGATATTCAGTTACTGTCATACACGCTTAAAGAAACTAGAAAATGAACTCAAATAAATGAATTGATTATCAAAATAGTTGGAGATTAAATTTAATGGTTGACATCTAATCCGTTAGTCGCTGCAGCTCTACGGTTATAAAGCTATAAAGACAAAGGATCATTCTTAACAAATCTGTGAGGAAAAGATGCAAGAAAACTAGTTCCAGAGAATTAAATCCTCTCAAAAGTGCAGTAAGATTCATGACAAAAAAATGGGAAAGACTAAAATGCCACAGTTGGAAAACTGCCCAGAACATCTGACTGTGTAAAAAGGGCACTTCTAAGAAGGCCTCCGGGAGGCCTGTGGACACTGCATGATGGGAGGAACAACGAATAAATCTGGTGCTTCACTTTGCTGCTTTATGGTTTTTGATAGAACTCATGACTTCGACATGTTTGCCAGGAGGAGACTGTGAAACAAAGTGCAGGAACATTACACAGTCCAAACTTTCATTCATACAGAGTTTGAGAAGCCGACACTTTGATCACAGTTTACTGCGACCTGACAAAGCTTAACTACTTTGTCTTGACATAATTTTAATCAATTTGTAAATATCTGCTTTCACTTTTTCTGATGACCAGTGTCTAAAAATACTTATACAGTACATCAAAGGTGATTCAACGTTGAAAACAAAAGGAGAAAAAAGTAGATGAAGGGAATAAACACTTTCTACAGGCAGTGTAATCACATAGCTACAGAGTCTTCTCTCGACTCCTGCTGAGGTCTGAGCTGGAGGGCAGCTAATAACACACACGCTCATACACACATACTGCATAAACACATTTTTAACACAAACTAACATTTAGCTGAGCGTCATGTCTCACCTGCAGAGGCACAGCAGCCAGCGTCCTCTGCTGTCCAAATAAATAACAAACTCTTTACAACAGGGAAAACCTACAAGGCAGTGAAAAGCTCGATGCGGCTGGTAAGTCAACTGTTGACAGGTTAATACAGTTAATACAGATTGTTTCATGGCTCTCCTTCTGACTGAATTTACACAAGCTTGGACCCAAGTAGAAAGAATTATAATGCACTTTAATTTGCTTCTTGTGCTTACAGGTAAGAGCTTCTGTGCCCTGTTTTGATGAACAAACTCTAACAATATGATATTTACTGGACAAAACATAGACACGTTTATTCCAATATGACTAATTCATAATCTAAAACTTCATAAATACTGCTGGTTAATGATAAAACTGTCAATGTACTGTACAGTATTATACCTCTGAGCATCACAGGCTTTAGATATGGACCTACAGAGAAGAGGCAGTGCTGAGGACTGTGTGAGGACAGGAAGAGGACGGACAAGACTACTAATAAGGCCGGGGTAAAACATTGTTTTAAATATTTCAATATGGTTTGACCTACTTATTTGATTCAGAATCAGGGGCAACAGTAAATCAAGTACTTCTCATATTTAATCACAAAAATGTCTGTCGAAAGACATTTAGCCCCAGAATTTCAACCTGAAGAGAAATTTTCTCAGCACATTCCTCTCCTTCCTTCCTTCCCTCCCCAAAAGACACAATATCGACATACAGGTACGTAAAACATATCCACTCACGAACACACCTACACGTATTCAAACATACTGTCGACACGAACACAGATATGCAACTCTAGCCAAGGTTTTGCACGGTGCTGGCAACTGTCCTGCAGAGTAACAGACACGGATCCATCACCTGTCCTTTTTCAGCCTCTCTCTAAGTCGAGCTCTTGGTCCCCATGGAGCACACTCTGGACAAAATCAGGTCACCGTCTCCTATGACATCAGCTTTGCTTACAAGAGCGTTTTGAACTGCAGGATGATCCCAACAATTCTTTAAGCATTTGTACAGAAAGAGAGCTAAAAACAAAGTCAATAATCTTCTATTTAAAAAAACTGCTAAGCACTCAATGCTAGTGCCTAGAATAACTGACTCAGTCCTCCTTGAAACAAAAAATTACAGTTTCTCTGTCTTTTATGCCTCTGTCCCACAATGCAATGCAGCTGGGTTCAGACTTGTCACACATCAAGCTGGAAGCAGGAAATCTTCAGGGTGATTGTGGTTCATCGAAGTGTCTCTTCAATTTCTAATGCCACAGCAACTCCCAGCTGCTTCTAATGTACATCAAGTCAAGTGTATTTCATTTGTGCTGAGGAGCCAGCGGAGGTTTGATTCTACATGTGATCCGGTCGTCCTTTAAATTGTTTATTCCAGTTTCTTGTTTATTCGGATCCCCGTTAGTTTCCGTGACAGACATTTTCAGAAGGAGCAGATGGCAGTGTAAGACCGTAATCCATGTAGAGTATGAGCACCCATCACTCTGGTCCTCACAGTTACAGATGATGATGTCACTGGAATGTTCTGAGGTCACCTGAGGTCGACCGTCCGCCCTTTAAAGAAAACCAGAGAGGTGTGTCAGACCTTTAACTTTTCATGTATAAGTGTTACCATTATTCATTTGTATGTTTTAATCCGCTCGGTGTAAACTTTTATCCCTCAACCTGAAATCAGTTTCACAGCATTTTCAAGTCCCCTGACAGGTCAAGCTTAAAATTTTCATCCAGACTACCAATGTCTCGGAGCCATGGCAACCAGATAGGAGGCTGCTGACAAGATGTGGACTCAATAAGCAGCGGTCAAGAGAGCAGATACACATCCTTACAGATAAACACATCAGCTTAAACCCAAAGAAAATGCTTTGTTTTCTACTCAAGCAACAGAAACTTGTGAAAAATGCAAATAAAAAGTCCAAGTTGACGTCTTTAAACTACTTGTTTGGTCAGATCCAAAGTGCATCCACAAAGATATTACAACAACAGTCCTTTCAGAAGCTGGAACCAGAAAATGTGGGGATGTTTTTTGAATGCTTACTCAAATGATTTCTTCAATCGTATAATTCACTGATCGTTTCAGCATAATGATGATGCACATGACTTAACATGAAAGCTTCTGATTTATGAAGAAATAAATTTAAAATCGCAAAAGGCCCTCACTAGTGCCAGGTTTGTCCGTTCTGGGCTACTGTAGAAACATGGCGGTGCAACATTGCGACCTCTGTGGACGGGGACCCGCTCCCTATTTAGATATAAAGAGCTCATTCTAAGGTAATAAAAACACAACTACTCTTATTTTCGGGTGATAATACACTAATTAAAACATATAATTAAAACATACTTATGAATATTATATTCCATTTCTGCCAAGTCTGTTCTGCTAGATGCCACTACATATTACCCACTGTACCTTTAAATGAGTTTCGAAAAAGTAGAAAAAACATAATCAAGACATTGACACGGTATGAAATAATTCATTTTCCTTAAACTTTGTCCTTCAATCTTTACTTTTGTCAAAGACATTTGCAGCAATTACAGCCTTGCAGCCCTTTGGCATTCTAGTTGACCAGGGCCCCTCACTTATCTTTTTATTCTGGTTAGAGCCAGTTTGCGCTCTTCTCTGAAGGGAGTAGTATAAAAAAAAAAAGATTTTTTTTTTTAAGTGAAAGGCTTTGAGTGGTAGGAATCATTATGTATTTATTTTGTGTGAAATGGCCTTACCTGTCTTGCAGCAACCATTATCGAACATCTCTAAAGAGCTGAAAGATAAACAACACAAGGGTTATTATGACAGGGAGGGAGACAGACAGATGGAAGATACCGGGAGGTGAAGAAAAAGAGGGAGGTGAGGACAGTGATGGACTGCAGATGGGAGGGAAATGTAGGGTGAAGGATGGATGAAGAGACAGGCAGGTGCTAATAGTAGGCTATATGTAAACAACAAGAGAAGTGTGAAGACCTGTGAGAGAAAAGAGAAAGAGGGATGTGGTGATATTAAGATTCAAAAATCACACCAAACATCATTGGACTCATCTTGAGTCTCATAAACAGCACACACACACAGTTTTCCACACTTACTCTTTCACTTCACGTTGAAAATTGGGCATATCAACATGCAGTGAATCTCTCGCCTCCACCCACAAACATCCTGCAAAAACCCTGGCTTCTGCTGCTGCCCCATCACCAATGCAATCACACCTCCTCTCACACACCCAACAAAAATTGTTTCCAGTCAATACACTGAACTGGTGGAGATCAATAGAAAATATCTGGAAGGCAACAACACAACAACCCTGGAATCGTGTTATTGCCAAAGACTGAGTCGAATTCTTTATGTGTTGCTGCTGCTGCAGCCGGCAGCAGACTCATGAGAGGCATGTGATGGCCAGAAACAGCAGGAGGAGACAACCGCATCATCAGATTGTGGACATTCAGCCCCAAGACTGAGTATAGAGTGAGTTATTCTGGATGGCTGCGATCAAATCTTCTATGAAAACAAGAGAACAGATGGAGAGGGTGATTTTGATGTTGTTGAACAGGTCTGGCTTAAAGTGCTCGAACAAACCAGCGGTGATGTTTGTCAAACTCTTGCCAAGTACACAACTCTGTGAGCTGATATGGCAGCAGTGCTGTGAAACACAGTGTTAACCACAGTTTCCCTGCAGGCACGAGTTTACTTCAAATGTGTTAGTGTTTTGTTTCTGTTGTTCCTTTGGTGTTTTGAAGCTTTGGCAGAGCCTGGCCAGAATAACTCTTGTTGAAATTTGGTTTCTCAGTCCAAACCTCCTACAATATGAAGATGCTGTTGTCTATTCCACTTTACATCATCTGGATTCTTAAACATCTTTGAGACTCAGACACGAATTAGTTATTCATTCTCTTCTCTAGGAGTCCAGGCTCATGAAAGCACTAACTCGTGTTTAACAAGGAAGAGCTTTGTAGTCTATATTTGCTCAAACACACAGTTTAAGAACCCAGATCTCACTTGATGAAATAAATCAAAAAGAATCATGGAGCAGAGATTATTCATTCTGCACAGGTGCAATTCCCAACTCCTGTCTCCTTTTTGGCGGGAGTATATAATAAAAAAAAGACAAAACTCTGTCCTTTAAAATGCAAAAAACGTATTACACAACTAGCACATATTCAGTGCAAATTTATTCTCCTCTTCGCTGAGGATTAAAGGTTAAGGGTCTGGACCACCTGTGCAGAATGAATGTCTCTCACTAGCCAGCAGCTCTTAGATTGAGCTTCCTGGTTTGTTCAAGATTAGTCCCAGTGATTGGTTGGGTTAACTCACAGCAAGCGGGTCTTGGCTGAAAGCCGCGACGCTGTTCCGCATCTCATTCTCACTGCCACGCAGCGGGATCAGTGACACGTTACCGTGACGCGCGTCTGGCAGCACGCGGCTCACCCGCGTCTGCTGGAGTCCGTCCTGAGGCCACAAGTCGCCGTCGTACTTTAGTGAGGAGAGAGGGGAGGGAGCAAGAGGAGATTTTACAATATTAAAATACAATCAACAAGTTTAGGAAAACGATTTTAAAGCATGTTACTGTGCTTGTTTTTTGCCAGTATTTTCCCTCCTTTGCCAATTATCCATTGGAGATATGAGCCTGCAAAATGTCGTTATTCGTGAACTTTTTTTATTTTTTTTATTATTGCAAATAGCAGAAGTTATTGTTCGGGCATGTGTGTGAGATCTCACCTGGATACTGAGAAAAGTAGCATACCACTCCCTCATTTCTGACTGGGTGTCACAGCAGAGATACCTGTAAATAAACAGAGGATGATGAAGTGAGGGAGACAGTGTGATGAAAATCAGGAGGTGGTGTTTGTGTGTGTTTGTGGTCTTGGAAGAGTAGAAGTCTGAGAGGCAGGGAGGCTTTTGGAGACTAAGGGGAAATTGGAATGAGAACCAGAAGAAAGACTGAGAGTTATTCAAAGATATTAACTGAAATTGACACATCCTCTCTTATGGCGCCCGGCGGTTGCGCCACAGGCGTAAACACTGAGTGTGATTCCTAATTTAAACTTCCGACAAAGAGAAACACTGATTGGGACCTTCAGCTCTCGGCGCTTGTGTGCGTCTGTGTCCGTGAAAAGTGTAATTGCGTCTGTGTGTGTGCGTGTGTGTGTGTATGTGCATATTTTATGCCACTCAGGTTGCCATCACATAGCCCTCTGAGTCATCAGCCATGCTGTGGTGCAGAATAAATACACTTTATTTATACAATTATTATTGTTATGAGAACAGATTTAGACTACAACAATTATTCAAGTGCCCTCCACTGAGACACAACAAACATCGAATGCAGACTTAAGAGCTAAACAGTATGCGGTATACTAAATTTATGTACTGACATAAATTTAGCTGCAGTCAAGAGACTTGGCTCACATGCTAAAACACCTCACACACACATACGCACACACAGCTCCTCTCTCTCCCTGTTTTGCATCATTAGGGCCAGCGGTCCTCATTAGAGCTTGTTGGGATTCAAAAGAGGACAGTCACTCTGTTGTAGCATGCATACGTACAGTGCAGTAATGTTTTACAATACATCTACTCTGTGCAATTAGCTGCGCTGCTAATCTAGAACATTATCAGCTGCAGAGGAATAAATGCTGCTCGTTAATCATCGTGGCTTTCCGTAAAGACGTGGAATACAATTTACATAAAATTCTGAGAATTTATCAACGTCCCCTTTGAGCTTAAGTAGGTGACTGTAAGAATATGCTGATAGGATAGTGCAACAAAAAGGGGAAATTTATGTAAATTAACACCTAAAATAAGTGTTAGATTGTTTTAAGTGGATAAAAGCAAAAACAGGGTAAAACTAAGCGACTTTAAGGGAAGGATTGTGAGAAAGCGGTTCAGTCAGCCATATAGGAATCTCCTCATCCATTAATTGTTCCATATTTTCACTTCTTCCTCATCTCTATACACTCTTCTACTCATTAAGTTTTATTTTACCTGCAATGAAGCGTAAGTTTCTCCCCTTTAGTGCGACACTTAGCCCCCCACGTCTCTTCTTTATCTTTCTTACACATTCCCTCCCTCACTCCGTTTCTTCCTCTCAGGTGTGTTTTTGTTGCTGTAAGCGACATGGCGATGAAGCATAGCCGAGAGATGATACTGCCTACAGCGTGACGAGAACAGCACTCCCGTTGCAACAGCGCTGATGTCTACTACTGTTGACAGTGCGGAGCCCACTGCAACATGAACACACGGACACACACGGAGCATGCACGTGGATGTACACAACATATTCCACTGATGCACGCACACACACAGGGATGGACATGTGAACAAACCCGGATTAGAATAGAGGCATGGTTACAGGTGTACTCATGTGTGTTTCCCTCCTGGGTGGAGCCGACCTTTTGTATGCCTCCTTCACCAAACTGTCACGCAGGGAACTGACCCGTTTTCTCCGCCTACAGAGAAACCGCTAGCTTTTTCCAATAGTGGACATGTTTACATGCATGTCAAAAATACATAGTGCCACTAAGGGAATGATCAGTCAGCATCAGCAGCAGGCATGCCAGAATGTCTGAATAAGTTTGTACTGAAGGCTGCGTACTACTGCAGAGAGATGAAAAGCTGGAGTTATGTTGTATGCTAGTATGATGCTGTAACTGTAGGAGTAGGATGGGAATTAAAAAAAGGAAAACAATAATATTGTTGAGTTCTTCTCATCATACTGAAATAGACTTAAATAGTACTTAAACCCAGATTAAATTAGCTTTATTGCAGTCTGGGTTCCCTTGCCTTGAAGTCAGCAGGTTTTTTGAATGGGTTATCAGTTAGATGTCTGTAATGAGGTCTGCCGGTTAACACAAGCTTCAGAGATTTTCACCTATTGTTCTTCAACATAAAATACATCAGTAAATACCACACTGGGGAATTTTGAAGCTTTTACGTGTCTTAAAAAAGGCGGTCACTAACAAATGAGTACATAACTGAAACACATTATGGGCAGTTGTCCATGCAGTCATTGGTAGATAAAACAAGTTATTACCTTTATCTTAGTTTTAACAGGTTGAGATATTGTACACTGTAAATGTAGCCAGCTGTTGGCACCGACAGTGCGACAGAGAGTATCCTGTGTGTCTACTGTATTGTTTGATATGGACATTCTGAAAATCACTCACAGGAACAAACTGGGGAAAATCATGGGGAAACAATAGGCTGAGCTGTACCACTTGTATCGGACCAGGCTGACTGAGAAGGCAGACAAGGTCTGCATGGATACATCTCATCCACTTTCAATGAAGTTCCAGCCACTCCCTTCTAGTCAGAGGTACATATACCCCACGATCAGAACTAACCAAGCAAAGAACTAATTTATTTCAATGGCAATAACTTAATTAAACAAGACATGTGAGCTATAGGAGACACAGGATACATTGGGGATGTGTAGTATACCTAATACTAACTTTTATGACAAATGTCCACCTGGACTGTGATGAAACTCATGGTGGCTGCTACAGATGATCTCAGGCTATTGTTGTTATTGTCTGCATATTTTTAATGTGTCTATATGTTCTGCACTTTACCACAAACGGTCTCTCAGGGGACAGTTTTACTAAGTCTAGAGAGAGAGTCCAGACCCCTGCACCAAATGTGTCTTGGGTTCGGTTGGGTTGTAATACAGACGGAATACAGCATGTGTGCTTGGTGAAGCTGAGAACGTGAGCAGGACGGGCCTGAGCTGTGAGTGCTCTGGGCTGACAGCTCTGAATACTATATATAAAAGGTCTACATGCTGTACACGGAGCACTGGACAGCTACTCACCACTGCTGTCTCTCTGGCTTCTCTTGCTTCTTACTCTCATACACCACCGTCAGCCCCCAACTTCAAACAGACAGAAACATGAAATTAGTTCATCAGCAGCATGATTATAAACGTCCCAGAAGCAGCTTATGATTCTTGGGCTCAGTCTGCCCCCTAGTGGTCACTCTGTATATAAGTCCCAATGAGCTCTTTAAGATAAGGCAGATAATTAAATGTATCTAAAATTGGAAAATGAGTTATTTTAAGTTTAGCCGTTCATTATTATTCCGTTAAATTACTGTGCTGAAGAGCATGTGGGGTTACAGAATTGGCTCTTAACCTGTGTACAGCTTTAAAGAGATTAATTCTGACGTAAGCTCAGGGGCATTTTAATGACAACTTTGAAAATGTCCATTAAAATTACATTAACATCCTGACGTCTTGATAAATGTACTTTGGAGTGTTTCTGGCATTTATTTGCATTAATCAACCCGTGTTTGATTAAAGCATATTTGCTCATCACCATCACTGGTGGTTTCATAAAGTACAGTCATAAAAATCTGCTCACACAGGTTAAGGTACTTTTGATTTGAATTTAGATTAAAAAGTAGCATTTTGCTTAGTAGTGTATTAATACTCGTGTCTAGCAGTGGTGTAATGGTGCAGAGGTGTTACACTTTGCATAGTAAAGCTATAGAAGCGGTGTGCATCAGAAGGTAATCAGACTTTTCTCAGTAGAAGTGAATATTCTTAATAGCCATTTTAAACAATACGGGGAGAAGATCTAAAAAAAATGTTGTGAATCCTCCCGTTACAGAATCACAGCTCTCGACATTCAGAACGGCTACTTGTTGCTCTGGCACTCAGTAGTCGTGAGGAGGTAGCTTGGTGACTCACCATGTGGGTGGACGGAGCTTCTTCTTAACACCCAGGTAGACCTTTAGGTTTTTCACTGGCCAATCACGTTCCGGACGGTTACTCTGACAGAAAGAGAGACACACAGTGAATGAGCCTGTGAAAGAGTGTGATGATAGAAAAAGTTAAACAATTTACATAGAAAATCATCTTACTCTGACTTCCTTGTACATTCTGAGAGAGTTGGAATTGAGGATGAAATATCGGTCGTGGAAACTTCCAGAGGAGAGTCCCAGTCCTAAAATGCTTCGCTCCTCTCTGAATTTCATCATCCCGTGTTTGGATGCATCCCCTTTACTGGCTGGAGGGCAGCATAAGATATTAACAAGCATCAACTGAGGGACTAACAACATATTTCTGTAGAGAGAATTGTTTTGTTGGCGATTTGGTTTGTGTGCTCACCCAGGTAGCCGATCATGGCATCCATCGCCACGTGTTTCTTGATGAGCAGATGAGAGTCAGTGCCAAAGGAGTGAAGGATGGGGAGGACTCGCTCCTGATAGTGCAGCGGACGTTCTGAGGGAAGCACAGTGAAACACAACACAACTGAATTAGCCTCGAAGCATTTGTTTACATGATCATGAAGACTTTTATAGGTGTTGAGGGAAGTTGGGCTGCAATGAATGATTATTTTCATTGTCGATTACCGTGCCAATTAGTTTCTCAATCAATTTAAGAAGCTGGAGTCAAGAATTTTGACTTTCTTTTCAGTAAGTCATTCAGTCAGACAGCTGACAGCTCCTGATACAATGACAGACAATATTTTGTTTTTGTTGTTTTTGTGTTTCTATTTTAGCGAACAATGAAATGTAGATTTGGTTTTGACTGATGTCACTTAACTTCCTGCAAACAGTTGGTGCTTTCCGCCTACATACCTAACTCGGAAAAATAGCTTTTGTTATCATAAACTAAAAGTGACGTCTGTAGTTAACAAGTGACTCACAGAATCCCCTCCAGCTCTTCCTGTCACTCATCCTCTTTCTAATGTCTTTCCTTTCCTCAGTATCAACCTCCTGTAATCAGCAGGTTGGTTTTCTGGGTAGTGATAGGCAGTCTGCCAAATTAGTTGAATGTTGCTGGCATGTGATAAGCCATCTATGGGATTCCCGGTGGGGAACCAGATGGCCCACATACCAGGCTCAAAACAAACCACGACACTCAGTCACATTGCTGAGAACGATCCTTTTTCCTCTGGAGTTTGTGTCACTTCGAGTAGGTCAGGCTGCAGGTTGAGTGGAGAGCGTTTCACAAGCTTTGAGTCATTGTTTTTGTTTCGCTGTGGGCCTTGTCATGTTTCATGTTAATTTTACATGTGAACCCTTGTTGCTTTCCAAACAAAAAGAGTTATAAATATAGCTCTGTGCTTTGAGAAAAACAAAGGTAGATGTGGAAGATAGTAGAAGGACTGTCTTCAATTCATCTCACCCATTTCCTCCTTGTCGCTGATCTCCCAGCAGCTCCAGTACTCTTTGTCTCGAACCGTGATGTTACGCCGGTCCAGAACCTCACAGATCAGCTCTGCTGCTGTCATAGAACCAGGGATCTGAGAGAGAGACGAGAAAAGATAACTCTTACTGTACACCACACAGAAGAGGAACTGGGCGCCAAAAATGTGTCAGTTAGAAGTTATATTTTGTCATTTAATGAAGTCTAGCTCACCTTCACATGTTGCTCTGCTGTGTCCTTCTTCTCCTCCAGGTAAACTGTGCAGATGAAGTGCCCACCTGGTTCAGTGCTCTGAAGTGTCCGGTATACACAAACACACAGAGAAATGGTCAGACAAATAACAGCATGCTTAGATGCCCAGTTGCAGAATACATGTGCATGGACACAATATCTGCTTATAGATAATGACAAAATGTTTCATATTGCAAACAAAATTCTTTGAATGTCAATTTGACTTAATGCATAATGATTTTAAAGTGGCAATCTCAAGGCTTAATATTTAAATAATTGAATGTCTGAAGTCACTTTATATCTCTGAATGAGGTAACACAATGGTAATTCAGGTTATTTGTTTTAACAACAAGGGGTTGCAAAACAAAACTGAGTTCCAGTCCCTTTATGCTACATCAAAGAAAACAAAACAAACTATTTCATAGGGTGGAGTGTGGGGGATGAATTGAGAAGTAAATAGTTAATATCGCTTCATCAAAAATGCCTCTTCAAAATAAGACATTGATCATTGTTGGCATTTGTTAATAGCGGCTCACTTTGAAATATTACAGGGAGTAATGCAATAAGAAGTAGCAGCCACAGTGAGCTGTTAGATGAAGAGCTGCAGGCGACAGGCTGCACACCTTCAACTTTCTTCACTGTGCCCTGCTGCTTGCAGACTCATGCTGTGCGCTGCATAAAATCAGACCACGGTCGCTCACAGAAAGATGAAAAAAGGCCAATTACTGCCTGACTTCTTTATTAAAATGATGATAGTTTGTTTTGATGTCCCTCCAATCCTGTGGCCTGTTGTATTAATCCACATTTGCTGTAACACCAGTAACTACAGGTGTCTCCAAATCAACCAGGACTGAAATCTTAGAGCTTACATTTCAAACATCATGTCACACACTTACAAGTCGCACATACAAATTAAATTAAACAAGTATCTACAGAGAACCAACTTTTCCTTGTTTGAAGTAAATTAAAATGCTAAAGTGGTTTGCATGAGTGTGTGTGACTCACGGGAAACTTTGTGCTGAGTTTCTCTCGCATTAGGATGATAGCGGTGATCTCTTCTAGCTGTCTCTTTAGCTGCTGCTCATCCACCTGCAAACAAATATGCACATATCACTCACTCAAACAAACAATCATCAACTGACAATACTTTAATTACAGCCTCATGTCGATCTTTAGATCGCTAGCAGAAATCCCCACCGGCATTTCAAGCTTCTTTATTTACTCAAAGTTGCTGCTAAATCAGCTGGAAACTAGAGGTTAATTGTTGCTGATGTTGGAGCTAATGTCGCTGCATGACACTTCATTTCAATCTCATCAAAACAAAATAATGCAGCTAATAATGATATAATAATATAATAATGCCTTCTGTAGTTCGCTGTTTGTCTTTCAAGAGACGTACATTTTGACAGTGACCGCAGGGATTCACTAGATTCGTACTCTTACTCTTTCCCTAACATCCTTCTTCAAAGAATCTCCAGGAACATAATCTTATCACCATATAATTAAAAATTACACGTATTAAGATCGATTTCTATTCAAAGATTATCATTTTTGAGGCTTACATGTTCTTTGGCATTTCAACCTTTCAGAGCTGTGCACTCTCCACTGTGTTGTGTGCCATTTTCTCTTGTCACCACTTAAGATAATTGAATCAGCTTAGAGAACAAAATGTTATGCCCTCTTGTCATCGCCCTGTCTGCCACTGAGCTGCGAGTCTGACCTCAAAGATGGAAGTGTAGTGCTGAATGAGGTCCTCGATGGCGCGGCCGGCAGTGAAGTCCTTCCCGTCGGTCTGAAACAGTGTGGGGCCAAACACTATGGCCAGGTTATGGAGGTTCATCTGGTTCATCTCAGAAAAACGCTGCACGCTGAAAGACATGGAGGGAGAACACATATGAACATAAACAGACCTTTACACAGATACAAGAGGATTTCAGCATGTCTGAGTGTGTGTTACTCACCAATAGAGGTGGTTGATAAGGGCTTGTAGTGTGGCCTTGTTGACATGAGGCAGTTTGTTCAACAGCAGCTGGTACTGGGAGATTTTCATACTTTCATCCTGAATGGCTGGAGTACAAGACCGAGAGAGGGGAAGGAAAAGAGAAATTGTGAAAACAGAAGGAATAATCAGGATCAAAGAGAGTGTCAGGAAGTGTGAGAGGGAAAGACAGAAACACAGGATGAGAGTGTAAGTGAGCAAAAGGGAGAGAGAGAGACGAGAGAAGAAATTATCAGTAAAAGGAGTGACGGAGAATAAAAATGTAGACAGATACAGAAGAGAGAGAGACAGAAAAAAAGAACAGAGACATCAACATAGGTGAGATTCAAAGCAGGGATGTTCCTAACAAGTAACTTTCCTGATGTTATGTTTATACTTAGACGAAGCAACTAGTCAGAAAACAGTCTAAATTAAACACAATTCAATACTGTATTTAAGGTTGAAAATTGTCTTAAAAAATATTCTGTATAATGTAAGAATCATTCGAAACCGATCATTCCATTCCTAAATTAATTTTTCAATTTTATTTTGTTTTTTAAATGCAACCGGTACCATCATGGCTGCATAACATTTGAGAAGTGACATTTAACCAGTGTTGTTTACAAAAGAAAAAGATGATTTTGGAAAATATTTTTTGTTAGAAAGCAATGACATTTCAGTGCAAACTATGTAAATATGCAATTTAAATGTGTACATTATCAAAATAATATGTTTAACCGACCTAATAGTTCAGGTGCCAACTAACGAGGGTAGCAACGATCAATCAAACTAATCATGTACATCCCTAATTTAAATTCAAACTAAAAGTGACAAGCTCCTGATAAAGAGTTACCATTGTGTTCTGAATCAAAGGCCATATTTTCTTGTGAAGTGACATGCAAACAAGTTCAGGTGTATGGATGGAAAATGTAAGGAGTACTGTATCAAAACAAGATGACACCTGATGCACGTTCTGTTTCATTAGTGAACAACTCTAAATGTCTTCAGACTTTCTTGATGTGAAAACACCATTTCCACAGTTATCTGCGCTTGTACGATGTAACTGCCTTTAAAGGTTTGGGATGTGAGCCAATGAGACGTCTCCTGCCACATCAATACAATGCAAGTCTGTTGGGACTGCTTCTTTAGTCAAAAGGTCCCTAAACTGTCAAAACTCTTCACTTGCTTTGTACTGGGGTGATAGCAGAAGCCTCTGAGACAAATGCAGTGTCTCCAAACCTCATACAATAAATATTAAACTATTCGCATGGCTGGATACCACAAGGTGTAAGTGGAGAAATGTGTTTTTTGTGATTTGGGTGAACTGACCCATCCTCACATTACAGCTTGAGCACAAAAACATCCCTATAAAACTCACCAGCAGCACTGAGCCAGGTGCTGGCATCCTCTGATGTGAACAGTCCCTCTTCTAACTCCCTGAAGAAGCGTTTGAGTGTGTTGGAGACGTCGTCCACCTGGTGCTCTCCCTCTCTCAGTCGAAGACTGCGAGCGTCACGACGGAATCTCTCGCATAGCGCTGCCACGCGGGAGTTCACACCACTCTTGCGATAGATGCCCTCAGACGTCAAGCCTGGAAACAAAAACAAGCATACACAGACAACATGATGTTAAAAACACAGGCAATACACGGACTTCATGTTAAACCACTGTAGGGTTAAAAATAAAAAGCACTGTTTCTCTAACATGATATATGTGGTCCAGTAAAGATTTTGTCAACTGAACTTATAAGACCTTAAAAACAAGAAAAATACAGGGTACTCCAACTAAAAACTAGACTTATTTTCTAGACAAAGTCCCTTGAGGGGAAATTATGAAGATTAGGTTTTAAGAGGATCCATAATCCATATTAATGCAACACTAGAGATTAGTTAGAAGGACACAAAATGAGGCTATTCAGTTTTAGATTGTTTTATGAAACATGGCAACACTCTGCTGCACTAAACCTAAAAATATTCATCAATGTATAATCCATCATCAGTCAGTCGGACCGACTTCTGAAGGCAAATAAGAACAAATCAGCAGGATATCTGCCGTGACATCGTTTATGGTGGGGGATGGAGACAGAACAGCAAAATGCTTACACTGAATTTTCTTAAATTATAAAATAAATAAACTGTCCTGGGTGTGAAACACTGCACAAATGACTCAGTGCAAGTTATGTCCAGCAGAGGGCTTCTACTCATCACTGCTTGCTTTTCCTTTGTCCTGTTCTTCTGTTAGCTGCTCACAGTGGCAATGATTCATGATAAAATTCTGTTTCAAACAATTATGTCTGTCCACTTGGACTGTAGTTTCTCATATGGCTACAAACATCAGGAGTTCAGAAGAAGTCATGTATATTGCACTTGAACACAACACAAAGGATGATTTGATTTTCAGATGTTACAGTGTGTCATGACAAATGACAACTACTGGTAGTTGCTACATGCAGGTGAAAACAACAGGACAGTTCCACCCTGGTTTCCCAGAAAGCTGTCTAGAGGGATTAACATTGACAAAATAGGAAATATCAGCATAATGAAGCCTGTACACACTTGTGGTAAAGAAGGAAACACAAGTGTGTACATTCAGTGGAGGGAAGTGTCGGAGTGAGAGGAGGAAAACTGACAGAATGATCAAAGGGAGATAAAAGGCGTTGACAGAAAGTGACAAAAAAGCAGGTCAGCTGGTGCAGGTGGGAGGAAGACAAAGAATGAAAAGCCAGATAAAAAAGAGAAAACAAAAGAGAGGCAAAGCAGTAAGGAGGGAGCAAGAGGAGAAATGGAGGTGGAACAGAGTTGTTTTGTTGTCTTGCGGTCCGTTGGTCTCTGGCAGAGCCACAACTCCTGCAATTATAGTCACATGAGGACACAAAGTGCCAAGTGTACACACACAGAAACTGCAAGAAAGACCACAACTGCACACATGTCAACACAGTGTGTGATGAAGTGAGCGCTGTGACTCTTTAACCGTCTGTGTGAATCTCTGCAGGTCTCTCACCGCACTGTGTGATGTAGCCGATGCAGCTGTGCACTATGACAGGTATGTCTGTCTCCGTCAGCTGCTGCTGGCTCAGCGTGTCTCCTCCACTCCCTGCTGCCGCCTGGATGGCCGTGCACCAGTCGGCGAAGTCCAACTTCCTCTCTCCCTCTATGTACAGAGTTCTAAATAAAGAGAGAGGCAGACGTTAAAATCCAACAAGTGGAATCAGAGATGGAAAACAGCATGAGAGTGAGGAGGGAACATGGAGAAAAGACCAAAAATGATTTAATGAAGATTACATTTTCTAAAAGAAACAAATTATCATACTATTGACTGTACACTTCTAAAAGTGGCTCAACTTAAGCATCACCATTGTAACAAAATTTAAATCCCTCCTCTCACCTTCCTCTCTCCACCAGAACCAGCACCTCGTTGTCTTGTTGAATCGCTGTAAAACACAAACACACAGAAATCACATTATTCCAGACAGTCATGCCTTTTAAACACTTATGTTTATGCTTCACACTACTGGATTTCATACGGATATGTTTATTTCTGCTCTGTCAATCATCACTCTGAGAACTTCCACCCTGCCACTGCGTGTGTGCGTGCCTATCTATGTGTATTTATGATCATGTGTCTCACTCACAGAGTTCGTTCAGCTTCCGGAGGTGGATTTCCTCCCCCTGGCTGTCGGCCAGGTAGGCGTGAAGTGTGGAGCCCACCAGAGCGAACCAACCGACCTTGGATGTTTGTAGGTTCAGGCCGTCCTTACACTTCAGACGCCCGATCCGTTCAAAGCCCAACCTCAGTAAAGGCTCTGCGGTGGCCGGAATAAAGCTCTGCAAGTAAAAGGAGAACATTGCTGCTTTTGTGACACAATACACATTAATCATCGTTTCCCTTTTCTTTTGATGATGATTTAACCACTTCAGTCTGTGCATTACTGAAACCCTCTGAGAAAACAAATACTAATTAAATTGCTAGAAAAAGTCTTGTACTTCAATAGAAGGGGGATTGCTAGACACATGGAGCGAGGCATGTGGTCAGTAACTGTGCAACAAATTCACCTTAGGGTCGGGTCATACTGTCTTTGTGGCTAGACATGCAGGAGCCATGGCTGTACTGTAAATCTACCATCTTGGCATTTATGTCTTGCGATGCTCAGTTAGGCAGAAGTGGACAATAGCTGCAATTTATCTTCGTTCAGCCAATCCAGCATCATGCATATCGTTATACTGCTGCAGAACTCTGACACATGCAATTGTTTTTATTACTGAATTTTTAACAGACATTTTGTTTATTTCAGCAGTTAAGAGAAGCAGGTCACAGTAACTGTCGCTTCATTTCACACCACCACCATCAGCTGAAATGATCTCAGCTGTTCTGAAGGAAAATAACTGTCACAGGAAACAAGTCAGCATTAGCTAGCCCTGTCCTGACCACTAGGCAGCCTTTCCCGCCTCTACTACAGCAGCGACTGCAAAGCTTCCACTTATCAGAGCTCCCCACTCTCACTACAAAAAAATTAACATTACCATGTCAAACCTTCCTTCTGTATCTGAGGAGAACGGAGGAGATTTGTGCTTGTGATTCCAGACCGTAATGTGTATCTAGTGGTTACCTTGGCAATAGACTTGACCCATTCCTTGTGGCTGTCTGGGTCATCAGTGCCAAACAGATAGAGACGCTCAGACTCGGAGTAGAGTTCAAAGGTATGGTCATACCTGAGGGTTAGAAAGAATGTTATGAGGAAGAGAGTCGGAGGAGGCAAAGACAGAGAAAGAAGTCATTTTGCCAGTTTGTGTTTGTGAGTGTGTACCCGTGTTTCTCAGGCGGTTCGACAGCCAAGCAGACGATCTCTGAAGCTTTCAGAGCTCCGTTGGGGTTCGAATTCTTGTCACTCTCATAGTAGCTGAATGTGCCGTCATTCAGCGTGCACCAACGACGACTGAACTCTACATGGAGGGGACAGATAAGGATTAACCAAACATAATACGGCATCTTTATTGTATGTAAGTGTTAGTAGGTTACCTTCTTTGCCCTTGCGCTCGGTGATAGCCCGAGCCATGGATGCTGTCTTGAACAGGAAGCCATTGTGAGACACACAGGTTGGTGCTGAGTAATGTATCGGGTCCATGTCCCCGACCACCTCTGACCGTGGTAGCTCTGCAGGAGAACAAACAAACAAGAAAGTTAAATAACGCAAAACCTATTATACAGGCTGTCATCTACTGGGAAAATACAGAGAAGCGCATCTGGTAAAGTTAAGTGGAAAATGGTAAACACCCAAAACCCTCGTGGGTATGAAAGGAATGTATGATTTGTTTTCCAGCAATAATGACATTTTTCACATGTAACACAACCAATGTCACTGGTACAAAATTGGCACTTTGAAGAAATTATAAGGAATAAATATTCTACACACAATCAGTTTGACAGTATTATTGTGACACCAGCCGGACAATATACACGCACAAAATAAGAAGCACATGTAAAGCAAATATTGTGTGAAAACATGTGAAGACCCTGCTCAACCATTATGTAATCATCATTAAAAATGATGCATATATAGTAATACTGTACCTGTGTTGAGATTGCGGCTAATTAACTCCGCCTGTAAGGGTTGTGAGTGAGCGTTGGCCAGGGAGAGAGGGGAGGGCCAACTTTCCATACCAGTTGAACAATTTACATCTGCACCGCAGAATATCAGGCTTAACGTCTCCAACACATCACTGCACTGCACATTTATACATAGAGCCTAGAGAGAAGGAGAGAGGAGGAGAAACACAACCGAAAGACACATGATTAATTTTCTTATAGTATTTGTAATACTATTAAACTCCAGTCTGATGCTGAAACATCACAGAAGGAATAAAGAGAGTGTGCAAGGAAGAATGCAGCGTCAGTGAGACGGAGCCAGAAAGAGATAAAAAAAAAATGAGAAAGGATGATACTGAACTGATAATAAACTGATGACTTGTACTACAGCCCTGCAGCTGCTGACCTGGCTTTTAATGTAGTCATGTGATCCCCTGTCAGCTTTGTTTCGAGGGAAACAGCTGAGGTCAAACTCAGTGTGTCGGTGTAGGCAGGATTTAAAACCTGCAGCAGGCCCTCTACTCATCTACAGCCTCCAACTTGTTGTTGTTGTTGGAAAATAAATATACTGTGATGTCAATAAAAAACTCATTATTTGGGGATTTCGACCTGTGGAGGTTATTATTATGATTTAACCACCATCATATCTCAAATGTTTTAAGTGCTGTGCCAGTTGTTGAGCGCTCTCTAAATCCACTGTATGCACATTTAATAACAAAGCAACCTGGAGCCATTTTATAGTGATTAATCTGTAAGTCCCAGTGAAGCTCTTTCTTCATTTCATAGGAGCACTGCTGAAATGAATCCAACAGGAAAGGTCAAGCTAATTAGTCTGAGAAACTTTAGCTCCTCTTTGTGTGGGGCTACAGGTATTTAGAGATAGATTTGGTAACTGTCATGTATTTCAGTGGTACTGAAGTAGAACATTTGCTGTTTATTTTTTTTATTTATGTTTTTTAAAGGAACTATTGAGGCATTTCCAAGATTTACTTTACATACAAATGGACCAATTATAACCTCTGAATGTGCAGCATGAAGCCATATGACTAAAAACAAAGTTCAGACGTAAATATATATATATATGTTTGGTGGTAAATAAAATCTTACGTATATCTTTGGCAAAACAGAAAAACAATAATTTGTTGAAAGTTGAAAACAAATACAGACTGAATGCAGAAGACAAAACCACGGTTTTACTTTCTTGTGTTGTGGATCATTATCGTCATTTGGAGATAATTTGGTTATAAACTAAATGGTGACAAACAAATACAGATTTCTGTTCGTGACAACAGTAACACATTTTGTAGAAATACTGTAAACCCAGATGTAAAGAAAGCGGAAGGAGGGGGAGGCACAATAGGAAAGATTTTAGGACTGAGAAAAGGAAGATGCAGTGTTTTTACAGCTGAGGAACTCAGACTCGTGCAATCTCTCCCACACACAGACGCACACACACACACGCACACGCACACGCACACGCACACACACAGACGCACACACACACACACAAAGTCTGTCTTCTGTTAAAACCAATAAGCTCTCTTGGATCCGATTGAGAAATTCCACAGAACTCTGTCACATATACAGACAGAACCCCTCCTCTATTTAAGCACCGTTGAGCCTCTACACAAACACATACAGACAAACAAACCAATTAACACAGATTAAAATTACACAAGAGCCCCCTACACACACACACACACACAAACACAAACACACACACACACAGATAAAAGACATCGAGACCAACTGCATTTCTGTCTCACGCACCAGTGAAGACATCTGAACTAAAAGGCTGTAGTCAGCCATCTGGGGAGGAACACGTCCACTCCAATAATCTCATCATATGGATCACATGAGTGCCATGATAGAGCTGGTATATAGGTCTTGGTAATGTTATTTCAAGCTACATTCTAGGTACTTTAGTGGCTGCAACAGTCTGCCAATGTTTTCAGCATCTTTCTCTATTTATATATGTTGCAGTTGACAGAGGTAACATTCACCTGTAGACTTGACTGAACATCTTAAGGCTAAAAACGCATAAGAAGAGGTATAAAAACAAAAAATGTTAAGATGGAGAACAAAATCAACTTACTAGAGTTGTGAATGCCGAGTCAAATGTCATTAAAATGTATATATTTTACAATTGTCTCTGTGTATTGATTCTTAATTTTGATTTCATCATAAAATAAATCCCTTAGAATAAACATTGATTGAAACCGATATACCATATTTACAAACACAGCTGATAAAAATCTGCCTTATCTTCTTGGCAGGTACTCAAAAAAGTCTGGCTGCCTGTTTGCTTTGACCGACTGTAAATGCTTGTTTTGTCTTTCAATAGAGCTAATCACATCATGTTGTAGCAGAAATCAAGAGGAAAGGGAAAAACATACAGTATTTTATTTTAAAACTTTGGAATAGGGGCGGATCGAGTTAATGTCATATCTGATCAGGGTTGAACTAAAGTAGAGGGTAAGAGGACAGAGGTGAGGGAGTTGAAAAGATTTACTTTAGAGTCTGGATGCCGACAACATGAAAGAACAGAAGGAAAAGTGCAGCACTATCTTGGAAAACTGAATCAATGGGGAACAAGGTGCTAGACAGAGTGTTGATCCCTGGAGTAGGTTTGATGGACATTTTGTATTTTCACCTTTTTCTGCTTGGATGTGGACATTTTCTCCTTTCTCACTGTCTCCAGCAAGCATTCACTGTCTTCTTGTCTTTTAATTCTGCAAACTCCTTTTTCTCATATTTGGGAAAACTGCACACCAGAAATAAAAACATGGCTTTAGCTTGCTCTGCGTCACTAAACCTATAAGAGAAAAATGGCTGCCCATTTGCTGACTCCCATTTTATCCACTTAGATCATCACCGTGACCGGACCATCATGTTTATCTGTACTGGCTGATGTTACAAGCCAACAAAGTCAATACTTCAGATCAATCCCTGCAGGCCAGGCCATATCATTATATAATGTCCTTTGACCACAGGCACAATGCAGGTCAGAAACAGTTCATTGCTGCAGGTACAGATCAATGCGATGTGACGTTTTGTGTTGACATATTCCTCATCCAAGGCTGTGTGTGTCACAGTAAAAATGAACAAAAAGAAGCCTTCTGTCCCATGTGGACAAGCATATGAAAACTACGTTGTGTAAATAGGTCAGTGTCCTATAAAGTATCAATAGAGAGAAGTGAACCAATCAGCACAAAGTACAGTGAGGAAATGGCTTTGAGTGTTTGAGGACCTCACGCCCTCCAACATCTGCTGCCTATGAAACAGGGAGTAATGTAATAACGCATATAGAGACACATACACAGAGAGAGCGAGAGAGGGAGAGAGAGAGAGAGGGAGAGAGAAAGAGAGAAGGGAATTCAAGAATCTTTCCCAATTTCCCCCGAGAGAGAGAGAGTGAGAGAGAGAAAAAGAGATTGTATCTGGGTGTGTCTGAAATCACAGGCCTCCATCTGGCTTCTGCAGTTATATGGGGCAGAAATGGAGGAAAAGGGAGAGATGAGAGGCACAGAAGAAAGAAAAATATTGTGAAAGGAAGATGAAAGCGAGGGCACATTAATCAGAGGCTGATTGTACTTGGCTACAACTCAACACAATACACTCAGAGCCCCTAAAGTACGGACACGAACATACGCAGCTGACTCTGCTTTGTCCGTTTAAGTGTAAACTGGACATCCAAGCAAAGATACACCCACATTTATATATGTGTGTGTGTACGCATGTCCATATATTAAATCCAGATGAGGTAGAGCAGTTATCCACATATGTTCCATCATTACCTCACCAGGGAGATGGAGGTGAAAATCCAGACGGATGTAGAAGGGGAGGAGAAGAATGAATGTGACATGGAGGAAAAACAGAAAGGCAGACGCACACAGAAAAAGACAGACAATGAGGGAGGGAATGAAAAGCACTTAGAAATAAACAAGAAACCAGATCACATCTCCCTGTACAATCGACAAGGATTTATGACTTTAAATCCTCCAGTGTGAAGGAGGAGATGAGAGCTGGAGAAGGGAAAACAAGAAGGAGCTCCAGCAGAAAGAAAGTGTGAGGGAGATGGAGCTTTTCTTCTGTGGAAGCCACTTTCCAAAACTATAAAAGCACAAAAACAAGCCTATAAAGAGGTTTTTACTATTGCCTCTCAGCTACGTCAGTTTGCTATAATAAGTACCAATATAAATGTCAACATAGGCACAACAAACACAAGCTCAAAAAGACTTGGATCAGTCGTGGTGGTCCAGGTGGGAAGATGTTAACTCATCTGCTGCCGACTTGAACAAAACTGGGATGTGTAATCTAATTAGGGATCATAAACAAGATGGTAAACAGCTTTGTTTAAAGAAATGCAGCAAGGCTGCATGATAATATGAGCCTGAAGAAATAATAATTCTTCTCAAACCTTGGCACACATACTCTCAAACTGTCAACACTTCTCTCTGTCTACATTTCTCTGTCTTGTCAAGCTCCACCCTGTGCTCTTAGGTTTCTTCTTACAAATATATCAAGGAAACCACCAAACAACAAAACATTTCTGATGGATCAATCAAAAGGATTTAAAAAGAAGGCTCAAAAAGCAGTATAATTTTGAAAACCATGGAGGAAGTATACACACAGAAAACCAAACGAGAATGAGTTCCTGTTGTTCTTGCAACAAAATGAATGAATGAAAGACTGTTGAAAACATATATAGTTGACTACCTAGTGTAAAAGAGTGAAGAAAGAAAGCAAGAGGCAAAGAGAGAGGGGAAGCAAAGTGAGAGGGACAATGATGTCCATTGACCGAGGTGAGCCTCTATCATCTAACTTTGACTACACAGTGAACACATGGACACACACAGACAGAGGGAGCAACACAAACCAAAAATGCAAAAAAGGCACACAAACATGCCTACACACACATTAATATGCATGTTAACGTATTTCAGCCCACTCTAGTGAAATACATACACACAATAACTCTAATGTGCTCACTAACATAGAGCTACAGTACAGCAGTCCTTAAAGTCTCCAGACAAAACTATGCCCCACAAACACATTCAGCTGCACTGAGATCACATACTGTCACAGATCCAAAGTCCATGTTTCCCTCCTCTAACTTATATTCATTGAAAAACATATGAACACTAACATTTTTTACAGATATAAAAGTACAAGATCACATACAAAACATTCAACACACTTTCACTACCCTCTCCTCCAGCTCACCAGCACACACAACCTTACCTGTAAGTTTTCAGTTCCTTTCTGTCAGAATGTGAGTCGACATACAGAAGAAGTGCACACACAAAGTTGCAAATTCAACAGAAAACACGTACTTTGTGGTGTTTCAGTGTGGGAGAAAGTTAAGGGAATACTTGCTACTTACAAATAAGAAAAGAGCCAGGAGAGAGGAGAGAGGAGATCAACTTTCCTCAGCAGACCCGACCAAACAATGAGGAGGAGAGGTGGAGTCAAGAGGGGGGAGGTGGAGTTACAGCACATTCCGGCTTAAGCAGTGAGTAATGATGTCACAGTCAGGAAAAAAGGAAAAACAAAGAAGAAAGGAAACAGAGAAGAGTCGGTAAAATCCAGGACTAGATGAAGAAATCTGAATCAGAAATCTGGTCTGAGATTGCGCACTAACTTCTATTGCCCATTCACTTTCTCTCTCTCACACACACACACACACGCTCTCACACACACACACACACACACACACGCACACGCGCACACACGCACGCCTCAACTTAACCGCATGGTTAAAACAAACACATTGCAAAAGCTTTTATTTCTTAAGACACACCCAAGGGAAAGAGCAACGCAGAGCTGAAGAATGTCAAGTATTTGATCCGGGACAGAGAAGCGCAGGTAGATCAGTAGTCATCAGAGTCAATATCTGCTAGAAATGAGGGTAAGTTCCTCATTCAGTAAGACAGAGAGAGATAATGCTCTCAAGAGACAGTCAGAAAATAGTTACAGGAAAAAGAGATAGTCATCATGGAGGAGGCCTAAATGAAAAGGGGAGGACCAGCAGCTGGCCAAAAACAGCTTTAAATCAAACAAGCAGTGTGTGTGTGTGTGTGTGTGTATAACAATAAGAAAACTTCCTTTATCTCCTTCTGCACATCCCAAACGCAGTGATTCACAACAGTTAGACACACAAACAGTCACACACAGACAAGGTTGAACGCTTGAGGGAGGAAAAATAGAAGTGGCAGTCAGGTGCTAAATGTGACTCACTCACACACTCAGTGCGTCTGTGAGCAGTCCACATTGTTTGCGGTTAAGTGGGTTAAGCAGCTAATGAGTGACCAGGCTGGGTCGGAAACACCAAGGCATTTACTGCACACAGTGGAGCACAGCGATGGCACAATATAAAAGCCCTCACTCCAGACATTCCCAAACAGTTCCCAAACGTCCTACTTCTATTTTTTTCCTGACCAGCTTTATCATGAGAGGGCACAGCCAGTGATACTTTATATCTGAGCCCCTGAAGACAAGGACAGATACCCAGTTTGTCCATCCTGAGAGGGCTGTGCAGTAATTCCTGGACTACAATGTAATCACAGTTCCCACACCTTTTCGGAAACTTCCAAGGACCAATTACCTCAAATTTAAGGAACAAAAACAGGGCATAGTTTGAAACACAGATCAAGGTTAATTACTTCTACGACACTGAGACTTTTTTCATAATGAGAACTAGCAGAGAGAAGCTTGAATGTGCAAACACTTCTCAACTGTGCTGTGTGTGACAGTGATGGCAGAAACCTGCAGGAGACGCATGCAGACAGCGGAACGCAGCTAATTTTACGTTTATTAAGAACTTGAATTTTTGTTCTTGCATAAAATATCTAAATCAATCAAATATCATTCAATGATAAATGAACAGATTTTTCCCCCCCCTCAAATTTAGAAACTTTCAAGGATTTAAAGGACCCTTGGGAACCCTGTGTAACATCACTCCTACACAGAGACCACTGCCTATGTTCTTACACTCTTGAATGCGCTTAAATGTTTTGCAAACACTAGTGACTCAAGGGCGAGCCAGGAATTAACTAGTTTGAAACCTGCATTAATGTCATTCTGTCTGTGTTTCATTTAGTTAAACTCTGAACGTCAGAGATTACTGCAGTCTGCTCTTTACACATTGGACTTAATCAGGGATTCAGCCAGCTTTTGTAATATAGGGACCTGCGTTCCACTCCAACTGCAGAGAGTTCAAATCAGTTCCTTGAATGTCCCAATTTAGGTTCCTGTGACAGATATAGCGTGTTTGAATCAACTGCTGACTAGACGAGACTGACTATTTTAAAAGTCACTGATCTGAAAGATGTGACAAGTTACATACTTTTATAGCGTGTGCTGAATACTTTCACATTTGCCTAAAATAAGATTACATGCTCTTCTTAGTGAGATATTGGGCTCTAAAAAGTGCATTAAAATCAAGGGACAAATTTTTTCTGTTCGTTTTAAGTGGTTTCATTTGAAAAGTCTGTTTTGTTGTCTCCGTCTCTCTTTCTCTATCAAACTAGTCAGTACAAGAACAAACGCTGAGAGGACTAAAACATACAAAATATAGTCGATTCTTTATTCTTAGAATCTTAGTCATGGTCTGAGTAGTGAAAATGCAGATGTGCAGTGTATGGTGTGTGTACAGTATATGACTGGGCACACGCAAAATCCAGTCACAACCAAGGCTGTGATGCTTTAAAAAAGGTGGAGTGCGGTTAAGTCATAGTGGATTGCTAAACCAACCATCTCAACTGCCTCTACACCCTCCCTATGTTCAAAGCCTTTCTTACTCAAGCTGTGTTGACCAACTCTAACTCTAACCATAGAAAATAGTGTAGATTCAAATCCGAACATGAGGGTAACACTGATAAAAGAACACAATAAAATCAGTGATTTCAGCTTACATTGTTGAGCTCTCCCTGGTTTCCATACAGAGGGTGGTACTTCCTGTATTTGCCCTGGCGGTATTTGTTGCCGATGAAGCGCCGTCTCTCTTCGCTGCAGCTAGACGGTGTCAAGGCTTCACTTGGTGGGACGTTAGCTGCCCAGAAACTGTTTACTCGCTCGTTGCCTAGCAACAGGAACACCTGCACCACAGGTAGGACACAGGAGAAGTATTTCCACATTAAGGAGGGTGAGATTCAACAATACTTTATGTGGTTTATTAGGTATGTGTGTATAATTCTAGTGTTATTATTTTCATTTATTTTGTTTTTTTCTTTTTACAGTAGTTGTAGATTGTTTTTTTTTTATTATTTTCATTTTATAACATTAGACAAAGTTGCATATATAGTCTACATTTTCTATTTTCTAAATCAAGCAGCCCATTACAACACAATCATTGACTTCTGTCTTAAAAATACCTGTATAAGCTCCTCTGTCCAGACTTTCCTGTCCATCTTCAGACTACGAACCTTAGAGATGCTAGGACCCAGTCCTCTGTGCTCTCCTGAAACACACACACGAAAAATTACATCCTGACCATGTAACAGTACTGTTAAATTCTACAACGGGCTGGCTGCAAACACTCTAGATAACATATACTTAACTTAGATAACAGAAATATTCCCATTGATAAAAGTACTAACAAAGCTGCACAAAACAAAATGTGCAAACAAAAAAAACACACACACATTTTAACCCCCCCTCCCACGCACAAACCTGCACATCGTTTGCAGACCACCACACACAAGTTGATGGCAGCCCATTCCGGCTTGAGAGCCCCGCAGTCGGCACAGAGGCTGTTGCTAGGCTCCGCCCAGATCCGCTCTGCCACCTCGCGATTCGACAAGGCCTCACCTATAGCATCCCGCATGGCGTCCACCCACTGCTCTCGCAGCTGCTCCGACTCTGCGATGAAACTGCGGAGGGAGACAAATGCACGACCGAGTGTTAAAGCCGACATGACTGTGTCGATAACAACTACCAAATGACAGATATGAGAAAGCCTGCGTCTGCCCTGGCTGCGTGTTTCCTTATGCTCACGAGCCCACTGAGCACTGACTCTTACTTTGCTCTCGTTTTACTAAATATACTTGAGCCAAAGACTGGAAACTATACACACAAACACACACACAGACAGACAGGTTTGTGGTTTGACGCAGACTCGCATGTCTGAATGCTTCCTCTTCTCATCTGTTCAACAACACGTTGGTCACTCTGACCTTAAAATACACACGCACACATGCACACACACACTTTCATGAAAATGCACACTTACACCGAGACACACACTGACACACAGTCCCAACTCTTATACAAATACACAAGCCCTTTTAGATTTCTCCATCCTGTCAAGCTGAGCTCTTGCACTGCAGGCTCTGCACTCTCAGCCAAAAGACCACACACACCACACCAACACATACACTTGTGCACGCACATTTCCCTCACTCTTCTTCACACATACAAATGACACTCATACAAAGGGCTTTTCACAATCTCTAAGATGTCCAGCTGAGGACTGTGAGGATAGTTGGACGGTGGGAGTTCTCAGTAAAACAACATGATCTGATTTCCAGTAAGTATCCCAGCACCACAACCAACTCAGCCTGACTTTGACTTACAATGAGGAATGATAACATTTTCACTTAAATCCTTGTGAGAAAACATAAACCCATTGCTGAGATGAAAATATTTATAATCAGTCAAACTACCTGAATATCCTGTAAGGTGTGGTGAGATCAAAGTAACGACGATCTGTCTCCTTGACATTTCCAACGTTCATCTCAATGGACGTGATGCCCACTCCTATACGATAGTCCTGGAAGAAAAAGATTTTGTTGTGGGTGAGATATTATGATATATGATATATTTGTGCTTAAGTATCATTTGAAATTTCTAGATTATTTTAACCTTACGGTTTCTTTTTAGGTGAAGAAGACTGAAAGAATCCTCACAAGTTCATCTATAAATTTAACTTCACACTGAGAGGATATTTTTAGTTAGAAAAACCTTTTTGTACTGTAAAAATAAGATGTTCTCTGTAAAGAAAAAGCTAAACAGAAAAGGGCATTTTCATTATTTATTACTCAGACTTCTTCTATATAAAATGTAGCAAAATAAAGACTACAAAATACACAACAATCTAATATAGATTCAATTCAAATATGTGCTTGCTACATCTCACCTCTGCAGTCACTCACACACACACACACACACACACACACACACACACACACACACACACACACACACACACACACACACACACACACACACACACACACACACACACACACACACACACACACAGGGTCCTTACCTCTATGTTTTTGTAGAGAAAGACTTTATCTGAGGCTACAACAGTATAAAGTTTGGAGCGTAACCCTCTGAGCTCCAGATAGCCCTGATAGTCCGGGGTCAAAGGTGAGGAAGGGCTAATGGTGCTGCGCGGCTGGCGCCCCCTGGTGCAGTCCTGCAGTACAGTCACCCAGTCGTTTCTCTCAACTGGATGGATGTGCAAACACATGGACCAACGCACATGCGTACTTGTTAAACATACGCACATGACATATTGCAAACAGTAAGATGCTTAATTCTTTTTTTAGAGACAAAGATGACCAGGCAAACTGGACAGACCTTCATTTTCAGCTCTGAAGATAAATGTTCTGTTGTTTGTGACGACCTCAAACTTCACCTCACCGACACTGGTCACATTAGTGATGAAGGCAGTTGAAATGATCCCCTTAGAATACACATCCTACAACACACCACACACACAGAGCAACAACTACACTGTTACAGATTCATATCTTACATACAACATACAGGTGGTGCGTGTGTACGTTCGTGTTTGTTGAGTCAGTCTTAATCACTGAATCTAATTGGCTACCCACACAGAAAGCGGATAATAAAAATAACACTCATAAAAACTCATTTGTCCATAGATTTCTGCTGTCAGTCAGCGTGTTGACAGTTTGACTGGAGTCGGTGTGGACTAAACAGATTGGATGCTTCAGTTCTGCTGGTATGTTGCCCATGGTTCACTTAAGATGAAGAATTCCTAGTATGAGATACTAAAGTGATGACGTGTTAGAGTTACTGTACATGTTTGTTGTTACCTTGTCATTGTCAAAGTATCTCAGGTAGTCAACATCCAGCTTCACCCATCGTCTCTGATAATAAAGGGCACTGTGAAGGAGAAAAAACACACACGTATATACTGTAAGGCAAAGTGTGAAGCATGTTCTTCTTTTACAGTAATACAGGAGGGATAGAGGTTTTGCATTATTAAACTGGGTAGTGATGTTTCAGCATAAAATGTTACATTTAAATTATTAATAGTAGGCCTAAAATTCAACTGTATAATTCAGATACCATAGAATAGAATCAAAGGCATGAAAAAGCTCTGTTGTAGAAGCCCACAATGAAGACATACCTTGATACCTTTGTACTATAATATTCTGTGTGTGATATTGTATACAGCAGATATCTGTGTGGAGCACCAGTTGATGCCTTTTCAACCTCAGCTTGTGTGTGTGTGTTTTTGTGTGTTGTCATTCATACCCCTGAGGTGGATTCTTGTCCAGCCAGCCCATCTTGATGACAGCAGCGAGCTGAGAGCTGTCTTCTTTAGTGGGTTCAGGCAGTTTACCAGAGCTGGGCAGGTAGACGCTGCCTTGCTGGTTGCTGATGCCCCCATCTTGCCATTGGGTAGACCTTTAGAGTAAACAATATGAACAGAAAGAAACCTGAAATTAATGTTTGTATAATGAGCTTGTCTACTTTTTCTGAATGAATTACTTCTTCCAGTTATTCAATATGGTGCAATGACCTTTATTAAACTTAATCAGCTGGAAAACCAACAAGCATCTGTTCTGTGTCACCACGCAAACCATCGTTTCTGGTTGGCATAGTTTTCATCTGATTGGTGACTGTGACGACAGTTCATATGAAACAAGAGGGAAGTTGTTGACTGGATTTACAATTATACAGAACTTGTAAGATTTGTTTTAGCTCAACAGCTGAGCTTGCACAAACTATTTATAATCAACATGAGTGAAGACTGATTATTAAAAATGACCAAAACTTTCCTAAGGACCGCTACACACCAGGCCGAATCAGCAGCAGCTCACAAAACAGAAAAAGAAATGGAAATCCTCTTGAGCCTATCACTGTAGTATGCACGATTTCAACCATTTAGTGCACTTTTACCTCATTTTACTCTAAAATCAGCTTTCTAAAGATCTTGCACACTTGCCTCTATATAATAATAACAGTGGTCTTGTTTAACTAATGATTGGCATGAAGCAAGATGAACAATGAGTAACGACGTATACTCGGCCAGGGGACTGCATATTCACAGTATTTACAGTTACACAAAAGCAGGTTTTAACCAAGCAAGCTAAAAGGTAAAAAAAAAAAAAAAAAATCACAGGCATTTTGATAGTTCAACATTAAAAAAATACACTGGTTAAACATTTTTGCTGAGGTCTGCGCCATTTCTGATGAGCAAGCAAGGCTGGAGGCTGAAACTGGCTGAGTACATTCACACTTAGTTCGCTCAGTGAGCGCTTTAACGCTCTGAACTTACTGTATAGATGTAGATGCAAATGTTGAAAGGGAACTAACCTGCTCTTGTGCATAAAGATTTAATCATTTGTGGATGAAATAGATGTTTAAGAAAAAGAATTTCAGCTGAGACAGGAGGATGGTTTTAACTCCAGTATTACATCATGTAATAAAGTTTGTCTCGGTTCGCCTTTTGTCACTATTTCAAGCTCTCCAATACTTTCATAATTACATTCTACGCTGAACAGGGACAACATTCCTCATCCTGAGTCAGGCCTCTACACGCAGCTACGCTCATAAGGCAAGGAATTACATTTACAGATAACTTTTAGACACCAACAACTCTTGTACTACTTTCATTTTTGATCCATTTTGGCCGCCCCTTTGGACAAAAGCATATTTTTGATGCTGTCTTTTTTGCTTGCGGGATGCATAGAGATGAAACATCGTATCTATCTGAAAATAAATACTTGTATATTCAAAGCCCTCAGCCTCACAATGAAGCTATATGCAGATTACTGATCAGCGATGTACTGACTACAAAAGTCATATCGGTCTCTGTGGTTGCCTGTTGGCTTCTTTCTATTGTACAGCATGGGTTTCTAGCCTTGTGTTTATGGTTTGTATGTTGATGCATGACTCACTCATCATCATCCAACATCTCATCATCGCTGCACAAAGAACTGTACCGTCCCTTTCGCTCTCCGGGCACTTGCAGGGTCATTTCCTATAGAAGGAGAGAGCCGTCAGTCACACAGTGCAGGGGGAGAAGAGAAGTAAGGGTGTAAAAAGAGGAAACACTTACCCCGTCTGGTGTGTTTAAACGATGTACGTCAGGGTAAAACAAGTCTGGATCCTCGTAGTCATCAGAATCATCATCGAGTGAAACCAACCCTGAGGGAGGGAGGAGAGGATTAGCAGAAATGGAATCGTGCAGCTGTAAGTCTGGTTTGCAGGGGAACTCTACAACACTGACACAGTTGTCCTATCAACACAAAAACACAGAAACATATTGAACTACTTATTAAAATAACATTCTGGTTTCCCAGAATGGATCAACAAGGACTGACAAGCTTCACTGTACTGACAAGCCTCCATTAACCATTCTGCAACAGAGTAATACTATACAAGACATACTGCTTTTGTATCCTGTATAGGTAATACACAAAGTAAGCATTTTGAAATGTGATTTTTCATTTTTCAGCTTCAAACAAGTAATCAAAACCACAAGAATACATCTGGAAGGTCATGAACAGAGAAAATAAATCCACAGAATGAATGTTGAACATCCATTTACTCAAGACACATGCTACCAGACTCACACTCAACACATTTTCAGTCTTTCTCTGAAGGTTACTAAAAGCCATTCTGGCAAATGCAGTATGATACCTGTCGGATGAGAACCAGAACAGGGAAATTTGACACAATCAAAAGTGATGAGCAGCACTGATTACACCGGTTACTCAAGTTATTAGTGTCAGCTTTGTTGATCTATGTGATCACAGAAATTAAATTGCCTGACAAAGACAACAGAAAGTGTCGCTGTGTGAACACAAGATATCAGTTTGTCAGTGTGGTATGACTCTCTAGCTCTCTAAACTAGTTCTTCAGGTTGAGCGACACATAACAAAATAAAAATTCGACTCATAATCCCTCCCACACATCAAGGTGGGGTAAGGTCAAGTAAGGTAAGCTTTCTTTTTAGATAAGAACAATACTCTGAACAGACAGCAAGTTTACATAGGCTGTTACTATTAAGCACGGGAGCCCAAAGTCTTTGCACTCTAGCAAACAGCTGAACAAACGCATTGGTCTGTGACAGCATGGACAACATCAGTAGCACACGTGCAAATGTCCTGGTGTTACTACTTTAGCTGAACTATACAGATACTCTACTTGAGGCTCAACTAACTCGTAACGCCTGTTCCAGACTATCTTTAACCTAGTTTTACTGAATGCACAGTCATGACCTACAAACAGAGATCTGAGACATGAAGAGGGCAGTGATATAAAAAAAACCTGCACTGTTGATTTGTGGAAGACAGTCAACATTTTCATGGTTCTCTTTTAGTTGTATTAAACTACTTTGTTCTTACAGGCACGGTCCGTTTCATTTCTTTAATTTTCAAACATGACATTTGTGACATGAGTGAAAATGCTACTTTCACAATGAGTTGTGTCAAAATGATCTATTCACTGTTCTAATTACAAAGCCCAGTGCTCAAGTAAAAGTAACCGAAAGCAAGAAGATATTGTGGTTACGATTTTACATGAGAAATTATTATTTTACTCATGATTTATTATATTTTGACTTTTGCAACCTCTGATGTAAGGCATACAATGTGCTCCTTTCCAAACTAGGTTCCAGGCTCCTTCTCCTCAAGATGAGTCCACGTGCATATGGCTGATTCTGGGAATCGGAGTAAATCTTTCATAAGGCAAGGCTCTGTCGAACTGGGCTTTTTCTCACCTATTGTTGTATTAAAAACTGGAACAACAATATACAGTACAGTCCAAAAGCCTGACACCACTTTGACAAGCTCGAATATTGTCACATAAACCTGGAAAGAATCATAATGTTGGACGAGTTTCAGAAGTCAAATTGTTATTCTGGGCAAATAGGATCTTTTTCAGTATTAAATCACAGCTAGACGAATTTCATGCACATTTTCCATAGACTTGACTTTTCACTCAAAAATATCATATAACATTCAAAACAAAGGCAAAATAGAAGTATCCTCATTAGTGGTCTCAGACTTTTAGACCACATTGTATATTCATGAGCACACACAGACACATTCTAGATTCAGCCCAAATGATACATTATAAATCTGACATGTGCTTCAGTTTGACATGGCACTGACAGTACTGTTGGTTCACAGCAGTAAAGAACGACTGCAGAGGAGGAACTTGTGAGATAACACTGAGTTTTGATCTGGTTGGCAGACCGTGTCATTGGTTATGCCTAAAGTGGAGCTAAGCTTAAAAACTACCCTGAATGGAAGTAGGCTAATCTGACTGTAAAATTGTGAAATGAAGCCTGATTTACTTAAACAAACCAGCACTAACTGGAAAGAGGTTTCAAAGTTATTGTAACCTTTCAAAGATAAAGAGGACAGGTTTGACAGGCTTCATGGACGCATTTGTTTCCTCAGAAAGACTGAATGTGATCAAATCTGTACAATAAAAACTACATCTGGTTTAATCCTCATTCATGCTCTTCTACCACAAGGGAGTCAATGCACAAGTGCTATTCAGCAGCAGTCACATACATTTTCATCATTTAAACATTTCAGCAGAAATTGACAGGATTCTTCTTTTTACACTTCAAAGCCTGTTTCTACTATATAAACAGAAATGTACGCAGCAAAAAAATAAATAAATTGCATGCTGCATTATATGTGCAGTATTATATGCTGATTTTACTACTTACGGGAGTCACAGAGAGGTTGGGAGACAATCCTTGTAGGTACAGCGGGATGAGTGTCAGGTTGAGTCGAATGTTGTGTGTTTTCTACAGTTTGGGGCGTCCTGATGCGAGGTGGGACCTGTGGAGTTTGCTCTTTCTGCAACTCATCAGCAACTGTCTTGGTGGGGCTGTGGGTTAAAGGGATACAGGAGAGGTCAGCAGAGGTCTGAAGAGCAGGAGATGAGTCCTCGGACACTCCAGTAATCTGAGATCTTGTAAAAATCCCAAACAGACGACTGATTCTATCCATCTTCTGGTGGGAAGAAAGGCCTTCACCCTCCTCCCGTCTCCCCTCCAGTCTTGTCTTTTCTCATTCCATCATAAAAAACTTAAAAACAACAGCATTTACTCCAGGCTCCTAATCCAAAGGGAAAAAAAGTCTGGTTGCAAGCGACAAAGTTACACAGAGCCCTCTAAGAACGGTATGAAGACAACTCTGGTAACCTGATTCAGTCCACATTATTGACTCTAGAGTCTGAGTCTCCGCTGAGTCTTCTTCGGTTGTATGAGAATTTTTCCCAGAGCTGTGACAAAAGGGTGACCCTCTGCTCCCCTCCCCTCCGTTTTCCCTCTCTGTTTCTACTTGAAGCAGCAAGTCTGAACCTGCCTCACCCTGCAAGATGTAAACACAGCATACCTGGATCCCCTGCAAACACACACAAATACAGTGTGTTCGCTCTAGAGATGTGCCGGTATATCAGTTGTACAATATACTGTTGTGGAGGATTCCAATCATAACAATACCGCCAACATGTTGTATTGTATTACACATTAACATAATTATGGCTGGATTTAGAGGGCACCATGAACACTTTACTAGCAGGTTTATTTTGATACACCGCAAGGGAGCACCCTTTTACTTGGCAGCATTACCTAGTGGATTAACTGAAGCAATCAGCATCGTCATAATGCACTCCTGATGATCTGCCTTTTAACCACTGACACCCAGCACCACACACTATAACACTATACACAGTACTAAGTATTGAGCTCAGGAATTTTACCTTATGAAGGTCTGAGTTTCAAAACGTCATAAACAACCAACCTGCTTTTGTTTACAGTGTTGTTAGAAAGCTGCCAGGTTTGATTAAATCCACTGCAATTTTACAATGTTTTAGCACTGAGAGAAGTATTTCAGGAAGGTCTGATGAATACTGTGATAATACCATTAATCATGATATTTTTAGTCTTGTTTGGCCAGCACACAGGCATGCACACATTAATTGCACTTCTATTTTTGCACATTGTGAAACTTACAATACACAATCCCATGCACTGGTAGCAGGCCAAGTATTACACATGCAACTCTCCTTAGCTACTTCCTCTAGCTTTTCCTGAGCCAGAGAGGATCTATTATCCATGCAGGGAACTCCGGGTTAATCTCGCACAGCATCTTGCCTGTGAATAAAAACCTCCGCTGCTTGTTCACACTACATATATAGCTTAATTGTAATATTAGCTGAAATAATAAAGATTTTTTGTGTTTCCCACTGAAACAAATACACACAGGGTCATTAGGCCTGACGCAAAAAGGAAATTACACATTGACGCATCAAACATTACCACACCTCAAGGATGATTCGTTTCACATGGACTGATGACCATTTGCTCATCACATATACGCACATATGTACACATATTTGGTAAATATTGCTTGCATTGCGATTTTTTGGCTATGCATAATGGCACATTCAATGTATTCCTACATACAAAGCACAGTGTAATGTTTTACTATCAATGTATGTTTACAAATACAGGCTATAGTTTGTATTGTATAATTGTATAAAGAACCACAAAACACATTATGTTTTTAAAACTGATTTTCTTGCTTACTTTTCATATCGTTACCACTTTATGATTCATTTAGCTAGTCTAGACAAATAAACTCAAATCATAGTGAAAAAAAGTAATTCACACGATGTTAAAAACAGTCACACCATAGCCATGCCGACAGGAAAGTCAAGAGTGAGCACATAGGCCTGGTTTCAATCCATCCAGTATTGTGAAAGTTCCTCTTTAATTTCCGTCTTTTGTGATTTTCCTTCATTACAGTCACAAAAATCTGCTTTTACACTTGCAAGCACATACAAGATGTGAGTCACACATTACAGGAAACCGCTTGAGAACAGATTTGTACATTTCTACATCCAAGACAAATGTTTAGTTTCACAAATAATGATGTGCACCATGCCTGGGTTTAATACAAGAAGAAAACAGTTACTGATGTCTTTTAGGTCAAATGAGGAAAGCTTTGTCACATCGAACAATTGGAGAGAAGTTCAAACAATTGTGCGACTTCAGGGACAACATACTCAATTTAAAAGAAATAAAGTGCTCTGTTAGTTTCATTTTAAGTGGCCCTTAAAGGTTGTGTCTGTACTTGTCAAGATGAAAAATACCTACATTTAATCAATATATACCACATTAATGGACCCCTGTGGACAAATTATACTGCTTTATCAAGCACTTGTTCCTGCACAAACAAACACATTTAGAAAGTGGCCTAACTATACTTAACTGAACTAGAGAATTATAACGAATCTAAATATAAATATCCTATTCATTAGCACTGTTTAATAATCATCCAGAAAATGATACATAGACCCACAATGACGGGAAACTGACCTGTTGACACGGTTCCTCCTTTTTTTCTCAGAGGAAGAGTGCTGAGAGGGGGGCTAGCTAGATGCTATATTTAACCTGCTAGCTAACGGGTAACAGTAGGCTGAAGAAATAATTGACGCTACTTTGTCCTCCCACATTATGTGTATGTGACCTTTTCTGGGAAAATGGTACACTCTATACTGAGAACAACTGACAATAGCTAAGTGACCCCTTTGTTATGGTGTTCCCAGCCTGTTAGGCTAAGCAAAATGTAGCAGAAAGCTAATCTATGCTGTTACACAAAGCCAATGTACATAATTTTACATTTCTGAATAATGCTCTACATGTCATTGATGATGGGGAGTGCTGACATTAAAGATAAGACAGCACACTTGATTTCCATGACAGCTAAACACACCAGGGACACCTTTGGAAAATCTCATCTGAGTAGTTTTGTCACAGACACATTCAGGCCATACACAAATACCAATATCAGTTTCCTAAACATCTAAAGTCTCAGGACAGAGCAGGATATCTGGTCTCAGCCAGGAACATCACTCACGTCACAAGTTAAAACAAAGTCATTTAACATGGTCAAACCTGTTTTCTATCAACTGGTAACATGCGTAACACAGCTACGCATAAAGCACAGCAGAAAACATGAGCAGAAAGAAAGTAAAGTCTTCCTTGTTTGAACCCCTACCACAAACAGAATGAGGAGGGGGATGAGAAGAAGAGAGCACATGCTGAAGACGAGTACAGGCTGAGAAAGGACATGTAAAGATATGTTTAGGATCATTATTACCTGTCTCGACATGTTCAAAGGGAGTCCTCTTCCATGATGATACAAAAAGCTTAAAAGACACACACGCCCACACATCGGAGGAGATGACAAAAAAAAAAAAAAGAAAAAGGGAGGAGGAAATGACCAACTAACTTAAAAATGGGAGGAGGCAAAAAAGCATACTGACAAGGAAACAAGAGAGCGTGTGAATGTGTGCTGGTCAAGGCTACATAAAGTCTGAAGGCAGTTCCTGGTAACAAATCACTTTTGTTTCCCCCTATATGTTTATTTCCTCACTCTCTCCTTCTCTCAGCTCACAGAAGCTAATGAGGAGGAGAGTTTTCAACCGCTCTGTGTTGTTCTCCATTGTAACTTCCTCCCTCTCTCTGCATCTAGCTTCCCTTTAAAACACAGACAGAGAACATGTTTCTCATAAAAGAACCAGTCTAAAGCGTGAGGCAAGGCTGGAGTTTCCTTTCCCTTACCGGTGACGAAACACACAGAAGAAAGACAGAGCTCCTAATCTTGCATGCCATCACCGGGAACTACATAACCATATGATAAAGGGCTGCTACAGTTTTCTCAGTGAAACTATTGTAGGGATAAAAGTCTGCTGAGAGAGGAAAAAAGGGGAAGCCGCATGAAAAGTGCTTCTTAAAGAGCAACAATTTTGCATGTGGACAAAAAAACAAATGAAAAACATTTAAACTAAGAACAGGAAATTGTATACAATGTAGGGATACAATAGTGAATAAAAGGTCACTGCGAAGCCTTTGAAAAACACACACATGTATGCACTCCAGTGGTCTCGTATGGACACCCACAAACAGCAGTCTCACAGCTTTGTTTCGTTCATCGACCACACTAAACATGTCTTGTTCACATTATTTCCGTACTCAACAGGCCACTAAGCCTTAGGTCAACTCAGTCATAGTCAGTCAGCCAATGTGTTTCGGCTTCTCATTTTCAGGAAGTGTCTAATTTTACATTTAAGGAAGTGTCCCCACTAACACTCTTGGTGTCACAACTGCTGCTGAAGTTGACAAGAGATGCATTTTCCAACTTGTCCAACAGATGGCAGCACAATCCTCAAAGACTACATCAGTTTCATACTCTGTTTTGAATCTTGTTGAACTGCATCGTCCCGATTCTTTTATTTTTTTTTAAGGATAAGTTACTTGGCTATTACTCAGTTAAGTTGAAAAGAATCTCAGAAAACATAACATAGAAGACCATCATTTGTTTTTTAGCCTTCAATGTAGCGGCCTCACAAAGTTAGAGGAACAGCATGTTACTAAAACCCTAATTATTCTTCCACTCAAAGTTAACATGCATATAGTACACAATAGCAGTGCAGGAATATAAGTAAACACATTGACAGAAGTACTGTACGTGCAGTTTACTTGAAAATTTTCATTTAAAGGATAACTACCGTTTTTTACAACCTGGACCTTATTTCTGGCAAAATATATGGTCATTTACTCACCCAGATAACTTTGGTGTCATTCGGCGTCGTTCGGACGAAATTAGATCCAGTGTAGCGGCGATATATCCATATAATGGGAGAGACGGGGCAGCGACACACAGCCTCTATATAACGCATTATCTGCCACGAAACTAGTTCATTTCATCAATATTTTGTTATGAAATGCTAGCGCTATTAGCGTCTGAGTCCGGGCTCGTCTATTGTCAACATCCGGGGTCTGTAGGCTGATCTACTACCTCTGACCTGGAAGATGTCGTCTCTGAGCTGCGCGCGCACACGCGACAGTGCGGCTTGTTTACCTGTAGCTGCTACTGCTAGTTTGACCCCGGATGTTGATAACGGACGAGCCCGGACTCAGAGGGGAATAGCGCTAGCATTTCATAACAAAATATTGATGAAATTAACTAGTTTCGTGGCAGATAATGCGTTATATAGAGGCTGTGTGTCGCTGCCCCGTCTCTCCCATTATATGGATATATCGCCGCTACACTGGATCTAATTTCGTCCGAACGACGCCGAATGACACCAAAGTTATCTGGGTGAGTAAATGATCATATATTTTGCCAGAAATAAGGTCCAGGTTGTAAAAAACGGTAGTTATCCTTTATATAACTTTATACCTCTACTCCAGTACAATGTACATTTTTACTCAACTTGTCTAACGTGCGATTTGGATTTTTTTCTGATACACTGATGGAATAAGTGCGCCTCTGTGGGTTGAGACTCCTAGTTTTTAAGCATAATAAACTATTTAAAAAGTCTATTGGATTAGCTGGAAAATTCATCATCACAAAGATGAACACACGTAAAAATTTGAGACTTTAGAGATACGTGGCTCTCACAGATAAGCAACACTACAATATATGATGATATTATAGAATATAAGGCATTGCTCTAGATTAACCTACCGGACAGTATATAAACAGTTAAAATTACCTCAACCATAAACATCTATAGCAGTTGAATGTATAATATATTAGCTGGCGGGAACCATTTTTCTGCAGAATGATTACTTTTACTTTTAATACCTAAAGTAAATTTATTAGTACTTTTACTTAAAGTGGGAGCAGACTAGCAACTACCAACAACGCAGAACAAAAACTGGTGTTTATTCATCAATTTAGTCTATATTGGAGACGTGAAAGCAGATAGAAGGCTGCTCACCAGTCAGCCTTCATTTTTCTGGGAGATTTCGTGACCGGTGGCGAACACTTACCTCATAACAATAAGTAAAAGCGAAAATGTTGTCTTTTGCTAGTTTAAGTGAAGGATCTGAACATTTCTTTCAGTACTGCACAGTGGGAAGTACAGTGCAAGTACTTTAAGGGGAGTGAAAAACAAAACTGTCTTATAATAATCTTTGTCCCAGAAGGAAGCGAGAGGAAAAGGTGAGTTTTACAATCCTCAAAACAAGATCCATCTTTGCACTAAATATAGCTTTCTGCTAGTCAATGAGGTTACGTGGAGTTTGGAAAGAGAAGTAAGAGGTCATAAAACATTGCAATCTCTATGATTCACCTGAAAAGAAGATTGTGGACGTCTTCAAGATCTATCATGACTGTCAGGTCGCCCATTACAGCAAATGCAAACACATTTTTAAAAAAGCAGCCTTACCTGTGAGTTCTGGGAGACAGTGCAGGAAACCGCTGTGGGACTGGTGGAGGGCCTTTAGGTGTTGTCCCTGCTTTTGGAGGGAGAGGTGGAGCATTTCTATCGTTGGTGGGGGAAGCAACAGGGCAGACGGGTAAACTTTTTATTCTTCCATCACCACCCAAATGTTGGGCCGGTGGCTGAATGGCTAACGTCTGTGGCCGAGCCTGGGCCGAGGGGAAGTTGGGAGGGTGGAGAGGTGCATGTGTGGGGGTGTGGGTAGGGGTGCCGGTGGGGGTTGAATTCTGGGACACAGTTCTGCTCGATACAGCCGGGGCTTTAACCGCATGTGTGTCCAGTTTGGGGGAGACCGCCTTTCGGGCAGGAGGTGAGGGGCTCAGGGGAGAGGTGAAGCGCTGTGGAGGGCAGTTGGGGGTGCTTCGAGGGGGGACAGGGGGCAAAGAGGGGTCAGAAGTTGGAGACAGGCTGGAGCCGGGGTGACAGTCTGCTGGGGGATTAGAGCGAAATCTGGTCCTCTCTTTAGGCACAGGCTTCTCCCTCTCAATCCCTCCATCTATTCCTCCATCTTTCTCTCCATCTATTCCTCCTCTAGGTGTTGCATGTCTTTGTCCAGGAACTGGCTTCTTCTCTCCCCCGTCCTCACTGTCCTCTTTCATGCTGGGCACTTGTCTCTCCCTGGGGACTGGTTTCTCTCTTTCCCTGGGTGTAGGTCTCAATGTCTCTCCATCCCTTTTCTCCCTTTCCTTAAGGACAGGTTTTTCTTCCACTGGAATGGGCACAGGTCTCTTACTCTGCAACACTTGGGCATTTCCCGTTTCCTCCAATCTCTGATCTCTCTCAGACTGTCCAAGCTGAGAGTATGTGTCACCCTTACCATGCGTTTTGGTCAGGCTAGCCAAGATGCGTCTCTGGTGACCCGGCAGAGTGATGCCCATTCGCTCCAGCTGATCAGGCGTGAGGTCGCGACATTGTCGCAAAGTTGCCAGCCCGGCGCTCTGAAATACCTCAGAATACTGCTCCAGACGAAGCACGCATAACCAGTCCAACACAGTCACACGGGATTCAGACATGACTGATGAGTGTGAGTGCGGCCAGTGTGATGGCAAGTCTACATCCACAGAGACGACGCAGACTTCCTCAGATCATGGCTTACACAATCTGTGGAAGACAGAAAAACATGAACATGTATAATACTAAAATCCACTGGAGGAAATAACTTACACAATACAGGGGTTTCTAAAGGAACAATTAAAAAAGCATGCATCAGCTCAAAATGAAGATTTTTTTCCTGTTTTTTCCTGTTTTAGTTCCTAAAATTGTTCACTGTGCGTCACATTAGTCTGATTATAGACTAGATGATGAAAAACACTACATACAGACCATTTTGAGACAATGTGCATTGGGAAATGTGTTATAGTGCAATAAGTGTAATAATAATTTAGCTTCCTGAAAGACATAAATAAATATGATTCATAATCCGGATGACAACTGTATAAATCCATGAGGGTACATTTTATAGATTGTTAACAGCTGCCTCAGAGTTGTATGTGACAAACTTTTGTCAGGAGGGATGACTATCATCACCTCGGTAAAAGAGGAAGTTGTGTTAGTGCCTCTATGGTGAGGTCCCCAAGCAGTTTAGTCATTCTGATAAGCACTATCATTTTCAACAGCACTTCTGTTCACTGCTGTGTAAATATACAGCTTCAACTCACTCAAAACAAACAATGATTGTGCGTCCAGAAACTGCTCAGGTCACTGCTCAGCTCAGATGATTTCCATATGACTTAGAAAGAAACTACCATTAGATTATTATTCCTAATATGTTACACATACAAGACAAACATATCTGATCTGTACTACATAAACATAAGAACAGAAAAAAACTTTTAAAATTGCTTAAATTAAAGATTATTTCTTTTGAGCAGCCAACACACAGGCAGTACTGTAGCACTATCACACAGGAGACCACTATGGGAGGAAGTGCAATTGACACAACAAGTATTGACACTCACAGCACGTACACACTGACTCACTCAATTCTCTCTAACACACACTTGAAAGCTGCAGAAGTGGGTTCATGATCAGCTTCCCACAAAACATCTCCATCCTCCCTAGGTCCTGGTTTTCTAAAAGCAGTACTTACTGCATTTATATCACGACAGTGTTCAAACTGTACAAGCATGAGGATTTCTTTTTGAAGTTTTCACATGCAGTTCAGTCTTAATGTCAGTGCCAGCTCGTTGCATACGTATGATGCAAACCTGCCGGATTGTGCGCAACAGCTAAGCAAGGACTGTTGTAACCAGCGCTATCACAAAAAACATCAGCAAATGTGAATTCTGACGGTGTGGTAACTTTGGACCATACTTAAGAAAAGCCATTTGTTGTTTTGTTGTACCCACAAGGGAAGCTGCTGGTTTCTCAGGCAGAGCCACAAACAGTCTTTCCTCAACACACACACAAACACTCACATCATTTCACGCATAATATACCAAGACACCTGAAATGTGTCTATGTGAACAATCATGATTATATTATATTATATTAACATTTTTGAGAGAGTTTACACACATTAGGACAAAAAATAGTCAATTCTCTTGAATTATGTAATAATTGTGTTAATAATTCTTATCAAGGATAAGTAGCTGGTCTATAGTATCAACCTGTGGGACAATTGCTAGATTTTACTAGAAATGTATTATTATTTAGTTTACACTTCTTCTCACATCTACTTATTTTTTAGTTATTATTCAGAATCAGAATCAGAAATACTTTATTATCCCTAGGGGAAATTGTTTGTGTTACACCTGCTCACATTTAAATTATTAAGAACCAACACTACCTAAAATTGAATGAAGAAAGGCTGATAAAACTTTTAATTGACATGACATATTTGAGGACTTTAATGGTAAACACCTCTAACTCTAAAAAAAATAATTTAACAGACGCAGAAGAGCATACTGTTTCACTTCACATAAATATTGTGTGATTGTTATCTGTGCTACACAAACACATTATTTTCCTGACTAGCAAACACATAATGCAAAACAGCAAATATAAAAAAATATGACCTGGATCTGATTAGAGACTGGAAGTGAGGGTTGAGGAGGCTGAGTGAGCACACAGTCACCCGCACTATCCAGTCCGAGAAATACTATTCGCTAGTGTGTTGAAATGAGTGCATTTCATTTCCTGTCAAATGTTTCCTTAACAGGGCACACACCACAAGGCACAGGGACAGTGTGAGGCTCGCCCTCTGATCAAAGGCGGTTCCTATTTTTAAGTTGAGGAACTCAGTAACACTTAACGCAATGAATTACGGTTTCATCGGTCTTCAGCCATCATTGGAATGTTGGTCATCGTCCAAACACACAAACACTGCATCCAAAAATTACTTTTGAACACACACGAGACACAATTTTTTAATCATAGCACTTAATCGGCCTTGTGTGTTCTGTCTGTGTGATGTGTGGGTGTCTTTGAGGAACAACATCGAGAGGCACAAGTGTTAGAGTAGGTGAGAAAAACAAATGAGTACAGTTCAGTTTGAAAGACACACAATTGTAGTTGGTAGTGGCTAAACAGTTTTTTGATTGACAAAAGTTAGGAGGTTTTCGCAATAATCAAGAGGTAACGAGACAAAAGCACATCACATAATAATCTTTTAAAATTTAAAGCAGATCTCACTTGTGAAAAATTCGATGATTTTGAGGTGTAATCCATTTTTTTGTTGTTAAAATCTAACAAGCAATCCCGAGGAGAACCCAGCAAACTATAAGCTCAGTGGGTTTAACTGCAATATAGAAACCATGATGGACGATGTGACCCAGGTGACACAGCTGTAAATACAGACACACAACTTCCTATGTGGCTGATATAAGGAAAACCAATTTAAAGCATGTGAGTTCAGGCAGGTTTATGGGACATTTTTCTCCAACAGTAGCCCAGTGTGGGTGATGAACAAAACAGAATGTGGCATTGTGGGTAAAAGACCTACTGACTCCACATACTCTGGAAATAAGAGCTACGAACTGACCATCAGTCTTAAAAAATCTGGGGTTAAATTGGTGGGCAGAAATACAATCTTTTAATAGTGTAGTAAATATTTTCTTGTTCATCTATGCCTGCTCTGGAGTTTATGTTCAATTGACAGGAATGCTCACTTGGGAAAACACTATGCTTGTCTGCCATCATACCTAAAGTCAGAAGATGCCTATTCTATCTCTGGGCATCCAGTACAAAGATACGAAGGACCATGACATATCCAAGACACATTTTGCCTTACGTAGCTTTAATACTGGAATCAGGAGGAACCTTAGATAGTTTATTGCCTACTCACTGGTTGTGTATTTTAAGCGAGTTTGTACTGAATTATTTTGTGATAAAAGCACCTTTTAAATTATTCTGGGGGTACATTTTTTGCTTTGTTCTCTTAAAAACTAGATGGAAGACACCATGAGGCATTACAGAGAAACAAGAGTTATGTGAATATACTGAACTGTATATTTACCTTTAACTCTGAACTGTTTGCCAGTCATCCATCATGAGAATAAAAATGTAAGGCATCATAACGTGTACTATACACGCGAGTATCATGATATACCACTAGGAAATGATTTACAGTCTGTTAAATAGTTTTATTAGTTTTTATGACCAAAAACAACAATAAACACACCAGCAACTGGGTTAATAATTTTGCATCTCAGTTGGACCAGCTTTACATTGGCAGCTGTCCTTACCTTGAACAAACCTCCAGCTGACTCTTAAATGTACTGATGATTGCTTTGCTTCCTCAGATGTATCATGTAGATACAATATTTTTACAGTTGTTGCAAGGAATATTTTTTCACTTCACTTCACTTTAACAAGGGGCTTCCTGCTTCCTGTGGTTGTGCTTCGCTAGGCTAAACATGACGTGGACCCTTTTCTGTAGAAATGCAGAAGGATAAATTGATACAGATTTTTTCATCTGACTGTCTGTAAAATGGCAAGCAAGCATATTTTCAAAAATGTCTGAACATGCTGAAATCAAGAGTTTTCACCTTAACTCGCACAATATTACATTTAACTATAGGTGCTTTGTAAATTCTGCACAGTCAGTTCATGTTCATTGCTGCTGACTTCTTTTTCCCTGGGCTTTTTTCCTTTCACTTTCTGCAGATTACAACAAGCATTTTGCTCTCTGGACATTTCAATTCATTTATCCCTCCCTCCCTCCTTCTCTGCGCTCCCTACCTCCCTCCCACTCAGAGAGTTGCCAATAACAGGGTCTCTGTGCTGCCTTCACAATGGGGCATTCTGTTGCCCAGGCAAGTAACAAGAAGGAGGAAAACGCATGGTGTTCAAGTCTGGTCACACTCTGCAAAACAAGCGCTCACCTAATAATATTGTGTGTGTGTCTGTGTGTGTAAAGTCGGTGTGAGGGGGGTGCGCGAGCTCAGAAACTGTGTTTCAGGCCTCATATCCCCTTTCAATGTAATTCACACACAGATCATCAAGGTTCCCTTTTCTCTGTGTGTGCACTGATCAGTGCTGGCTGACGTCAGGTTTAACTCTGCTGACTGTCAGTGTGCTCAGTTTTGAAGCACATTATCTACCTCTTCCACAGAGTTGATTTCTGAGACAAAACAACAAACTGTAAACGTCAAACAACCTTGATCTCCCGCACATTTTCTTATTAACATAATTGCAATGAGAGCTCAGCAACAACTTGACACATTATTGACACATTGACACCAAAAGCACGACTTCCCTTCCTGTGCGATTTAACCAACCACAATAGCCACTGCTACAATTTCCTTTTTAACATTTTAAAGATTAAACTATATGATTATTATTCAAAACATCTATTCATCACAAATCAATTTAGAGGATGTGTTTTTGTTTCTTAGCCTTAGCAACTGCAGACAAACAAGATTTCAGTAGCACTTGGGGCCCCCTCGCTCTGACCGCCTCCAGTTAACTTGCAAATGCTGAATAATGTTTACACAAACCAGCCGCAATATTAAAACCACTGACAGATGAAGTGTCATCTTAGATCATCTGGTGAAAATGCAATGTTCAACACACCATTATAGCAATGGCACTCCCTGCCCCGCAAATTCCGCAGAACCCAATCAAATCGAACATCTGTTGGACATGCCAGAACAAGCGCGATCCATGGAGACCCCACCCAGAACCCACAAGACCTAAATTATCCACTGCCAACAAATACATACATATTAGATCTTTAGAAATGCTTTATGTTCTTAACTATTTCTGTGTACTGAGACACACACACAGAATCATGAATTTTCATTTCTCATATCATTGCAGATGTCAAATGTGCCCGTCTGGCTTATGATGACGTGGTATTCAGCTCAGACTTCATGCCGATTCTGGATAATTTAGTCAATTAATAACAGTGCTTAAGTTTACAAAGGGTGCTGAATGATGATGATGATGATGATGATGATGATGATGATGATGATGATGATGAGGTGATATGTGACCTTTGATGGCCAATGTTTCAGCATCAGTATATTTATAACAATACACTGATGTTCAGCTGTGTTTGAGATCATCACTCTTCTACACCACCCTCTACTGTGTTGCTGTTACAGTTTCCTTTCACTCATTTCTCACAAGGGTCAAGTGAAAGGAAATGCTTTTTTTATTGACTGCCATCACGACGTAGAACAACAGACTAAGAATGTGGAGAATTCAAGACCACCATCAGTGACTTCAACAAAAAGGACAGAGAAAGTCCTTCTTCCCTTACAGATTTGTGGTATAAAATTGCTTTATATTAATTCAAACAACACAATATATATTTCAAAAATATTAATGCATAGAAGGATGTTTAAGGCTGGATCCCTTTGCATCTTTTTATATGTGCCAAAACCAAGTAGTGGCAGGATAAATTTTCAAAATAGCAATACTTTGTGATTAATAAACTGGCAGGAATATCACTATGTGTTGCTAAGGCACAGGAGTATCAGTCTTTGAGTACGGACATTCAAATCAGGAACTAGTCTACTATGTACAAGTGTTTTGCATGTGGATGTATATTCTATGTATTCTATTTATCATTTGAATGTTTGCAAACCTTTACGTTGCTGTTTGTGCGTTACAAAACAGCTCACTCTGTGCACTTAGTTACAAAATGCTTCCTCTCAGTTATCTTTGTGTGAAAGTTGCTAGAGTGGAAATTATGTGGATTTAGCGGAGCCATTCATCCACGAACACAGTAAAAAGTTGTAATGTTTAATCGACACATATCAGCATCAAAACTCAAATTGTACTGCAGCTATTTTGAAAATGTGGAGGAAACAGCATCATTTCCTATAAAAAAAAAGATACAATGTCTGCTCTGTAGTGTGGTAAGCGTAGGTTTCCATTGCCTCCATTGCCACAGTGGCATCTGTCTGTTGATGGTTAATTGATAAAACATTAAAGCAGTACAGGTGACTCTACTTCAGAACATTGAACTGTAGTTAGTAGTAAGTTGTTATAGCTACTGTGTTAGCAAACAATTACTTATGTAATACTGCAACTAAAGACTATTTTCATTACAATCATTTTCACAATTAATTGATTAATTGTTTAATCTGTCAAAACTGTCAAGAAAAATTGAGAAAAATGCTCAAAAAGCCTAAAGTGAGGTCTTTAAATTGCTTCTTTTGTCCAACCAACAGTCCAAAACCCAAATACTCTTCATTTAATATCAAATGACAAAGAAAAGCAGCAAATTCTTACATCAAAGAAGCTGGAAACAGCAAATGTAAGACATTTTTGCTTGAAGAATCTGGCAACTAATTTCCCGTTAAATCGACTCGTCGATTAATTGACTAATCATTGCAGCTCTATATAGTAGAGCTAGACCGTGAAATTGGCTGGGCTGCTGAATCTGCGAATGTTCACATATTATATATAGATATACTGGTACTGTATCTGCGTATATTTTGGTATGATATGTTTAGAAACGCGTCCGCACACCACACATATGCATCTACCATAGAGAACAAACAAGTTAATTTAATTTTAACTATAAAATGTTGCAGTACGGTAATCTTGTTCACAATCACCAATTTATAGCAGCTTGGTGGTGGAGACACATACTGTATACAACTACCACAACATTAAGGGCTCTTAGATGCTTATCATCTCCTTGCCTCTTCCTATGTTTCCTGTCAAGCTCTACTGTCTCAATAAAAGCCAAGATGCAAAGAAAACATTGTTTGTTCATGTTCTAAGTTAATGAAAACAAAATTATATCGACAGATGGATGGAAATCAGATTCTACAAACTCTCAAACACAACTGTTATGGCCCCACAAGTCCAGTATCAATCAGGCTCTACTGTTACTAAATAAGCAATCATTTGAAGTCATGTTACAAGTGACTTGATGAATGTAAGTCCATAATTTTCACCAGCCAAAATATAACTTTGCTGTGCAGGTAGCACACCGTTTCTTGCTGCTCTGTTGCTGCTCAATAGGCCAGATTTTTGACATCTGCATCCTCGTAACTTTGTGTCTGCTAAATGCCCTAAATGTAAATGTAACTTCACTAACTACAAGTCCCTGGTTAGGCACTATAGAACTTTTTTCCTCCTCAGATTTCTATCAAGGTGATATCCTGATAAGGATTACTAAAAACACACACACACACGGGACATGACTCATAAACCCACCACCAGACACGGTGCTGCCGTCAGCCCACTTTCAATTAGAACTGAATAGTGACTCAGTCCTGCCAGTAAAGAAACGCATCTGAACAATGTCCTCGAGTGAACAAGCCTGTGTGTGAATGTGCACACACTCACCTCAAAGTCTTCAGGGTGCATTTCACAGGAGGACATTTCCCGTGGTAACCCACCGCAAACTACCGACCACATTTAAGAAGCCCATTAATAGGAACAAAGTCAACAGTTTGTTGACTCTAGGTATGAAGTTCTGGGGTTCATGATGTGTCCTTGCATGGTGGATGTCAGTTAATATTACCTCAAGTACAAACTGTGCATACCACAAACTTTCAACAGAACTGAACTATCCATGCTATGTTTTTATCTCTTCTGTCCTCTCCCACCTCGCTCTCCCCTGACTCACCACAGCATAATGTAAAGGACAGTAATGGATGTTTTGAATGTTTTAATCCACTGACCTAGCATTCACAAAATCCTTTTCATGAAGTCCACTTTTGCGTATTGCTTGAGCTAAAGGTTTCACTTTCTGACAGCATAGACTGGAGACAACTCTCAAATCCCAGATGTTGGAAATTACTCATTCATGTCTTTAAAGAAAAAACAGTGCCAAACTGCATCTCATGATAACATCACTATGAATAAATAACTGCACCAAGAAAATCCTACAAAATGTTGAGGAATCACACTGAGATATACTGGGAGGTCGTTCAAATATTTACTCTATCTTCAATTATCAAAATTAGTTGGATAAAATATTAGAAACACCGGGCAATCTGGTTTCCAAATGTCACAATCTATTTGATCAAAATCACAATCCACGATCAAAATGTTGATCTTTTATCTCTGTAGACTATAGCCAGTTTTAAAATAGTCTGTGATTTCTTTACTAGCGCCTTTAAACACAGCATTGCATCAAAGATAGCTCTTTTTTGGCACAAGCTCCTCATCTGTCATGCGCTTAGCTATGACTCACATTGCAGTGTTTAAAATGCATCACCCAAGAGAGACGCATGAAGTAACCTGTCCAGTCTTTATAGCCATCTAGTTAGCGACATCACTCTATTGGTATGTTCACGTAGCGTGGATCTGCTAGTCAATGACATTATGTGAAGTTTGGAAACAGGAGTAAGATGACATTTAATACCACAATCTCTATGATTTGCCTGAAAATTAGATTGTGGATGCCTTCAGATCTCCAACCCCCAACTGCACCGCAACCTACAGCCTCCAAAGTGACAACAAAGCTGAATCAACACCTCCCTAAAACAGTTGCAAGGAAAACTAGCTTTATTGCAGAGCTGTTGTATAAGACTGAACTTACAATTAGATGAAAAAAGTTGAAGAAACAAAATTAATCATCTTTAATGTCCCCTTTAAACAATTTAGCTCCTTTCGGGACAAAAGATAAAAATGAGTTTCTCTATGTCAAGCTAATCTCACTTTCACATAACGTACAAAATCCTCACTGAACAACGTGTTCTCTTCTCCTGTGAAAATCTACAGCCTTGAAGCAGAATTAATAACTTCAGTTGAATGCCCATTTAGTCAAGGCCTGCACTTATCACCTCTTGCACAACTGGCAACTTCATTTAGCCTCGATGAGCCCTCTGAACCAGCGAGATCCTCCTCTCACCTCATTATGGAGTGATTCAGTGGCGAGTAATCATGTGAGTGTATGAGGCAGACGAAGAGGGAAACAAAAGGCAGAAAAGTGGCAGACACAAGAGGGATAAAGAAAGACGGAGAGAAGGGAAAGACAGACAAGGCATTCAGCTGCAACTTGATGTCAATGACCGATAAATAATTCAGAGTTCTCTCCCTCTGTAGCAGTGCAATCAATCTAAATCAAGATCGTGAATTTGATTTGGCTCAACCTAGTGTGCATTTTGCACTGGTTGACACAAAAATCATTGGTTGAGGGGGCAGAGAGATACTTTTATCTCTGCCAAGATAAACAACATCCTGTGACAGTGCAATATGTGTGCAGCTGAAAGCCAAAAACAGTTACCGGCATACTCTTTACCAGTGTCCAAAATTAGACAAAACAAGGTCGGTAGGGCCGTGATGCTGTTTAAAAGCTTATTTTGCATATGCCCGAACTGGCAAAAAACGCTGGGTCATGTCTTGTGTTGCCCTTTGAAGTGATGAATTGGTGCGTATAATTTAAATGCACATTGGTTGTTTGATCCTTCTTTTAAACTCATTCACATGACCCTGACAAGACCTCTGCTGGGGTTATCAAAATATACTGCCAAGTTCTGTAAATGCTGCATAAAATGACATCTGTTTAATCACAACTGAGATTATTTTTCACGGTTCAGGAGCTCTGCGTGTGGGAACACTGAACTCACATTTAAACAAAGTCTGATTGACATATTTTAAGGCTCAATTGGGGAAACAGACATGCAAAGAGTACTCTATTTTAGGGCTTCAAGCCCACATGCAAAACCTCTACAGAGTGCATTAGCACTGAAAAGGAAACACTATCACATTTTCCACTTAAATAAATTACCTGCTAGCATTTACAAACAGTTTCATTATTGATCACATCTTATAAACTCTAAAGTCCCATATAGGCTATAGGAGCCCTGCCCTAGGCTGCTAAAAAAAAGCAGAAATAAGCAGCTGAAGAAACAAGCTTCAGCAGTTGGGTGGACTTGTGAAATCTGTAAGTGCAGGCTGAAGTGGTGGAAAGAGTGTAAAACCCCTGCACCATGTCTGGATGGATATAAGATATACACCTGTCGCATGTCCACCTGCTAACAGACTGATGTGGGGAAATCAGGCACATGATGACATTTCTTCAGACCGGAATGGATTAATTATTTAACCTATAATTTTATTTAAAACAGCGATTTAATAGTTCATCCATGAAGCCAGTTTAAAGATAATGGATTCCAGTGGGGATAAACAACCCTGTGTGGCAGGCAGTCCGTTTCCTCTCCGGTTTTATCAGAGAGCCTGGAGCAGCCTGGGGCAGCTGAGGAGAAACAACCAAACTAGTCCAACAACTTCACATCAACCAATTAAAAGTCTCCCATTATTTCCTCCTCTGCATTTAGCAGTAAGCTGTTTAAAGCTGAACTGGACTTGCCCGACAGCGTCTTCACAAAAATGTTTTTTTCTCCGACGTATTTACGTTATTTTCACCGCAACATTCAAGCTAACGGGCAGTTAGTGCGGGTTTATGGTGGTCGTGTCGGTGTCTATTCTCATCAGCTGCTCTGGGAAAGTTTGTCTGGACGTGAAAGTTTTCCATTCTTGTGCTTTTCTTACCTTGTCAAGTCCGTCCAAGCGTCCAGCTGACTGAAACAAACCGGCCTTGTGTGTTTTCGAGGTGAAACGGTGGTCACAACTGCGACGCCAAATAGCGGAGAGCATTTTTCTCACGGGTGAAAAAGCAGCAGCGACTCACACGGCCAGTGTCAAGAGAGAATAAAATGAACGTTCAACTTCCGGATGTACCTTTCAAAATAAAAAATAAATACCGTCTTCTGCTTATGTGGCGTTTAATTTTGTAGGGTAGGAAGTAAGAGTTTCCGGTGTTTTCCTTGTTACTTGACGCAAGAAAATTGCAAAAACTTCCGTACGGCCGTCATGTGACCACTGAAAGAAGCTGGACAGCCCAGGCTGCTTTCATGCAAATCCACTTAAACTTCATTTTATCCCACTTACTTTGACTAGCAATAATTACAGCACAGACAAGGCTTTATCTGTTAAGAATATATAGGCTTCCCATATAACTTTTAAGTCCCTCTATTATAATATATTTTCAAAAAAAGTCAATTTTGGCCTATTATAATATATGAAAAAGGGCTATCATCGAAATATAGGCTACTGAAAATGAGAACTCACTACTGACAAGACACCCATAAAAGACACACTTTATGGGCTACAGGCTTCCTCATTTCCCTCAGAGAGCAACAGTATTAAAGGTGCACTATGTAGTTTTGGGGAAGAAATGTATTGACTTAATTTAATGCCTTAACAAACAAAATAAACAAACTTCTTCCCTTTCATGACTGAACAAACAGAATAAGCAAACTGACCTTAAAGGACAACACAACTTCATACGGTTTTACTTATGTAAATATGTGGTGGACCCTGTCACCTATCTAGCTTCAAACAGTGTCTGGGGACCTTATTTTCCTCTGAGAACAGCTTGTTTATTCAGTTATGGAAAAGATAAATATTTCTGAGTTTGTATTATTACCTCATTAATATTGTAAATATTAAAATTCTGACTTTGAATTTCCTCTCCAAAACTACATAGTGCCCCTTTAACTAATATAAGGCTATAAAATTAAATAAAAAGAAAAGAATAGGTGGAAATTGGGTGGATTCACCAGTCATTGATTAACATACATTTAATTACAACATTTGAAAAACAGTTGCTGTAATATATCAGACAAATGAGAAGTATCCATGTAATTGCATAGGTTCCAGTCCAGTCTGTGAGCCCACCTGGATGTACAAACAGGTACAATCTTGGAAATATGTAGTCAGCGCTGTGACCACCAGTAGAAATAACTCTGAACAGATATTTTTTATAGAGGTGGCAGTGATGTGGCATTCACAAGGCGGCTGATTTGTTACTTGTAAGCTCCCATAGGAACCAGAAGAGGGCAACCACTCACCATGAAGATATTCTTGAGCCTCGTAGACCGGCGGAAAATTTCAAGAAGCACCAAGTTTAAAAAGCAAGTTATAAAGGGAAAGTAGAAGGAGGATGTTGCATCTAAATAGACCTGACATTATTAAATAAGGGCCCTTTGATTGCATTTCAGCCACAGTGACGAGAGTCAGCGAGATGAAAGCAACTGAGAGAAAGGGACGCTGGCATGTAATAAAAGGCAAATGCTGGACCAAATTGGAAGCCATAACTTCACGGTCACACCCTACATCCAAACATAAAACATTCATGTGCTAAATATATCCCACTTTGTCACAATGCTTTGTCAAACATTTACTGAACATCGTGTGTTTCAGAGAGAAAACATTCATCATCATTTTGGACTTTGTGTTTCTGTCTTTATGTGATTTGTCCTCTTATGTCACATTCAGAGGCCCTGTTGCCCCAAACACCTAATGAGTAAAAAGGGAATATGTTGCCTTCACGAGCCTGGATGAACAACACACCTTGTGACAAGTCATTGACTTCTGACCTGGGATAAAGATCAGGGGACTGTCCTAAAGATTAGCTTGGGGAAAGGAGACAGAAGGGGATGGACGGAAGTCAAAGATAAGCAGTGGCAGAGAGAGAAGGAGAGGTAAAAGTTGCAAATGAATGAGAAGCAGAAACAAACAAACGAGCAGAAAAGGGAAAACAAATAAGGCTGGCGACTGTGGAGGAGACAAAGTGGGAATAAATGGAGGAGAACAAATGGTTTTGAGTAAGAAAAGGGGAAATGAGGAGAGGAGAAGGGCAGAGAGGAAGAGCAGAAGAAGAGGATCAAAGGAGATGAGAGGCCTGGATGAGGAGCAGATGAAAGGTTGGATGAGAGGATGAGAGAAGAAAAGAAACGGGGCCAGAGGAGAAGAGAAATTGAGGAAAGGATGAGGGGGGAGAAAGACAGTAGGGGGAAAATACAAGAGATGGAGCGAGAGGGTGTGGGAGAGAAGAGGAGGAGGAGGTGGGGTTACGATGAGTCATCACCAGGATCTCAGCCCTGGTGGGCCGGGTTGCTGTGGGGGTGGCAGCCAGTGTGACACATATGCAGAAACACACACACAGAGGGATGCCGGCCGTCATGCTGCTTATGTCTCCTCCTGCTGTGGAGGCGGGTGGAAGACAATGCAGGGATGCCACTGGGATGCACAGTTCACACACACTCAGCAGTGCTAGCAGCCCTTTCTTCTGACACACACACACATGCAGATAATGATGATGGCTGAGCGAGAGGCCTCATTAAGACTCTGAGGATGGATGGAGGATAAACAGCTGTAGGAAAGAAAAAAGGACAGAGTATGCACCTCGTGCCTTTTTGCATCTCTCGCATACTATTTCCTTCATCATTCATATTTCATTAGGCACATATGCAGAGGCGGATGTTGTAAAAAGGGAACTGTCAGAGTGGATGACATGCAAAAAAAAAGAGCATGATGTATAGTTCAGTGTGATGTTCCTCTTTATGGACTTTCAAATTATATTACATGCATCTAATATATTTAACAGTCTTCAGCCATACTTTAAACCATGTTACTGTGTGTGTGAGTTTATGCTATGAAAGTGAAAGTGTCAGGTCATCCAATTAACCCATCGCAGGCAGGCAGAAAGTGCAGCCGTCGTGCACATGGTGCGTTTACAGTAAACGTGCTCTTCAATCTAATTCTACATAGGGAAGAAGGGGCGTACACCCTGCAATAAGTCACTTCCTCTGTGACATGCCAGCTCTCGTCTCTCTGTGTCTCTCTCCGGTGCTGAGCTGATCTCAGAGTTGCCATGCCAACAGATTGGGGATTCCTAATTCTGATCTAGGCCACTGCGCGCACACACACACATACGCCACACACATGCATTCATCAAACAAACACGCATGCAAACACAGAAGTTTATCAATAGGTTGTGTGTCATGTGTTTTTCCATGTTTAGATCAGGATTTAAAAATCAATGGTTATGTGTGTGTGTGTGTCACTGACAGAATGTGTGTATGACACCAGACCAAACAGTTAATCAGGTCAATGATTCTTTATACCTTTTCTTAGCATCAGCACAACTATGCAAACCTGCAGGGACCATCAGACATCAACCTGAGCAGAGACACTGACACTCACACAGAAAAAAATGACTCAGCTCACCAGTGAAATTTGAAAACCTTTGTAGGAATCTGTATTTAATCTTTTTAAACTCTACATACATTCATACATCTCTCAAATAGAGGAGCAAGACAGTACATGTGAGTGTTAAATCTGTATTTGTGTGTGAGTTTAAGTGTGTGTTAGTGTGTGAGAGAGGGTTGCAGGTTGGGTTGGGGGTTCCAGCTGCCTTCTGCACACCTGCGTATTTCATCATGTGCTTACAGAATGTGATGGAGACATAATAAGTAAAAGACAGACGACCTGGGTAGAAAGACACAAACTGTGTGTAAATGCATGTGGGAATGGTGTATGTGTGTGCCCATTAGGGGTGGTACTGAGGTGTTTTCTCCACTGTCAGGTTAGTCTGTAAACATTTTAACAGTAGTTCTTACTGAAAATATATTTTTGCTATGATGATCTGCATAGGTCCTGATTAGAAAACTGATATCCTTTGAATAGGCATGAAAAATCACATGTACAGCCCCTTTTCTGTTTACAATGATAAGTTTACTGACTTGCAAAAATATGTAGGTTCACTCCCCCTGTGATTGAGTGGGTGGGTGTGTATCTGTGAGTGCATCTATGTTTCATGTCTGTATAGAATGTGTTCATACATTATGTATGTAAGTATGATATGAAGTTGGTCAAGTATGAGTTCGTCTGTGTGCATGAATGCTTCCATACATGTGCCTGTTAGCATGCCTGCATACGCAACTGCATGTACAGTATGTATGCAAGTATGTGTCACTATGGATCAGGCATGCATGTAACCCTGCATTCTGCTTGTGTATGTACGAATTCATGACTATGTGTGTGTGTGTTAGTCGCTGTCTGCTTCTCTATCCTGGGTCTCAGCCAGGGAGCTCTCATCAATCTTCTCCAGGCTCTCAGCACGCTGGATGCTGAGCTCAGAGAGCGGGATGTTGGGTAATGTAGTCTGTTCGGGGTAGAGCCAGGGCTTGAAGCCAGGGTTGTGTCTCTGCTTCCACTCTGGATACTTCAAACAGGCTTTGTTGATCTTCTTCATTGCCTAAAAAGAGCAAAATAGATTAACAACACAACAAAAATAACACACCCGTCGGCCAAGGAGGTTATGTTTTTGTCAGCAGGATAACACAAAAACTACTGAATGGATTTCCACAAAACTTTGATAAGGATGGGTCTCAGCCCAGAACAGACCCTGTTAACGTTTGGTGTAGATCCAGATAAAGGGACAGATCCAGGATTTTTTTCTCACTTAAACATTGGGAGTTAGGGAGTTATTTGACATTTGCGTTAATTTGCAAAGTAATGCACTTATTTCTTGATGAAAAAAGCTGGTGTATTTACGTGGCTAGTATCTATGAGCAAGTACAATTTACAAGAGCCATTATGTAGATGTGGTTACAATTCAATTCTTTCTCTGTACAATATTTTGAATAATAAATGAGTCCTGATAAAAAAAATAAAAATGTGAAGCCCAGACAGAAAATGCCTTCTTGTATTTATTGTGTTGAAGTCATCAGCATGGTTATTGTCAGTGGGATTTGTGCGCCTCGCTGAGCTGCTATTTTCTGACTCATCAAGGGATTTCTCCATCCCTGGGTGCTCTCCAGAGAATCTTTGCCCCATTTATCAAACATGCACACAAACTCAGACAGACAAACAAATACAGTGACAGTATGTTTCTGAAATGTGAAGGAGAAATAAGCATAACCTCAATGAACAATGAAGCACTGTGGATTAACACATCAACAAACTCCCAACACAATCACAGAATCTGTGTTAATCTGCAAATGACTTACGCGAGGAGCAAGGTAGTGGGAAGACCTGTTGACGACCCACTTTGGTAATGAACCTGCAAAGAGAGACAGTGAACAGAGGAAGACGGGGAAAAGTGTGAGGATGAGATTGTAAGTGAGAGAGAATGAGAGAGGGAAGAGGAGGATGTGGGAAGGTACAAAAAGGAATTTAACGTCTGCTTAATTACATGTCATGTCATCCAGGATCAAAGTGAAGCTGTGCGACTTGCGACTCACTACAGCCGGATTAAAGAGCTTTACACAATCGGCACTTGCAAGCAAGAGAGTGACGGTAAAGAAGTGAATTAAAGGGAGAATAAGAGGAAAAGACTAATGAATGGAAGAAGAGCGCAAAAGAAAGAGAAGGCAGCAGAAGAGAGGAATAGACTCTGTCCTTCATATGGTAACTATGGCGACTTGTTCTCACATAAAGGCATGGAAATGAATCATTTATTACAACTTGGAGCATGAGCACCTGAGTGAGTGTGTGCATGTCTGCATGCGTGTGTGTGGTTACCTCGTGGGTCCACCTGGGCCAAGTAAGTGAGGATACAGCGGCTGGGTCCCTGCCACTGGACCATGTAGCCAGTCTGAAGAGACACAGCTCGCACCATTTCCTTTTTAGGAGGGTATTTCTGTAGAGACCACAGAGTTTAACAGATTATTATTAGAACGGACATCACCCTTTTTCAGTACATGGAAACTAAACTGTACAACTGAAATAACCACTCAATAAATGCATGAATACAAGCACATATTCAGAAATCACTGCTAAAAATTAAAACGTGTTGTCTTCAGCTCTTCGTGAATATCTATCAAATGGTTGACATAAGTTGTGCAGAGTGGGCACCACTGTGTTTTTCTGCTGCCAGTCCATCGGATTTTCTGCTTCACCATCATCTTTTTGATGCAAATCCAGTCCGTGAATAACACAGCAGTAAAGGCCAGCTCAAGCCCACTATTCAACTGCTGCCTCCTCATAATATATCTAAAGATCATTATTCATGATGGATTCAGTAGCGGTTAGCCTGAGCTAACTGGGACAGACACCGTGTGGAGAACTTGAGGGGCACACAGAGCAGTCAGCAAAAGAACCTTTATCAGGGGAGAACCTCAGATAACCGCTTTATCTTTTCTACACTATTGGACTTACAGTTTTGGTGCCTGCACCTCTCTAGTAGTAGGAATTTTGTGAAGAACAAAGACAGCTTTTGGGAATCATTCAATCTGCAGGTTTCTGGGTAATCAGAGACAACATTATATTGCTCTGAGCTAATGGAGAGGGTTTTTTTTGTCGGAGAGACTGCAGGAAATCAGAAGCATTAGTCAGCAATGAGGTGTCCGTCTACAGTCTTGACACATTGGCCTTACCAGGAAACTTCATCTCTTATGACTTGAGTGATTGATAGTCAATCAGTTAGTTGATCTGTTGGTCTGCCAAAACAAGTCATCATAAGGTATCACTCTGAACTTTGGTAACTAGCAACGGGCTTTTGTTATTTTTGACACAGAGCTGGAGACTACAGCCATGCTAGCAGCTCTGTGAGGCTTTACCTTGGCACTGCAGTGCTTTGAGCTAAATGCTTATGTCAGCATGCTAACAAGCTCAGAACGACAATGCTTACATGCTGGTGGTTATCAGTCATAATGTTTACCATGTTCACCGTTTTAGTTTGATCAGGTAGCATGCAAACATTTGCTCATTTAGCACTAAACACTAGGTAGAGCTGAGGTTGAGGGAAATGCCACTAGTTTTGCAGGTATTTTGGTCATAAAAAAGTGCAGGACAAATTAAAATGTTGCCCTGATGGTAGCTCTTAAAGCAGCTACAAGGAACTTTCATTATTTGTTGATTCTGGCGGCCCCTGAGGGCAAAAAAAAGAAAAGAAAAATGAGAGCCACCGACTCCTGTTGTAAAGATCTTGATCTGGCTAGTTCATACATTTGTTATAGACGCGAGTTAAAGAAAGACACAAACTATTATAAATACTATTTTTCTCATTGAAACACAGCTGTTGCCGGATGCATGTATCTATTAGTGGCTATGTAAGATTAACAACCATAATATTATGTTATGAAACAAAGTTTGTCGGGCTAAAGCTAAAGTAATCAACGTTCCCTCGTAATGTTATGTCTTCATAATAAAAAGCCAACAGCAACATGAAGCTTGGTAGCGAGGCAAACCAGATATTCTGCTGCTGGCTGGCAATACCAAAGTACCAGCCGCCATACCACCAGACTATAGAGCAGCTTCTTCGGTTCAGGCATTAAGAATGATTTTATAGAAATAGTTTGCTTATGTAGGTCATTTAGATTAACTGATATTAAATTAAGGACTGTTTCACAACCAGTTGAAAACAGATTCAGAAATCATCATCCTCTGGGGAGCATGAATATCTGTACAACATTTCATTAACCCAATAGCTGATTTTAGTTGACACCAAAGTGATGGAGCAACCGACAGACCGGGAGATCCTGGAGCCATGTCTCATTGTGGCTGAAAAGGACTCGATAGATTAAATGAAATAAAGTCATTAGTGGTCATTAGCAGTAATTAGCTGTAGCCCTACTATAAATATATAGACCTCTCTTCCTCCCAAAAGTAAGTTCAGCCGTGGAGCAGACCACAGTTACCCCTAACGACTGATTGCTGAAACTTTTCCCAGATTTGACTGGACAAACAGTTTTTATTAATCATGTGAACAAATGAATGTGGTGTCAAATACAGGACAGGTTGACTGACTCCTCGCGATGGACGCATGACCTCAGCAGTCTATAAGGTATCCTCTTAAGCTGCACTCCACAATTCAAGCTCTCAAATTCAACTGACTATCAAGAATGACCTTGGCTACCCACACACACACACACACACACACACACACACACACACACACACACGGGACACAAACCCACACACACACACACACACATTCTGTCTATTATTTTCCAAACCACTTGTTAATGCAGGAATGCGGAAGGGGAGGCGGAAGTCAACAGCTAACAGTCACATGAGAGGTCTTATCCTTCTGTAAACATTATATTAGTGAGCGAAACTGAGAGTGAGACACAAAGAGGGAAAAAGACTGAAGCAAGAAACAATGAAGGGAAAGAAGACGAGAGCCTGTATCGAGAGAGATACAGCTGAAACAGTGACTTGGTTGATTGATTAGCTGATCATTGGACAAATAAGTAATTTTCATCGCAAAAATGCCAAACATTATCTGGTTCCAGCCTCATGAGGATTTTCTTTGTCTCATGTTACAGTAATGTGATAATCCTGACACTGTGAAAGGCTTTTTCTCACTATCTTCTGGCAGTTTATAAACCAGATAATCAATTAATTGCGATAATAATCACCATATTAATCTACAATGGATATAACCAGTTGTTGCAGCCCTCAAAAGAGGTGATGAGTAACAGCTTTCACACAAGATAGTCCTCTTCTTCCAGTTGGACGAGAAACGCAGAAATGCAGCCAAACTAAAGTCTGAGGATTTGGGCCCGATTCCAAACTGAAAGTCACTCATACGGTCTCTAATCAGCCTATTTTACTGGCCTTTGGCATTCCCCTAAAAAGCACAACTGGAAGCCGAACTAAAAACACAATGTATTCAACTGAATCGATGAACTTTCCTACACCTACAACGAAGCAGTGCCAGCACACGGTAGATCTATGTTTCCCCCAGGTAAAGGCATCAGGGGCACGAGGAAAGGGAATGCTCTCTTTGGAAAGGTGCCAAGCTCTCTTTACTTCCTGCATGCAGAGGATGTTTAAAGCTCCCTTCCAGTGTGTTTTGGTATTTTTAATGATACGTCATAGTTTTTTGAGCCCTTTCCTGACAATGTTGATGAGCCACACTGATCGGCAAATACTCACAAAGCTGTTTTCTGCTGTTGGAGCAGAGGGAAAGTTTAGCAGAGAAGTTGTGTAATGGCAGTTAATGAACAATACAGGTTACAGTTTGACCATGAATAAATTCTGCAGCTCCTCAATACCCAAGAAGAACTTATGGCTGAGTGACAGCCATTATTATCCCTGCTAATATCATGCTGCTGGTCCATGCTAATATCGATGCTGTCGCTAACCCATGCTAGTGATATTTATCTTGCTAGAACAGCCGTCTGGTTGTGACGGTAACAACAACATATGACAATTAACCACACCACCATTCTCTGTTTGAGAAAGTACGTTAGCTGTTAGACAGGAAGAAAAACTGACTGGCAGGCACACACAGCTTTGTATTGCCGACTTCCCACAAATATTTAAGGATTTCTTTTCGTACAGCACGACGCCCTTAAGCTTCCTAAACTGGATCAACGTTTATGTGTGCTCACCCAATGTGCACTCATTTCGAAACGGGCCATTTCACAATGCACCTTTGAACACACATGCAAAGAGTTATAAAGGGGTGAATGAGCAGGGCCTCAGCTGAGCATGTATAAGCCCTATGTGGGTGCGTGTGTGTTTGTCTATACTTACGGCATGTTTGACACTGTAGTTCATGATGATGTAATCTTTTGCTATTGGCAGCCAGGAGCGAAGCGTGATGACATCGCGGTTCTTAAGAGGACTCGGACACTTCCCTATTAACAAACAAGAAGATTCCAGCAAACAAGACATTACAGATCAATGTGCACGTCATGCGTGTCTCTACTGTTTATAAACAACACATCTTTACATGCCAGTGTGCAACCTACATGAGTAGTAACCAACATCCGCATTGACCGTAAGCTTCCCGATATCGAAGGTCTCAATGACGTTCGTGTCCCATTTCTTTCTGTATTCGATGTCGTGGAGGACGTCGTACATGGTCTCAGCTGAAACGTCCTTACATACCATCTGACACTGAGAATGAGAGACGGACAGAAAGAGAGACAGAGTTTATTTTTAGGCAATAAAAGTAAAAAGAGAGGAAAAAAATCATTGACTGAACCAGATTTAAATACATAACTAATGCTGTTGCACTAATCATGCAAAAGACATTTCAGAGCTCTATCCAATGCAAGCTATAAAGCAGGAAACTCCATTAGATTTTAATTATGTTGCATCCCATAAATTCACAGTAAGTACTGGACCATTGTTGGAGAGACAGTTGAGGCTGTTCATTCTGACAGAGGTGGGTGTGAAATGAAAACAAACCCTGATGAACACATCAAAGCCCAAAATCCAACACCCATACTTAATCTAATATGCAAACTGAAAGATTAAATAAAGAGGACGCGTGAATGTAAGTGCTGCAGAAATACACAAACGCATACAAAAATGGCAACTGATGTGTAAAAGATTAGACATCAGATGGTCAGAGAACAGAAACTGTGTGTGTGTGTGTGTGTGTGTGTGCGTGTGCGTGTGTGTGTCTGTGTGTGTGTGTGTGTGTGTGTGTGTGTGTGTGTGTGTGTGTGTGTGTGTGTGTGTGTGACAGTGAGAAAGAAAAATTAGAAAAAAAAATGAAGAGACAGGCCACTGACCACAGATGAGTCATTCAACAGCTCAGGTCTAGTATCTGAGCTGTTGAATGGAAAAATTAAAAACACTTATCAGTACAGGACACAGACAGACAGTCTGTCAAATGATCTGTGAATGTGACGGGGTAGAAGGGGCTGTGAGTGGAAAATAAACATCCAGTTCCCCAGTTGTCTGCATAAAAGCAAGTTTTAAAACCAGAAATTAGATTGACTCCTTTCATGCTACAATCTAGATTCAATACGACATTACTCAAAAAGTGATGTAGGCCAAAATACAGATTAATACATATATATGGATATCACAGTGATACATTTTTAAAATAAAATCTAGATGTAATGAATCATTCACACATCCGCACTTGTTGACGAGGAAGGTTGGTGTGGGTGTGTCACAGCATATTAATGAAACCACCGGGACTCCTGCTGCCTGTGTCAGGTTTGGAGTAGATGGCACTGTACGTAAGACAGCCCAAGAGTACAGCTGTTACTACAGTTACCACTGTCAGGGGGAATTAGTCTTTATAATAACAACAACAAAGACAGACAGAACAATGGAGGGTGAGTGACACAAAGAGACTTTAAGACCAAGTGAGAGGCTAAGACAGACCGACATAAAACAGAGCAAGAGACAAAGAGTAAATGACACAGAAATTGACAGAGGGTGGTTGTCTGTCCCAGATGGTTTTAACTCCCATTACAAATCAGTCCAGAGGGTTTAAAGCTAAATCTACACCATCCTCCTTTCTCTTCTCTACATTTGGCTATACAGCTGTTCAAAAAGTGAGATCTCCCCTCAGCCTACAATAACACAGCTAATGAAATATTACAGGCTCACCTTTGGTGTAATAGCACAAAATATGCACTTGCTGTTGACAAGCTCGTTATCTGAAGTGCTCATTCAGATATGGATCTGCAAAATCTTTTAATAACACTCACTGACTAATACTTCTGCCATTGAAAGAGTAAAATAACATGACTGAGGGTCGACAGCTGTGCTAGCAGCTTAGTGAGGTTGTATTTAGGGAGAGCAGTGTGAACATCATCAGCTAACATCAGTGAGAAACTTGGGGCTATTTAATTGTTCTAGATAAGTTATTTTGGCATTTTGTTGAATGAAACCAATAAGTAAGCGTAATAAGTAATATATTACTCTACGCAGACAGTAATATTGTAACGTAATATATTACTTTAAAATTAAGGTATCTAGTAATATGCAATATATTGCATTTTGAAAGTAACTTGCCCAACACTTCTTTGCATTAGCATGTTGGCATGCTAACATTTGACCACCTTGACAGACGGACCAATATTTCGATCTCCAGAGCCTACAACAGCCATCTATTAACCAGACAGACATTCACAATAACTAGGAACAAAGTGTCACTGGTTGGCCAACTTTAAGAATTGACATTTTCATTAGGTGTTTCGATATGCATTTTGAGTGACCACTTGTGATCGAATCTCACTTCCCCACACTATACGCAAATAAACACGTACCTCAACGATTCTTACTAAATGAAATACAGAACTAAATGTATAACATATACTGAATTTACAAGAAGGACCAAATAATTAAGAAGTTGTCATCGTCAGTGTTCCACAAATAAAGGTTGGAAAAAAGGAGGATAAGTAAAGTGAGATAAGATAAAAGTGAGGATGGATGACACACAAAAAGTCACCATTTCCCAAAGCTTTTTTCACACCAAGACCAAAAATAAATGGAAGTTAACTGTCTTGGGACCAAAAATCATTATAATGCTCAATGTCCCATTTTGGCTTTCAACCCACTTGTTCAAGAAATGTTATTTTACTGCCCCTGAATCCAGAGTGGACATGTACAACAATGTCCCTGTGCAGACCGTATGTAAAAGCTGCGCCACTGCTGTTTAAATCAATTTTATTCATATAGCCCTTAGACAATCTACAGTCTCATAGGGCTTCACAACCAGCCACAATGAAACAAGGAAAATGCTAAATGGAAATGACATCCCACGAACACAGAATCCTCACTGAGAACAAGACAGTGTAGAAATGGGTGCAGACAGCAGGTTAATACGCACCGAAAGCTGTCAACAAAATAAAATAGATCAGACAGAATAAAAACATGTGAATGGGTGAATGTGGTGCGGAGCACATAGGCCAAACACAACTACATGTGTAGTCACATCATTTTAAAAGGAGTTTGTAACAATTTTAGCAACAAAAGTATAACATTCGTTTTGGGGTAAAGGGCACTTACTGATATATGGAAGATATAATACATAAGGAAAGAAGTGCTATTGCAAGGATCCAATACAGTCCATTAAACGTCAGCAGGTCTTCTTTAATGACGTCAAAATGTTCAGCTTTTGGTGACACTCTTATGAACGTGTTATTCAATAATATATTTTAGCACAGGAGGTCATAGGCATGTGGCATTGTACTAGTATACATTATGTTATTTCTAATAAATTGCCTCTTCGTTATAAACTCCACATGTTAAACTACAACAGTAGGAAAAGTGTGAAAAGATGTAATTTTGAATAGGATTAAAAAGGTTGGATAAAACTCATAATGTATGAATGATGGGAGCATTATAAGGTTTGAATAGAGTTTCTATCTGAAAGTATCAATGAGCAGATACAAGTTGAAAAGAATATGAAAAGTTGGGAAAGAGATGGAGGATGTCAAACATAGTGTAAGCTTGGAGATGAAATGGGAGCTATACTGCATTGCTAAATATTCGGAGAGCTAAACTGCATTGCTTGAATAATGACTAGTAGCTAAACTGCATTGCAAATAATCTGAGAGGTAAACTGTTTTGCTCCATTTATGGCTGGGGGTTTCTAGTGTTAAATCAAACAGTTAAAAATATTCTACATGGGCCACAAACATTTTAATGCTCAATTTTCATAGCACACCCAAATCCTTGAGCCTTCTCCAAAGAGCAACGTGTTCCCCTTGTTTTATTTTACATCTATTTTCCAAAAGTTATCTTTATTTGACTGAAAAGTTGCATAAATCTCATGATATATGAAAGATGTCTAACATTATTAAATTTGAATTGAGCACCTGACGTGCATGTTTCAAACTGCACTAATTAGAAAATCTATATGAGCCTCGTTTTCCCTGCAGTAATTAAAACTCGCCAAAGTGATGAAGGTTTGACTCCTGACTCAGAGAGTTCGGATCACAGGGATTTTAGCTGAGGCACACCTCTCATGTTCCTGCTTCTACCTCAAAAGCCCCAACTCCCATCACCTGAATGGCGACATCCGAAGAAACAGGAGACACTGCTGAGTACACCGCATGAAATTTGTGTGTGTATTGTCGAAAATGTGAGCCCTGGAGCAGTTTCGAAAAATAGCTGTTTCTGCTTCCCTCCTCAAATTTGTGCTCTTAGTTAAAATGGGAATTTAGAAAAAGGGATAGTAAACCATTCCCATTTGAGCCTAATTTGGGGTTTTGAATAATGTCTTACATTAAAAAAAAAAAAAAACTTACATTAAAAAATGTGAATGGAGTTCAGTTGCAAATAAACAGAAGAATAACAATAAAGCTTTTTGCATGTAAAAGAACATATGTTGTAAATCCTTCCAGCATTCACACTAATAATGAGATGTGTCGCATTCACAGGCAAACAAACAGGAGTAGGAGGAAGAAGTAAAAGGTTAAAGGCGAAAGAGGAGGATGTAGGGAGAAAAAAAGACGTCCAGCACAGAATGAAGACATACAGCCAGCTAAGTACATGTGTGCGTTATTCTATTACGCTCTAATTCGGTGAAGACAACAGATGAAGCAAGGAGACGGAGACAGAGAAAGAGAGAAGCGGGTGAGAGAGAGTTCAGCAAGATAAAACAGAGGCAGAAGGAGACCAAAAGGCGGACGAGTAGGTACACAAACATTGGGAGTGTGGTTTCGTGAGACTTTTCTTCATGCCTGGTCCGAGTCCACATTGTGCCCACGGCCCACTCAGAACACAACCTCTGATCCCCGCACGTCCACCCACTGCTCATTCTCTCCCTTATTCCCTGTCTCAGCCACTCTATTCTCTCCCTCACCCTGCCAACCTGTCAACTCTCATTACTTACTCCTCTGAGTGCCGATACATGACTGCGGAAGACAATTACAAAAAAAATATAAAATAAAAGGGGTGAGTGTGTGTGTGACTCAGAGCCGGGCTTCCCTGTGTGACAGCGGGGGAGAAGGCAAACCCAGGAGTGTCCAATATGTGTGTGTATGTGTGGAGGAGTGGGGCAGCTGTCTGAAAGACTGTCAAACTATTAAAAGTACACAAAACCACCTTCACACTGACACACACCCACACACTGTGCACCATGTGTGGAGTCATGTGCTGACAAATGAGATGATGATGATGCCGGTTGGCGTGAGTGATTACAGCTGTGATCACACCGTGACTCAAAAGTCATTATTGATGAATATGGCAATGATTACAATGAAAATGAAGCTGATGATAATTATAGCACTAATGATAATGATGATTGCCAGCCTGTTCTCTCTCACTTTCTGATTTGGACACATATCACTCTTTCTTTACTGCTGTTGATGCTACAGCCCGAGAGTGGAAACTGAAACAGGAAGAGAGCGTTAAGTCTCAACACTCACATTAATCATTCGACATGCATCAGCAAAGATGCATGCTTTTATTTCGGCTATAAATAGACGAGCTGTATCTGTGGCATCTCTGTATGCCCCTACCCTCACACACACACACACACAAGCACACACCTATGAGCACACACAACTACAACTAATGTTATCATTTTCTATAGATTTACAGAGGAATAAAGAAACTTGTGTTTGGATAAAATGACACTGAAAGGAAACCACAGATAAAGACTAGTGTACCATGCAAAATTAGGCTCCTGTAACTGTCATATTTACATAAAGATAAAGTTTCAGTTGTATGTAGAAACCCCACCCCAACTCTAAATGTGTGCGTCTGTGTGCACTTTCTCTCTGTTTGCAGAGCTGTTCCTGAGGAAACACACCTGTCCTGTATGAAAAAGCATTAATAAGCACAACCCTTATCCTCTGCACACACTAACACATACACTCCATTCCCTGCCGATGCACACATGATACCCCTCTCCTTCAGGACACACAGGATATACCCTGAGGAACCACATGGCCAATCCTAATTTGCCCGTTCACCACACACACACGCACACAAAGATTCTGCCTCACAGGTACAAAGATAAAGGGGGCTGAGAAAAACCCTCTGCTGCTCTGGCTCTGCGCACATCCCTATGCACACAAACCCACACCCATGCGCACACACACAGCACTTTTTTCAACAAAGTAAACACCTGGTGGCTTGCTCACGCTCCTCAGACCCGGATGCACCAGCAGGAAAGCACACGCACACACACATTTCCCATTTCTATCCCTGAATGTATCCCAAAGACAGTGGCGGTAATCAGATGTGCGGTCAGATGAGTAGGTTCTGTAAAGGTTGGAAATGTGGAAGCAACCTTTCCAAAACTGTCAGCTGTGAAGCCAGATCTGTCTGAAAGTGGAAGTGACGACACTGCCGAGATTTAAGCACTGAATTGCCAGTCAGGCAGGTCTGAGGCTAAGTGGAGGCTTCAGTGTCCACTAGCAAAGTCAACTGCACGTATAACAGGAATATAATACATGTTCCAGGCCATAATTGCAGCTAGATTTCACTGGAACAAGTGACACTGTCCACATTGTTTGGATGTGTCCGAACCACAGTGCTTCCACCAATTAGTGTCCTGCGAGGAACTACTGGCAGCCACAGATGTAGTTTAGCTGTGATGACCAGTGATAACAGAGACTGTTCGTTAGAAAACGATGGCAGAATGGCACTGAAGGTTTTTCTTGATCCAAAACATGTATTCGCTGCCACTCTCCTATTTAAGCAACAATATGTACCTTTTTGGAGAAAGACGGTTTATTGTTGAGTCTCATTTCCACGTTGTAAAATACTGACAATACTGAAAGTGACATATTGTTGCTTTAAATAACATGGTTCATTCATCTTAATTGGTGAACAATGCCCATGAGAGATGATGATAGACAGATGGTTCATCCAATTGCCTGCCAAGTACTTTTTGAAAGAGCTTGCCCTTTTACAAACGGTTTGTAAGGGTGAGTTCCCAGATGGTTCTGTGTAACAAACAATCTGGCTCATCAGGTCAGTTCTTATTCAAGTTCAAAGTAAATTCAAATTCAAGTGATAAAGCTACTACTATAGTAATTTATTCATATTCTCAGAGAAAACTCCTCTATTTTTTGCAGCAAACGTGGTATGAAGGCAGAGTCTGACTTAGTTTTTTTCCTATGGGTCTTTGTCCCAGAACACTAACAAAGCATTATTTAGGACTTTGGTCAAACAACAAGTGTTAGCTGGCAGTTTTTCCATGGCCTGGGGTGAGATTGCCGTCCTCATGATGGCTCCACACCAACTCCCAAGACAAACATTAAAGTTAGAGACAAACTGCCACGACTGCTATTTGACTAGATAACCAAGTTTACTGATCAAGTACTTTCACATGCCTGTCACATTACCTTACATATACAATGATCAGGGAAAACTACATTTTCTTCGACCCACTGCGCCTTCTGTTGTTAATTTCAAACTGTATGCCATCACAGGTTATCAGAGCCCAACATACTCTCTTTAACCTCTATATGTTGTCCCTTAACCTAAGGATAATCAATTTCGATTAATGTGAAACTGAGGAAAGCAGCAAATCCTCGGATTTCAAAAGAAGAAACCACAGAATAAAAGACTTCTCATTTTGTACCAGCTAATTGACGATTCCCTTTTGGGCCTAGTCACTTCTATTGTCTATTGTACCATGTCATTATTTCAGTGCATGCTTTTTTTCCACTTCCCTCCCAGTGAGTTAAATAAATGAAACTCCACAGAAACCACCAAAGTAGGCCGACATGTTACACGCGACACCGTCTAATGTCTTTCAGGTAGAGGCTTGAAAACAGTTTCACTGGCAAAGGAATGTGGCGTCTCCGGAGCATTAAACCTGCCTCCTGATAATGACTCCCGCTCTCACTTCTCTTTAGTTGGGGGGGATTTCTTATAGTGTGCATCGCGACACCACCACTATTCACATTTATAAATAGAGGAGCGAATATAACACAGGATGTATTCACTTAACAGTTATTTACTGCAGTTGCATTGTTAACATCATATTTGGACTTTTTCTTAAAAGGTAGTTTTGGAGTTAAACTCCAGAATTTTTATATTTATGATATGAATTAGGTTATAATACAAACTGAATAAACAAGCTGTTCTCAGAGGAAAATAAGGTCCCCAGAACACTGTTTAAAGCTAGAAAGGTGGCAGGGTCCGCCACATATAAACAAGGTGAAACAGTATGAAACTGTGTTGTCCTTTAAGGTCAGTTTGTTGATGAAAACAAACAGACTTTATTTATTTAGTGATTCACATTTCTTCCTCAAAAACGACACAGTGCACCTTTAAACCAGTTTGGTTACATGCAGTGTGCTGTGTCATCTAATTACATTCTCGTTTATATGAATAAGCTGTTGGTGGGTTAGGGAAGCCTCTGCGGTAAAAAGCAGTGGATAAAGCACGTCAGCAGTTTGAATCATAAGGGAATTAAGATGAAGCACTTCCCTGCCAGCTGGAGTATACAGTACAGCAGGGTTTCTTTCTTCCTCTGTGGTACTTTCTAATATTTCTGTGGGGGGGTTGCTATATTTCTAGCACTCTGTGGAGAGTAGGCGAACAGATCAAATGCCTACTTTGTTGTTTTGTAACACAACTCACCTTAATTTTGTGGACGGACTTCCCCTCCTCCAGATCCTGGCTCCACACAGTGGTCCCCAACTTGCTGTACCTCACGCTCCAGCCCTCCTCGCACAGACACTCCGCCTTGAAGCTGGCAAATGCCCGGTCGTCCGGGATGGTCACAGTCTGTCCAGACATGGCTCGTTACCGGGGAGGAGAGAGGAGAAAAAAAAAAGGGAGGGGAGGGGGGTCTTCTGATAGAGACTCCTGGTGGGCCCGGGAGGAGACGCGATGAGCCAGCCGGGGGTAGGGAGGAAGGGAAGCCGAGAGCACAGCTACTCTTGTCCTCCTCCTCCTGTGGAGATAACTTGTCTAATTCAATTTCCTCCTCGCAAGAAGCTTTTGTAGGGCTGCACCGCGTCTTGTGATGATCCGTGTGCGTGTGAGCGTGCGCGCTCAGGGAGGTCCAACAGCCGCAATCCAGCCGGCACAAACTAATCACACACAGGTGTTAAAAAGCCGCGGACGGAAACAGGTGAGAGCACGAGAGGAAAAATGGAGCAGAGAAGTGTCTAAAAATGAGATGGACGAATCAAATGTGCATATTAGTTGGTTGAGTAAGTTTCAGCCCCGGTCAGCAGCCGCTCTCCACACAAACCATATGTTTCTGCGCTTCCGCTTGTCACTCTCCCTTTTTTTCTGTCTCTTTCTCAATCTCCCTCTTCTTCACCCGTCTCTGTGTCTCCCTCTCTCTCAGTTGTGGTCTTCTTTGGTGGGCTTACATTAATGTGCAGCAGCTCTCCATCGCTGCGTCGCTGCTGTGGCAGGTGGTGGAGGGGAGATGCGGTGAGAAATAAGAGGAAAAGGAGGAGGAGGAGGAGGAGGAGGAGAGACGCGGCAGAGCAGGCAGGTGACGCAGCCACGGCTACAGTGGTAACGCCTCCCTGTGCTGCCTTCAGGGGCTCCTCGTAAAACCCACTCTGAGGACATTTTGTTCGTGTAACTTATTTCCTCGAAGCAGCATCTTTAATGAAAACCCGCATTAAATACAGTGGTATGCATCATCTGTAGGCTACAGGCTATCAGCAAGAAGACTGGCTATTTTTACATAATTATTCTTAAGAATCCTTTATCATGCTCATTTTCAGGTTCACATGTTTTAGTGTTAAAAAATACACAATTTTACTTACTGTCCATTGCTGCAGCACCTCTATTCACACTCTGTTTTAGTGCCTGTCTCTTTAAAGCTTCCCTCCCCGGTCTGCTCTGATTGGTCAGCTCTTACAGGCCTGATCAAGCACCACCCTCTGTGTCTCTGCAATCTTGGCTGGGTGCATTGAGGGCAGTGACAATTGTGACATCACAAACTTCTGGAAGTCCTGACAGCTCGTCTGAAGGCTCTGTTGCTGAACACAGACTGTGGTCGAGCATTTTGAAACCTATGCAGTATATGTATAGTACCTAACCCTAAAAAAAAAAAACACTTGGAAATCTCACTTTTAGCAATATGGGACCTTTAATGCCTGTCACTGGGACAGGTTCCTGTGAAAAACAGACATTACTAGGGAGTTTCAATAACTTTACCCCAAAATTCCCACATATTAACACATATGTATAACTGCGGTCACACTTCATTCTGTAATTATTGCGGGAACTGCCAGTGTTGCGCTGTGCTGCACTCAAAATGCAGCCGGTGGGGGTTGACGGATGACGGAGCACAGAGCACATACATGCAACCAGTGGAATTCCCAGGTTAGTTTTCTAGCGCAAACCAAATGGATGAGCTTTCACGTCTCGTCTTACAAGTGAAATTACTTTTTTTTTTGTTCTCCTCAACTTACCTTTTTTATGCCAAGCATTCTTCCTTTTCAAAACCTGAAGCCTACATTACCAATATTGCAACCTAGCCACTGAGTGACAACGCTTGAGGTAATTACATGCAGTTTATTCTGGAGGAACAAAAGGCTTTATGCTACTTTTTTCACATCTGCAGAAGTAGTCCCAAAGACATGTGAACACACTTTAATGAACTTCAACTCAACTTTGCTTACAGATAGGACCTTTAAGTAAGAAGTTGCATAATGGTGCCACTGTTTTTGTTTTCTACGGCAATTCATGCAGGGAACTCCAGTTTTATTGATCAAATTTTCATACCACCGACAGTATTTGAACGCAACACGCGCTATCACACCGTTCACGCGCACCTTTTTGTAAACTAATTTGCTCACGGAGCAGCAGGCGCGCGCCTGGCTCCTGTTGGCTGACGTGGAAAGTTTGTCTTTCACATGTCTGTCTGTCTGTCTGTCTGTCTTCCGTCCTTCTGAACTGTTCATTACAACAATAATCTCACTACTATTGAGAACAATAAACATCCTACACATTTGCTATAATGCAACATGAATGTAAATGTCACCATGTATGTGTAATACTCACTCTGCTCTCCTGTCTCTGTCCATTTTTCACTCAGTCCATCCTGTCATTTTCTATTTCATCCCTCTCCATCCTTTCATCTTGGTGTGTGTAAGCCCATTATCGGCCTCCTTCACTCCATTTGATCTGTGGGTGTTCTCACGACATCTTGAGGCCCAAAAAATCTGAAGTGCATCATACATTTTGTTCTTACAATCATATAACTATATTTGTGTCTATATATATATATATATATATATATATATATGAGATAGGCTAATTAAAAAATGTTTTATTTTGTGGTGGTTGACAGGCACTGTATTACAGCCAAAGAGCTTTAACCTACCACCCTGATCTACATCATAGGCACACCCACACAGGCTAGTAGTCTGATCTGGTCATCTTTAAACACTGCATGTACACCCATCACAGAAAAACACTGTCATTTAGGTGTGCTCCCCTCCCACAAGCATGGACTTGAGTCATTGCTGAGAACAGGAGCAATACAGCTTCTTGGTTATTGAAACTGTCTTTAAAGCCCACACTCAAGCCATTGTGCTGCCATGTGCTACCCACTCTATATATGCTGGAGCAGTTTTTCTTGGATTGTGTTTGTATGAACAGCTGAATGTGACAAGTGGTCACAGTCCATTTACCATGTGACAGCCTTGCTTAAATTGGCAATGGACAACTTTTTTGAATTTTGAAGTAATTACCGATTGCACAAAGTAAAGGCTGTACAAAAATTACACTGTATGTATATAGATTGGTTCCCCATAAGTCTTCGCTTTCATTATGCTATCCAGTCTGCCACCGGGCTCATTTTTCCAGCAAAATATGAAGAACAAATTACGTCGCAATGGAAGCTCGTCTGCAATTGCGCAACCAAAACAGGAAGATGCACTGTTTTCCCCGGTCGTCATCCACAGGTAACAGTGACACAACTGGAATAAGTGTGGAAACGCTACACAGAGAAAGAACTGCACAGATGGAGGAGGCAAAGAAAGAAGAGGGAGAGTGATAGAGGCCGAGGAGGTAAAACAAGAGTGAACAGACAGGCATTCACTCTCTTTGCGATAGGTGTTTTTTTTTCCTGCTATGATACTTCAATATGTCTGCAATGAAACAGGACAAGGACACACACATCACATAATGTTACTATATTGAGTTTTTAAAATGCTTTAGACACAGATACGACCCTGAACATATCAATGAGAGGTAACCTTTTCAGTGTTTGTAGTGCAAAGCCATAGCATTCGAATGAATTGGCTGGTAAAGGTGCCATTGGATTTATGATGGCAGAGCATGATGTCCTCTCATGATTCATGTGTGGTGAGGCACAGAACTGCTAGCAGCACACAACATACCCACTTAATACACTGCAGCTTTACTCCACTAGTTTCAATGCGACTTTAAAGACAAGAAATGTATTATCATCAGAAATATAAAGCTAGGGTTTCTTGTGCAGGAAGTAATAAATTAATGCAACGTTTCCCCTCAAATCTCAACCTTAGCAACAGCCCTGCTTTTGTCGACATCCCTGTGTTTATGTGTGTGTGTGTGTGTGTGTGTGTGTTTTCCCTGATACAAGAACTGTTTAAATATTTTAAAAACTTTTTACTTATCATTTTATCCTCTCTTTGGCAATCACAGTGAGGCTGATTAAGTAAAAACCAGTGTTTTCACATTGGGGAGGAAGGCCCCAGGTATATCAACAATATCTCATAGGCTATAATAAATCACAGGCATGTAAAAATAATCTTTTCTCCTATCAACACTAAAAATGTTCAAATGACAGAGAAATGAGATGAGATGACTGAGTCACAAAAAGAAGAATGGATGAATATTGTAATAAAGGTGCAGCATTTTCTCTGCCTAGAAGTTGTTTTCAATGAAGATAACTAATTCATCCAACCATTTTCAATGTCATGTCCGAAACCTAAGATGGCTTTTAACGAAGATGATGACATTTACCTGCAATGGCCAACTTACACTGCGCTTTGATGCCATCTGGCGGCCATGATGAACTATCAAAGGACAGGTACATTGACAAAATAACCGCTTGTGTCATCAAATTTAGGTGTATACGAATAGACCAGAGAGCCAAAACAACTCTGTTCTGCCCGGATACAATAAATTAATGGCTGTGCGAGGAGCATTGTTTCATGTTGCACTGCAAATACAAGACAGCTCTCTTGTAAAATACATGGGTTATTTTAAAAGTAACGGTCAGCATTGCGCATGCGCATAAAACTCAACCGCTCACCTCGTCGCGTTGCTTTACGTCTTTGCTGAAATCTCCAACGACACATATACATATATACTTATATATGTATATGTGTCTATTGGACGACAGGCATCAGAAATGTGAGAGACTCGCTGCTTCCTGTCCTGTGTGGGCCCACCCCACTGCAGTAACCCGGTTCAAGCAAACACGGAAGTATGTTGCAGATCCACATCTCGCCATTGCCGCCTGACGCAGAACTTCCCCAGTAAAACATCATTTCCCAGGATGCACCGCGCGTTCTAGTGACATCCACGCTACGATGAGGTGAAGCGGTTGTTTTCGTCTCGGTGTTTCTAGATTAGCTGCCTGTAAATTGAAGTGTCGCGGCGGTTACATCGGGGTAAACGCGGTGTATTTGGGTCGTAGGACATCCCTTCCCCTCTGGAGTTACTGCCAGACTGAGGGTTTCATCCCCGGCTTCGTTTTCGGTGAGTTTATCGCCATGTTATCATCTGTTCCCACCAGGCTAATAGCGCGAAGGTCGCGCAGCCTGTCACCGTGCAGTCGCGTGCTCCAGACCAGCGCAGGCGGCGCCGCATGCCAGAGCATCCGCGAGACACCGGCGGAGTCCAACCGCAACCCCATCGTGTCCACCTCCCGGGTCTCCAGGAGGGGCATTCTGGCTGAGGACACCGCTGGTACCAGTGTGAACCCAGCGGTGCAGTACCACCACCTCGCCCCTAGATGGCTGTCCAACCTGGAGAACCGCCGCAGCTCCTGGGCGGCTCTGGCCAGCAGAGGGCGCAACAACAACCAGTACTGGGAGGAGAGCGGGCAGAGCGGCGGAGGTGAGGGCCGGGGGACAGGTGGAGGATCGAGCCGGGCAGGAGCAGCATCTGTCGGTGTGCTGTCTGCTGCAGCCGTGGCGTTCTGCCTGAAGAAAGACTCTGACAACAAAGGTAGACTGTCATTGTGTTGTCATGGTAAAACTGGTTCATCTATTAATGATAGATGAGTTTTGTATAGAAAATATTATAAATTGATAACTAATTACAACCCATTTTGGCTTCAAAAAGTCAAATTGGCAGATCGATAATTTGGTAATGTGTATTTATCTGTATTGTCCTTGTGTAATGCTTCTGTATCTGTTTCTGTCTTTGCGATGACAAGGTGATGCTCTCCTGGAGGCAGCAAGGACCAATAACTCTCAAGATGTTGCCAGGTACCCTCACAACCCCCTCAAACACACACACACACACACACACACACACACACACACACACACACACAAACAAACACATTTTATCACACATGCACAATGCACATCATATTACCATAGTATGGATATGTATCCTTGGCTCACTCCATTGTCAACCACCCGATTTAAGGAGGTTACGTTTAGTCTTAATGCCAGAGAACAGCAAATTCTACCTTTATTTGTCATGATGACAGTAGACTTAATAAGTAAGCAAGTATCTGAATACTTCCGAACAATATGAACTGAACCTGTTATTTGGGGTGTTTTGAACAAAACCTCCTGCAATCATGATGTAAATTAGTTGATTTAAATTTTTCTAAATTTGATGGCTGAAGTGGAGCCTTAGCCATCGTGTTCACACTGTTCTTGCAGAGGAGGAAAGGAGGAACTACCTTGGTGGATTGTTCTTGGCAGCACAAATTTATAGAGTCTATCTTTAGTCTGTAGTTAAAATCAGTTGAGAATATTAGCAGGACTGTGTGATATTGTGATAAAATCACGAACGTAATATGACTGAGAAGTTGGTATTTGTAAAACAATGTATAAATATGAAATGGTACAATTTTCTTTGACTATGCTATAGAGTTGTCAGAAATATTGACACACCGCTGCAGTGCCCTTAAAGTGCCGCCTACTCACATCCAAATACCTTAAAAGCTGTTGTGCTTATCACACAGTTCACAAGCCTTGCTATATTTATCTTTGACTAAAAATCTAAACATTTTATGCCCTCAAAGTTGTCAGTTTTCCTTGTGCCATTGAACATGGCATCAAATATTGATATTTTTCAAAGTAATGTACAGGAGTCATAAATTTAAGTATCGTCAGAGCCCTACTATGTGAAATTAAATGACTAGTTTTGAGGTCTTACCTATTTTATTAGTGATTTTTTATTTTTTTGTCGGAGACAATATCCCCTGCAAGTTAAATCCAATTTCACCATTGTCTACATATCAAAATAAAAAGGCAGAAATAGTGCTACACTCTATTTTGTCATTGTCAACCTGAACGGCATTTAACTCCATTTACTTGAATAAAGAAACCCTTAGTAGCTCCATCCAGTGATTTTTGCAGTATGATATGTCATCTATCTATTAACCTGTAATGGGCTCTGGTAAGTAGAAAAGATTTCTGAATTTTCACTGTGAAATCTTTCATCTTATTTTGCCGCACAGCTCTTGTTAATTAGCCATCATCTTCTGCTCTTTAGTCTTGTTGATATTATGTAGGCTTTTATCAGCTGAGGCCAGTTTCTAGAACAGCCAGGATCATCTGCAGCATTGAAAGCACACAGTTCGATCACCTGTTGTTGTACTCCCACCAGTAACCACCAGGTGGAAGAAGAGGCCCATCTGTGTGTGTGTGTGTGTGTGTGTGTGTGTGTGTGTGTGTGTGTGTGTGTGTGTGTGTGTGGGTAAATGTGTGTCCGGAGAGGATGGATGTGACACTCGGTGACTCGGAGCTCCGTTTCAACCATGTGCCTCGATTTTTATTTATTTATTTATTTTTAAACACAAATTAAAATGTGGCCTTGCTCTGAGACTGATCTTAATTTGAAATAAATAGCCCCCTATTTCTCTACACAGGCAGAGAGCGTCAACAAAAGCCTCCCAAAAGCTGATAGTATTTCTCGGTCACATCTGTTCTTTCGATAATATGGCATTACAAATTGCGAGTAACTATGAAAACAGACAGAAGTCTTCACAGAGTAGTCAGAAGCACAAGCACGGGGTCATGATCCTACAATTTGTTTTTGAAACTCTGTGACACAAAAATATAAAAAAACAAAAAACAAGTGATATATATTAGCACATATGGTTCCATGGAGTAGTAAGTAGTAGCAGTAATCATTTAAATGTGTGTTAAATCTGTGCTTGTGTGTGTACAGCGTGTCGTTGGGTATTCATATCAGTGCACATGAGCACACTGTACATGTGTCTATCCATGTGTGTCTCCATTTGGTGGCTTAGGTTACCTTTATCCATGTGGCAGATGGTGAAGGTGAGAGTGTAGTGAGACAGTCAGCCAGACAGCACATCACAGATGTGTTAAGTGCTTCGGTTTAGTTTATAGAAGTGGTAGAGTGTCAGGGTGTGTCTGCTGACAGGCAGCGGAGTAGAGAGAGGTCTCGTTTTCACACAGGCTGCGTAAAAGCAGTTGTACTACAACTGCGGTGAAACATATTATAATGTTGAGGTAGCATTTTAACATCAATAAGTGTATGAAGGAGGGATCGACCGATACGGCCTTTTTCAGGGCCGATACCGACACTGATTATTTGTAATCATGGAGACTGATAACTGATATTTGGAAACTTTGGAAACATTTATTGAATAATCTCAGCAATTGGACACGAACAACACCAATACCGATAATCAGGTTCTGCACCCTGACATGGAGCTGTATTGGTGAGCCATTTTCCTGATACTTGCATTCAGACTAGGCAGTTAAAGCTGAGCCAGAGAGCTTCAGAGCTGAGTGCAGACCAGACAGAGGCCACTCTGTTGACTGTAAACACACACACTGTCTGCCTGCTCAGCACAAGAGACGACAGACGGATCACTTACACACACTCACACTCACACACACTTATAAGGACCGTGCCACTCCAGTACCTGATGTCATACCCTCGGGCAGAAGACTCTACACACACCTGGCTTATAGAAACAGACACATTAACTGGTCAAGGAGCAAGTGTGTGACATCATGAGCTGGTTTCATGCTGTTGTGTCTAACAAGGCATGTCTTTGATACAGTCACGGAGCAGATGGAAAACCATATCTCCATCCATTGTGCATCTTTTCCCTCTTAAGCATAAACAAATCTTTATTTTAGTATCATTATCTTGATATTTGTCTGTTAATACTATTTTGATACCACACTTGTTTAAGATGTCTACGATATGTTGAAGTTAGTAGCGATGTTAAATTAAAGCCACTTGTTTCTTTTCCCCATCAGACTGTTAAAAGAGGGGGTCGACCCAAATTGGAGCATAAACAAATCTTTATTTTAGTATCATTATCTTGATATTTGTCTGTTATTACTATTTTGATACCACACTTGTTTAAGATGTCTACGATATGTTGAAGTTAGTAGCGATGTTAAATTAAAACCACTTGTTTCTTTTTCCCATCAGACTGTTAAAAGAGGGGGTCGACCCAAATCACCGCCACCGCCTCGGATGGACCGCACTCATGGTTGCTGCCATGAACCGACAGCACAGGTCTGTGTGTTTCATCTATTGAACATATCACGTGTATTACAACTCTGAGACACCCTCCCTGGTGAGCATATGTAACAGTAATGTAGTGTCTGGGTACCACGCAGCTGTCTGCTTGAGTTAGCGTGTGAGCATATGTCATCCATGTCCCTGCTCTAGTTGTTACAGTAGGTCTTCAGAAGTGCAAAGTGCGACTCTCAGACTCACAGACGGTCTATACCCGGTCCCCCATCTCTCTGTCCAACAAATTAAATTAGCCTCCTGGCCCCCAGAACACACACAACACAGAGAGGGGCCGAGGTTAAGGCTGGGCCAAATCCAATTTAGAGATCTTTTTCTTCTTTTTTTTTTTTTTCTTCAACCATCAGGACTGTGTGGTCACTTTTTTTGTTTAAGGGCCTCATGTGCCTGTGAGAAGCATAATGTGAAATTTGTATATGAAAATGGGCTGAAATGAGCTTATACTTTAAATCTCAGGGTGATAGTTGCTCCTTCTTCATTCCTAATTAATGCTGCTGCATCTGAAACATCTGCAACTGTGAGTGTGAGTGAAATGTGAGACGAATCAATGTTTGCAGGCTTTGGAGCGCATGATCTGCGTTTTATATTAAAGTGTTCTAATACTTGAAGCTACAACAAGGAACTTGGATATTTTGTTAATTTTGAGGCCTCTGTGGACAACCATTGTAGTGTTTCCAGCGTAAAAACCACAAAATATAATGTCAAAAATAAAAATGATGTAAAGAAAAATCTCCTCCTGCTTCTTTTTAACTGGCCAATGTCCTACTCACTGTAACTTTGCCTGGTAAAAAGTGAAAACAGGCTCTTCCAGTCTGCATGCAGACCCTGTGGCAGGCTTTAAGAAAAACTAAACAGGAATAGTTATTCTTCTTGCTGATGGTCTTTTTAGCTTATGTAGATCATATAGAGGCATCCGGATTAAATTGAGACTGTTTCATAACCAGTTAAAAACTCCTTATAGTAGATTTAAATGTTATATAAAGTTAATGAAGTGTTGAAGCGCAGTCATTTGACAAATTTGATAATTTGTCAACAGTTTAAGTCCTATATGATGAGAAACAGCAAACATTCGCTGGTTCAGGCTCCTCAAATGTGAGAATTTGCCACTTTTACGTTGATTGTGAAAGAGATTCTGATGAGCATAGTTCACAATATTCAACCAAGATGATAATCAGTCATAAAGTTAATTGTAAGATTAATCATTATACTCTCCTGCACTCACTATCTAGTCTGTAATACGATCACATGGTTTGATTATTTCACTTTGTGTTGATGTTTGAGCTTCACTAAGTGTTAAATATTTAGATGACATGTGCTGAGCGATTGTCTGTCTTTGACAATTTGATGCATGTAATGTGTTTTTGGGTACAAATTTGGCTGTATGTGTGTTTGTGTCTGTACTCACTGTGTGTGTGTGTGTGTGTGTGTGTGTGTGTGTGTGTGTGCCACTGCCTCGTCTTGTGTGTACGTGTGTGTGTGTGTGTGTGTGTGTGTGTGTGTTATGAGTGCTATAACTCAGCGAGGCAGTGACACTCCTCTGTGTTTAATCCCGTCCTCCAACCCCCCAGTGAGCCGTCACTGCTGCAGGGAAGACAGAATATCGGTTCACACATATCAGTCACGCACGTCTCTCTTATACACACACACACACACACACACACACACACACACACACACACACAAGATTATATCCGCACGCACAACAAGTAAGGATGCATGTGCACACAAACACACAGACGAGGGGAGTTTATAGCAAATATCTTACAGGCCAACTGCCTATTACTCAGTCACACACAACTTTATTTGCAGCCGTTAAGTGAAAACACAGGGAACATTACTCATGAACAAGGTTTAGCCTGTAGCTAGAGTGTCAGTATGGATCTTATTGTTGAATTACTTCACCCCTCTCTCACACTGTATTTATATTTTCCTGGACCAGAAGTGATAACCGTGTGTCAGAGGCAGAGGATTTCACCGAGCTGACTGTTTATGGTGTTCACCAGGCAGCCTCTCTTGTGTTCGGGGGTCGAGGTGCGGCTGTGTGAGGGAATCAGGGGTGGAGTAGAGGGGTGTGTGTAAGAATTAAGGGTGAGACTTCAGGGGGGCGTGTGTTTGCTTAGCTTTGATGTGGGGCTAAATCAGGGAGGCGCAGGGCCTGGCCCACTGTTTGCACTCTTTAACGTACAATACCCATCTCCATCTCTCTTTCTCTCCCTCCATCCCTCCCTCGCTGCATTCACGTGCACAATGAGCGCTCAGCCGAGTGTAACGCCTGTTGACCGTTCCGACCTGTCGGCCGAGCGACTCGACAGGAGGGAGGGGTATGAAACCAGGAGGGATGATGGTATGAGAGGATGAGTGGCTCGTTGGGAAAGAGAGGAGAGAATGGTTTAGATGTGGAGAGAGAGTGATGTGGAGTGGGATTATGGGTTTGGGACTGGGATTAGCTGGATTTGAATAGTGATTGAATTCACCAGAGAGTTCCCACTGAAATATTATCATCACTTGGTCACGATACAACACCATTGTGATGGTAAGAAGTAAGTTATCATAAATTGGATATCTTTCTTTCTTCCCGGTACACTCAAACAATATTCCCTTACTGATAATATGATAAAAGACTGGAGGGCCTTCTATCCTGTGCCACATTAAAGCCACATTGAAGGGTTTTAAAATTGTAACAATTTTTAATATGTACACTGCCAACATTTTCAGCAAAATAGTAATTATCCTAAGGATACAAATGAGAGATCCCTATCACCTTGATTTCAGTAGCTGTGGAAAGCTGGACATGAACTTCACCATTTTAACACTGCACAGCCAGTTAAACAGAGAAAAGGGTTGAAGTGGGTAGATGGATAATCAGGAGCCATTAATTATCCCAAAAATGAAAATTCAGTCTTTAGCTCCTCTGCCCCAAGTTTTGTAGTCCACTAAACATTTCTGAAGCTTCACGGCAAAATACTGTTGCAGCATTTTCCTGAACAACTGAAGTAGATTTGGACTTGTTTTAAAACATAAAAAAACATTGTGTAGAGTCAAGTTCATGCACCCATTTCAGATGGGGTGCACTAACGCTTTTAGTTAAGCAGCTACAGTGAAGATTTCGGGGTAAAAAGGGAAGTAAATGACAGCTTTTCAAATCAGTTTGGGCTCTTGGGGCTTCCACAGATTTGAATTACATTGGACAATCAGTATTGATACATTTCTTATTTCTTTTTTTGTTTTTCAACCCTTGTTCAAAAAATGACAAATAAATTTACCTTATACCCTGAAGTTAGCATGCTAACCAGCTCGACCTGACCCTTCCTGTCTTGTGATACCACTCTTTACCACAAGAGCAATAGAGGGTTGGTTCAGTCGTCCACTGCTGCTTGCTAGCATTCCCCATCTCAACACTTCGCTGGTGCTCTGAAGTCCCAGTCCGGATCACTAGCTGCACAACTTACTGGTTGAACTAGCTATGGGCAGCTACAGTTAGCAGCAATTAGCGGTTCCTCTGGTGATACGCTGCCTCCCGGAGTATGAATTCAATGGGTTGTCAATTCATACGTATTGCACCTTTTAAAACAAGTACCCATCTACTTCAGTTATGGTGAACTTGTCTTTTAAAATGCTATAAAGGAGGTTGGTCTTTGAAACATTATACTTATATTGTCCCAGCTGTTATTGTTTTGTTGACTACATTTCACAGTATGAGCTGTAGATACAGAAATACACTCACAATGTTGTATGGGCTACCTGTTGGCCATCCACCCCTGATGGGCACCTTATGAAATGGTTGTTAAGTTGTGCCCAACAGCAGTGATTTGAGTCATGATGCCATGGGGTAAATGGTTTTCCACAGGACTGCCCAGTAAGGTAAAAGGGGCTGTTTACCTGGATGGATGGATGGATGGATGGATGGATGGATGGGTGAGTTTCGATTAGTTTGCAAGTTCTTTGTACAAAAAGTAAAACATTGGAGTGTATTTTTTTATAAGCTGAGGATATTTGCCATCTCATTTAGGTTTTCTAAATGTACAGTACATGTTATACAAAAAAAAAGAAAAAGAACACTGCGAAGTACATGCCGCTAAATAAAATTACATGTTGAAGAATCAGGCTATTTGGCTTACATGAAAAAGTAACAAAGTGCAGTGAAACACTCTTCCTGGCATCTATGTGACCCCAGGTGTGCACCAGATGAGATGAGGTCAAGTGAGGTCCAGCGTCTGGGCCAGGTGGTCAGAGACATGGATGGTCAGTTCAGCTCAGGTGTCTATTATAGCCCAGGAGAGACGGAAGCGTCTGTTTCCTGTCTTCCCTCCGGGGCAAGGACGGGAAACTAACACCAGCTCCAAGCAGAAACACCAGTCACCTGCTGGTAAACCTCGGCACCGGCTCAGAATCATCCAACCAGCTTGATAAGTTAAGAGTGATCATTATTTCAAGATCTCGGTACAAGAGGTAGATGGTGGTACAGCAGAGAGAACATTCTTTAACTCGTTTAAATTTCAAGCATTTGTTCTTTTGAATTTTCTTTCAAGAAAATAAAATAATCTTGTAATTTACAGATAATGTTGTTTCGGTCTCTATAACATCGTATTAGGAAGCCTGTAATTTTAACTTTTGGCCCAGTCCTTTAAAATTGGAGTTTAACCTAATTAACCTCTGCATGCCTTCAGTTTGGCCTCAAATTAGTGCTGCAACTCTCCTCCTAAATGTCTCAAATAAAGTTAGCTACTTGATCATCAGTTGATTAGTAAAACTATAAACTGTTTTCAAAAGCTCATTAGTTTTAGCACTATCCTGTGTAATTAAATCTCCCTCTCTTTCATCTTTTTAGCTGCACTTCCCTCCTTTCATCCACTCCTCCTCCTTCTCCTCCTCCTCTCTGCCGTTTTCCTCTCTTTATCCCTCTGTGTTTACCTTTCTGATGCCATTAACCCCTTTTCACACTATCTCATTTCTTCACACAGTCCTGACCAACCTCGTGTGACCAACCGTAGTTTGAGTTTGTGTGCGTCTGTATGTGTCTCGGAGGATGCATCCATGTGTTTGTAGAAGTGCTTGCGAGGGTGAGAGGAGAGCCCTCTGTGGGTCACGGCCCCCCTGCCGCCCCCAGCCACAGTGATACAGTAACAAAAGGGGACCCCCCGATAGTCCTTTATACCCCCTCAGCAAGGTCAGACACAAAGACCTGGCCAGGCTGTTCTCAGCCTCGCTCTCCCACAGGAACACACATGTTCTGTAGTCATGAAACAAACTACCAAAATCTGCTCAGATTTGTATTATGTGATAAAGGGAAATTTGGCTTATTTCAAATAGATAATTCACAATACTAGAAATTTAGTGGTCAATACCAATGCCAGAGAAATTCTATGATTCTCAATATGCAATGTGATACCACAGTAAAAAACAAAACAAGAAGGTTTTCATAATATCGAGGTATATCTTATCGCGCAGTATGGTCAAAAATATTGTAATATTATTTTAAGGCCATACCGCCCAGCCCTACTGTACTGATATCACAACACACATCGATACCAGATTTCATTTGGAGCTGAAACTATTATTAAAATATATAAATCGGTCACAGACTATTTGATAATCTTAAAGTAAAAATGACACTTTCTAGTTCCTCTATCCCATGTAAAAGTAGACTAAGTATTTTTGTGTTTAGATGGAGGAATCAAGCAATTTGAATATGTAAGCTCTCTCTATTTTGTTAAAAGCATTTTATACAGTAATTAATTTGAAAAAAATGCAGGGTCGTGGCGCCCCAGTAGCTCAGTGGAGTGTGCAGCCCATGTACAGAGGCTATGTCCTCTCTCTCATCCCCATTTCCTGTCAGTCTTCCAGCTGTCCGATCCAATAAAGCCATGAAAAAGTCCAATAATAATAATAATAATAATAACAAATATTCTGATTTATCTTTCATTCCTAATTCCATATGTTGACACATGCTTCAAATATTTTACTGCTTCAGTCTCTCGTCAAACCCAGTGTTTTATATTTTTGTTGCATTTTGTCCTTTTAAAATATCCTCAGATTTGAGAGTTGACTCACGCAGTTGCGCCATCGTTCTTAACCTCATACCTCCTTCACGTCAGTACTCATTCTGAAGAGCACAGGTTATCCCAGAGAGAAGCCTGTTATGTGGTGTAGTCGCTCTAAAACGTCCACCTCATCCTCCTATGAACAATCATTTTGCTTCATTTAAGCCCTTTCAGGCCCCATGCCATAACCATTTAGGTGAAAATGATCCATCACTCCCGTCCAGGCTGCATTACATAGTCACAGGTTTAATGACAGCCGGCAGCGTACTGGCAGGGTTCATGTTTCGGCCATTGCCCCTGCTCTCGCTCTCATTCGGCACAGACTAGCTGGCTAGCTTCTGTGTGTATTCATGTGCATGTCTGTGTCTCAATGTCAAAGCCACTGCTCATGTTCATGGTGGTAAAAAGCGTGTGCTGGTGTGTTCTGTAGACGGAGAGACAGTACCTGGAATGTCCGTTGGGTCACAGTGAGTGGTGTTGCCGAGGTACTCGTGTTTGTTCTATAAGGCTGTACGCTCCAATGAAGGGATACACACAAACACCCACTACGACACACAAACCCCCCCAACGGCGCCGGAAACAGGCCCGACCCTTGCCCCTTCAATGTGCACATATGTACATGTTACGAAGCAGACAAGTGTGTAGTGAAGGGAGGGAGGGAGGGAAGCAGCTATTGGAGTGTATCCATCACATAGGGACAGACTAGAAATGGAAGTAAATCAGGTGAAAGAGTCTTTGTGTGGATAAATGCATCTGCATATGTGTACAGCTTGTTTGTTTTCGAACTATGAGGTCGGAGATGCTCTGTTTAAGGGTCATTGTTATGTTTGAAGACGTCATAAAAGAAGTCTCGTACAGTCCTGCATCCTACTTCCTTTAACCTGTCAACACATTCAGGTGCTGTGGCCGATAATGTTGCCTGTGTTTTTAGAAAAGAGTTCCCTATTCCATTTATACCGAGGTAGCTATCCTTATAATATGTCAGGTCCTTGCAATAAGTATTAGTTAATAGCTAATAAGGCCAGATGATATAGGTGTAAATAATAGCTTCATAAACACATTTATTGTTAGATAATAAGACACTTATAAGCACTTGTGAAAGATTGCTTAAGAACATTAATTAAAGCCTTTTATATGACTGTAATAGCATTACAAGCACATTTATTCAGTTTAACTAACTTACCTATTATGCCTTTGTTAAACCTTGTTGTTGCTTTAATGAGATTAATACATACTTCATTACAAGGTTCATAAGTCCTTTGATATACACTTATTGATCTTAAAAAACTTTTAATTCTTTTTTAGACTAAAAGGATTAAACTCAAATGTGTGTCATGCCATTATAAACAAGTGTAAGGAACTCATAAGGCTTTTATAAACATTCTTCAGCAGACAAGGTCAGTGATTCCCAAAGGTTGGGCCACGTTTTAAATGCTCAATTTTGTGATTTAGTTTCAAATTACACTCAAATACTTATGATTAAATAATCACTTGAAACAATAATTCTGAACTGGTGAAACGAGGTAGTTAAATTACAAATTATTCACTATTTATTCAACCTGTTTTTATCCGGTGTTGTGTTACAGTCTTTTTCCTGTTAATATGCAAGCAGTGGTGCAGGTTGAGGTCAGTACGTGGCTTTGGAGGGCAACAATATTTGAATGAGGACCAGACTTCGTCACATCACAACGTATCTTGTATTGCGTCAATGACAGGATCTGCGTTTGTGTGGGCCACAGAAGATTTTCTGATTTCAAATTGGGCCACGTCATTCTGAAGTTCGGGGATGGCTGGTCTAGACTGTCAAAACGTTTCTTTATAGTGGGATTAAAAATGTCTTATAATCGAACTATTAAGGTGTTGATGATGCTTTTAGTCTCACTAATGCATGCTGTTTATAAGTGTTGGACGTATGTGGGCCTTATTACCTGTTAACTACACATTATTAATATCACCAAAGATGTTAGTCATATCGCCATAGACTTGGTTGTATCTTTCAGCATTGGTGGCTGTAAATTCTGAATTATAACTGTGGAAAGCGTCTGTGCACGTTATTACACGCATTTAAATGTGTGTGTGTGTGTGTCTTTTCTTTTCTTCCAGTGTGGTGAAGGTTCTGCTGGAAGCCGGTGCCGACCCAAGCGCCGGAGATCACTTCAACAATGTTTACGACACCTCGCGGGAGAAAGGCATCCACTCACTGGAAGGTAAAAGAAAAGAAAAAAGGAAAAAAACACTTTGTGCCTGTGTGTGCACATTCATCACACGTGTTTGTGTGTGTGGTTGCTTTATTACACATATGAATCCTAAGTGTTGAACCAGATATTATGAGACATTATGATTTGCATAAAGATTTGCATATATGTACATGTTTCATTTCTTCTGTATTATTTGTTTTATATGTTCTGTGACAAGTAGTGTGTGTTTTATTAGTTTTTCTTCCAAGCTCACACACATACGCAGACAAGATGGCACAAGCGCGCACACACACACACACACACACGCACACACACACACACACACACACACACACACACACACACACACACACACACTTTACCCCCCCTAGTCTGTGTTGGGTTTCTGCAGACATATTTATATGGGATATGTATATTGCAGACATTTATATGGCTGTCAGGTTTGGGTCCACGTGGGGCCGGCGTAGCGTGGGGAAGCGTTTCCCAGACGCACACTGATGGATGGGCTAGGGGGGCCTGTGCGACGCTTTATTGGGTTAGCTATGATTATCCCGCCCTGTCTCTCTCTCACACACACACATGCACACACACACAACTGAGAGAGTCTGCCAGAGAGATAGAGAGAAAGAGTGGGATGGATGGAGGAAGGGAAAGACTGATGAAGGAAGGAAAAATGAAAGGAGGAAGGCAGTGAAAGAACGAGCGAGGGGAAGGGAAGAAGGCAGAGAGCGGCGGTGGGTGGAGTGAGGGTGAGGTTAAAGATGGAGGAGAAGGAAGAAGATGTGGATGTTTGGAGGGGTGATGAGGGGAGGGAGGGAGGGAGAGATTGGAGGAAATGGGTCGGCTGATGAGGGAGGGAGAGGAAGTCAGGAAATGGATGAGACAAAGTTATTGGGATAGAGGGAGTAGGGAGGGAGGGAGGAAGAGGGTGCGAGTGATGAAAGGAATTGATGGATACCGAGGAGGAGAGGAAGGAGGCGGAAAAAATAAAAATGGATGATGGAGGAGTGGCACTAGATGAGTGCTCTTATGAAAAAGAGAAGTAAGGAGAGAATGATAGACTGTCCCTATTATTAGTAAGGAGCGCAGCAAAGGAGACCCTTAAAACGCAACGCACATTATTTCTATCATGTCGGACAGTTGAGCTTAAATCTGTGAAAATGAACAACTCGAGTAAAACTGGAAACAGGAAAGACAATTTTGTAGTCTGCAGTGTTATCGTTGTCACACTTTGTGGAGCCTTAACATTGACTGTAAATAGATTAAAGAAAGTTCTTCCAGATTTGGAAGCTCAAACATTTCCAGTTAAAGTTGTGTGTTAATTCATCATCAGAGTTTCACTGGTTGCATCTCAAATTGGAGCCGTGTCTGTCCTCCTTTTGACAAATCAATTTTGAGTAGAAAGTCATTAAAAGTAAAAAATCTTAAATGAATCATGTTCCCATCAGGCTTTTTTGTGTGTTTGATTTCTGTTTGTCTTTAGTTCTAATCTTTCTTCTCTCTCTATGTTTTGCTCTCTGTTCACTAACCCTAATCCTGCAGTACTCGTGTCCAGAGAGGATGAATTCAGCAGCAGGCTCAGCAGCAGGGCCGGCTTCCGTGGCTGCACAGCACTTCACTATGCTACGCTGGCTGATGACCCCCGCACCGTCAGCATGCTGCTAGAAGCTGGTATGTAATACCCCACCCAGCCCAACCTCATCCCTAATCTCACTGTAGAATCCACAACAGACCTCTGGGGGTCTAGATATTTACGCACAGAGAATAAGATGTTTCTGTGAGCAGTTCTACATCATGGTGGTGTGAGTTGATTCTCTAACACGCACCTAAATTGTGAGTAGTAGTAGTCTTGCCTTCGCTGTGGCTCATTATTCCACATTTGATTTGATTTGATTTGATTTGATTGACATGCTCCATCCTGATCACTTATAATACAGAGAAAGCGAGGGAGAGTTTGGAGGATTTTTCACCACCCCTTGCTTAGAAGTCCATAAGGAATAACTGCAAAAAAAAAAAAGATGCAGCTGTGACTTGAACTCAGTCAGTCTCAGCTAAAACAAACAGACAGAACTCAATTATATCGTCCACCAGAAGGGAAAAGTCTCTCTGGTTTAACACAATGTCTTTATCTGTTGTTAGGCTGTGTAATGGTCAGTCTATATTTGACAGCTGCTTTGCTCATTATATTCCTGTGTGTTTATGTGTTTGTTAGTGGTCAGTTTTCAGTGATATTTGGTGTCGAAGTGGGAATAACAGAGTCGCATGATTCGATGCGATATGATTCACGATACGCTGCTGCCGATAATAATAGTATCACGATACAGAGATTCTGAGATAATCGATACATTGCAAGAAAATCATCTAATGATTGATTACGATATCTGTCTGACTGAAGAACACTAAAGGCAGGAAATATGTATTTATTCACTGCATTGTGCTGTCAGTTTCACAGAATTTGACACAAACTGAGATGAAAGTGTACAAAAAGTGCACAGTGTCATAGCTTAGTACCTCCTTATCACACACTGACGTCAACATGTCCATGTTGACATGTGCCACCATTCCAGTGTACAGCATGTTTTAAATACAAATATCAATATTTGGTGCCAACATATTGATAATCATATCTGGAGAGGAAAAAAAAAAAGTGTAGAAGTAAAATTACACTGGAAAACAATTCAAAAATAAATTAGGCGTGTCTTGCTTGTAATAGACAAAGACTTTAAGTCTTGTCAATAAAATAGTAAAGGATATTATTAAATATTACATGTTTTATTTTTACTATACTGGAATCAGAGTGCCATGGATGTTCCCTTCGTGCTGACATTTTATAAGCTGCTAGACTCCTCACTCATGGAGTGTGACTTTTAAAAAAAAGCCTCCAGTCCAAGTACATAAAAAAAAAACTGCCTGTAAAACACATTAAAACTCCCATTTATTTTGTTCAAATGTTACTCTCTAGGTGACCGTACAATATAAACTATTTCGATTTCCTGACTAGAAATAAGACTGCTGTCCAAAATAAGTTTCAGTTCTGCTCATATCCTCCTGAACAGATTTTTGCCATTTTTTATTTCTGGCACTTTTCACAAGACTTTTTCGCTCCTTTTTTTAACACATTTTATTTGAAACTAAATGAGCCACTTGATGTCATATGGTTTGATTTTGCATATAGAGTTACATGGATTAACACACATTTGTGTTCATTTATGGACTAAGATTGTTTCTGTGTTGTTAATTCATGTGAGAGAATTACTAATTCTATTGTTCGATTTATTAATTTGAGGAAACAAATGACTAACTCAAGGCTACCAGTTTTATCACGGCACATGCCGACCTCCTTACCTTAATCTCTGCTATCCAAACTAAATGGTCTCATTCAGCCTTCGGAGCTGCAGGCAGAATCGTCTCCATCAGCTTTAAAAAGCTCTCCATGTATCATCATCTTAACGCTTCCACCCCCGAGTAATATAAACAGTATTACAAAGCTCATTTGAAATTGATCACTTGTTCATACCCCCTCTCCATTCACCCCCATTACACTCGCACCTGTCGTTGACTCAGCTCCACCGACACACACACACACACACACACACTCTCAGACCCTCGGGGCAGAGTATCCCCCTCAGTTTCCAGGCGAGCAGCTCTTAAACAAGCTCGGCCTAGTTGAACTGTGACCTCCGCACAGAACATGCCCTTGGGGTAACTCCACAATCGCAGGATGTGTGTGTCTTTGTCAGTATGTATGTGTGTGTGTGTGAGAGCATGTGTGTTTGTGCACTCAAGCCTCCATTTCATGAATTAAAATATTCATATATTCATGTGTGCTTTTATCCTTTTGTTTAAATTTGTTCACATCTGTTTGAGTTTTAACTTGGTGGACATTTGTAGCTTTTATGCTGATACCTTTTTGATCTAAAAACACTCAATTTTTTGGATCAAACACCCTGACCACCATCACAATACACACACACACAAGCTAGTATTAATGTCTTGTTTATGTTTATGATGGATGGTGCATTCAAAGCTCTGTCTGCCCGTCTCACCCCTGCGTCTGTGTACGCTTAAACAAATCACTTCGTCTAACTCGATCAAATGTTCTGCAGACGCATTTTTGAATTAAAAAGGTAAGAAAATTCACAAAGCAGAGACATTTGTTTTAAGACAATTGCATTAAAGACGGGGTGGGGTTGTTCCTCGTCGGGGTTGGCGCCACCATCACGGCCAATAGCAATCATGGCATCACAGGCTTTGAATCACAAACACATTACTGTCCATGTGCATGTGTGATTCTGTGTGAATGGTCGCTTAATTACAGACTTTTATACACATTTTAAAACAGGTTTGATTATTCTTGACAAATCTTATTTCATTTCCTTTTTGTAGCCTCCTATCCACCTTTTTTTTAACATCATCACAAAACTATCTTATAAACAGTGACAGCTTCAGGACATCTATGAGGATTTGGGTGTGATTGTGCGTCTTCCCCTCATGTATGTGTGCATTGTCTCCTCTACCTTGTTATTTCCCCTGTGTTTGTGTGCGTCCGTGTTACTCTACCAGCCGTGCATTTGCTCTTTTGGCCTTCGCCGGCCCTCGTCTCACATCTCCATCCATCACAGTCTCCAGGCCCACCCTCGGGCCTCTCCTTGGCCCACAGTCCCTCGCACTACCTGCCGAGGCTCTCTAGCTCCTCCCCAGGCTCCACATCAGGCCCGTGGCCAGGGGCACTCGGTAATGGACAGCTCCGTAGGTGGTAGGAGGCCAGAGGAGACACACATGCTCACAGAAGCACACAATACAGATACAAGGACACACTCACACACGCACAAAGAGCAGCAGGGGCTCTCTCCCACCAGCTGCAGTGAAAGAGAGGGAGGAGGAAATAGGAAAGAGGAGGGGACTCCTAATAGGCATAACTAAAGCACTCCTAATGAAGGGATCCTGTGTGTGTGTGTGTGTGTGTGTGTGTCTGTGTGTCTGTGTGTGTCTGTTTGTGTGAGTGTCGTTAGAGTTGATCCTGTTATAAAGTGCTATGGCCCAGAGGGTTGGCCTGATATTAAAGCCCTAAATGATGCTATTTATTATGTCCTCTGTGTGTGTGTGTGTGTGTGTGTGTGTGTGTGTGTGTGTATGTGTGCTTTATTGCTTTCCTCCCTCATGTTTTTGGTGGGTGGATGGAGGGGGTTAGCGGTGTTTTGTTGTCAGGATCGATAGCTTCGTGAGCAGGTCACAAAATTTAAGGGTTTATCGATAATCATCACAGTGATTATTAGTCTCTGTGGTCGGTGCTCGGAGCAATAGGAATGACTAGCACCTGTATTGATTACATACACTGTTACAGTATTCTGAGTGAAGCTCACTCAGAAAAACTTCAGATGGGTCTTCTGGTTCTTAATGTACCATTCAACATCCTGTCGTACAGCACGGTGGTCACTAATATGGTTGTCCGCGTCATGTTCAGTTTTGGTGCAAATATCTGCCCTCGTCAGCTGAAAGGGTACAGTGGAAACCTCCATCGATAGACCTGGTTTGATAAAATTCTTAGGAGTTAGGAGTTTTGCTAGTGATTCATTTTAATCATCTAACAGAGATTTCCATGTATTCACTGCTGACGCATCATTAGAATGACACATTTTATGTCTCCAATGAGTTTGCTCTATGATTTTCTAACGCTTCCTCTCAGGAGTGTCACTCGTGTCTTGAATTGCATTACGTCCTCAGACTGGCTTGAGTGTTTGGTTAGTATGGGAGTTTAGGATTTCTCTATACTGGTGCTAAGTTGGTGCCAAGTTGGTGCCAAATGTCTTGTCAATAAAATAGTAAAGGATATTATTAAATGTTATATGTATTATTTTTACTATACAGGAATCAGAGTGCCATGGATTTTCCCTTCTTGTTGACATTCGTTAAGCTGCTAGAATCCTCACTCATGGAGTGTGACTTTTTTAAAAAAGCCTCCAGTTTTGTCCTTCTTTGGACCGAGTTTCAGGACAAGGGAATGTTTGTTACTTGGTGTTCTGGACCTGGAGGTGGGCATGTGTTGGCTGAATCTACTGTAGACCTAAGCTGCATATTTGTATTTGTATGTGGTGTGATGGCTGTCATGTTGTGTCCTTACAGAAGGACTGCTTTCCATCCTAAAAAAAAAAAAATCCAAGTATATTTTTCAAGTATATGTACTGCATTTTTGTTGGAGGCTAAGTGATGGAAATCTTCAATTGTTCATGTGGAGGCACGAGTGTGTTGGTGACTCTGGCCTGAGAGCGGTGGCACAGGTCAGGGCAGAAGGCACTGCTAACTGCCCTCACTGACAAGCCGGCCACTGTCCAGTCCTGGCACACTTCACCCGTGCTGTGACATTATGTTTTTTTAAAGATGATCCGTTTAACAAAGATTTCCTCCATTTGACCCCGACTGCTGTGTTGAAGTGTGTGTTCTTGTGTCTCAAAAGGCCCCCAACCTGCAACAACCTGCAGTGTGTATAGATTGTATAATAATCCCGGGTATTGGTGTGCGGATGTAGGGGTCAAAGAGTGTGTTATTGGCACGCGTTGCAGATATGAAACCCCCTACAGGGTCATTGCGGGGCCCTCCTGCTTCACTGCAGTTAGTCTCAGTGACCCCTGAACCATGTGACCTCTCACCCCAAACCCCTACTCTCTGGATCGACGCGTTGACCCTCCTGCTGAGGTGCTGTGTGCACATTCTTATTGTAAAAGATGAGGATATTTTATAAAAAGATGATTTTATAAGTGTCTACAAACACTATTTTTCTAATGTTTGAACTGTTGATTCGTCTGTGTTTATCATACAGGTGCCAACCCCCTGCAGACCAATGGTTTGGGACACACAGCACGGGCCTACGCTAAGGAGGGAGACGTGAGCACAGTGCTGCAGGAGTGGGAGGGCAAGGTACGACACACTCATCACACTCATACAGACACAAACACTAATTTCATTGTTCTTCCATACAAGCTGTGCAGAATGTTCTGCAATTAAAACAGCATCAGTTTCCATGCACACACACATACACACAATGTTTTGATACTGTAGCTGTTTCCTGCAGCCTGGTCTGAATGACTCGGCACAATTCACTCTACAGACATCTGTGTCATTTAGTTGCCTTCATGCACACAGACACACTCTCCTCAGGAGGTCTGTGTGTGTCCGGTGACTGAGTGACAGGTGCTATTGAGGATGAGAGATGTGAAAGATGGTAGAGGTTAACTGAGGTTAAAAACATCTGCTGAAGTTGGATTATCTATCAACTTTATATAGATTTTTGTCATATGGTATGAGATATAATCCGGATTTGTCTTTGTAATTTTGTGACTAAGTTTAAATGTTTATTTTTTACCTTGATTTTATCATCATTTTACATTGAAATTACAATAGTCAGTGCACGCAGCCAAGACAGACGGTGCTGAAGTTGTAATATTTATTAATACACAGGATTTTTCAAGAAGCGTCCTTTACTCAACATATAATCATGCAATAGTCATCATTCACTTTCTCAATTGATGTTTCCAGTTGTCTCCAAAATAATGTCACATTATTAATATCAACGTATTTGGTCTAAAATGCAGTGATAAAATTATGTATTTCCTATTGTCATCCCATTAAATTCATGTCAGGTTGGTCAGATGAATCGACATACACATTCTGCACAAATAAGGGCATGTACATCACCACAAACACCAAAAATACACTAAGAAAGCTGTAGGTAAACTGCAAAATACTATTTCTTTTTTTTACAGTTTTTGTTTAAATATGATTTAAATTGGGAAGTCTGATTGAGGCTTAGTTAGGTTTATAAATGCTACACAATCTGCTGAGCAAAGGGACTCCTCTCTGCTGAGCTTTTGGTATTTCACAGGGGTTAAGTAGTAGAAGAGGGGTCTGCTGTTTTCTTAAATAAAACTTGAGTTATCCGTAGTTATCCACCAGCTTGACAGCAGGCCAGAGCTAAGCAAGATGGAGAGAGAGAATAAACAGCCTGCCTCCACTGCAGGGTGAAAAGCTGGAGTCTGAGGAGACAAAGAGGAGAGGATGAATGAGTCATGGGGTGGCTAAAGAAAGAAATAGAGGGGGTGTGAGTGTAAAAATGAGGGGGGCGAAAAGATTTCGGAGAAGAGAGATCAAGTCAGCAGAAAAGAGGAGATGGGGTTAGAGGAGAGAAGGCTGATGGAGGTAGAAGAAGGTGTAAAGTGGATAACTGCTGGAAAATGGGAGGGAAATTTTTGGATGAAGTTGGAGGAAGAGAGTGTAGGGAGAAGTAGAGAATAGAAAGTATGTTGGATCATTTTAAAAGTTTCACTCCAAGGGTTTAAAAATGTGATACCTAATTTAACAAAACGATTGTTGATTGATTATGGAAAATGAAATAATTTCAAGTAACAAAAATCATCTGCAAAATCACTGCATCAAAACTTAAAATGAATAATGTATTGATATACATTTTTACCAATATTCACATTTGTTTAAAGCCCAACAGAGGTTGCTGTAAAATTATTGACCAGACATGTTTCTTTCAAGCAAAATGCTAGAAGAAAGTCACTTAACTGAAATGTTTTACAGGGTACAGGATCTGTTTTTTTGTTTGTCTACGAGGCACCTGTGTGCAAACATCATGGGTTTTATTATGACATAGCTAAAGCATATCCTGTTTGGACAAATTAAGATATTAAGATGAATGGTTCCAACTGCTTTCAGAGACAATTTCCTGGATCTTAAGGGTCCAGTCAGGTCAATTTTGTTGATATGGCCACAAATCACAAATATCCCTCAAAGGGTTTTACAATCTGTACAACATGCCACACTGTCTATCCTCAGAACGCTGATTCGGTTAAGGTTTAAAAAAAAAAAAGAAAAGAGGAACAGCTGTATAATTACGCCAAGAAGGGATTCTGAGTTAGACGGTTTCAGTCACATCTATGCACAACAGTTCAAGAGTGTGTTTGGCCACTCACTCCTTCCTGGTTTTAGTGCATGTGTGGTGGGGATGAATTGGAAAAGGTGACAATAAAGAGATAGAGAAGTAACTCTTCCATGTCCTCCATGTTTTTTTCCTTGAGAGTATTTTTCTTACTCTGCTGCTTTCCCCCCTGAAATATTTCGCTTCTCTTCCTGATTCATTCGCTGTCTTATCTGTTTTCTTTGTATGTTTGTCTTTTTTTTTTTTTTTCTTCCTCCCATCTAGTTCCAGGAGGCGCAGGCTCGGCGTGAGGCGGAGGAGAGGAGGAGGTTCCCCCTGGAGAGGAGGCTGAAGGAGCATATCATTGGACAGGAGGGGGCCATCAATACTGTGGCCTCAGGTAAACACACACACACGCACACACTCAGGTGAAAAGGTAGATGCACATTTAGCGAAAGGGATGCTCACACCCCAACAAACAAGTGCACGTAATGAAATGATTGAAGCCACAGCCTCGTTCTCCTCTTCTTCTGTTTTTCTTTCTTTTCAGTGTGTTTCTGTTTTCCTCTCTCCTGCTCTCCTCCCTTCCCTCCTGCAGTAGGCGGGTTCAGACAGACCGGCGGAGGCTGTAATTGGTTAATTGTGATGAATGAGCTGTCTGTCAGGCATACACAGGTGCTGTGTGCATGTGTGTGTGTGTTTGTGTGTGACAGCTGAAGAGGCCAGGCTTGGAGCCGCCAGTTAACCCGATTACAGAGAGAGGAGACATACTACAGACCCCCCACCTCCTCTTTCTGCTTTCCCCCTCTCGGTCTCTCTTCCCTCTCTTCTCCGTCTCTCTCTCTCTCTCTCACTTTACCCCCTCGATGCTCATCACACCCACTCTTTCTCCTTCGCCCTTCTGTCCGTTCCCACTTTCACTTCGTGGGCCTCCACTTTCTGCATCTTTCCATCATCGTTCCTCCGTGCTCCCCTCCGCGACATGCACAGAGACGGGAATGGGCAGGTGAAAGGCAAAGTGACGGGGACAGGAAGAGAAAAATGGATGAGACAAGGGTAAAACAGATGGGGGCAATGGGAGACAAAAAAGAGACAGGAACGCTGATGGGAGAAGATGGCAGAGAAGTAGCTGAGAAGCAGAAAGCTCCGAGCATTGACAGAAAGACGAAGAGAGCAAGTGTAATGCATGGAGAAGAGGAGGGAGGATGAGTTAGAGCACAATAACACAGCAGACAGTAAAGAGCTGATATTACACCAGGCATCCATGGAGGCCATGTATTGATCCGCAGATGAGAGTGTGTGTGTGTGTGTGTGTGTGTGTGTGTGTGTTCAGAAAGGGTTTTGCAGTGAAGAAAGAGGCTGTTGTGTATTATTTTTATGATCTTGGACAGATTTGTGAAAATAATCAACTCACTCCCAAAGCTAGAAGCAGATATTGTAATCTGTTTTCATGAGAGCAAAGACTGCAGAGTTTATAACCAACAGGAGAACAACTTGGATTTTTGGTTCAAGACTTCATCAAAAAACTTGAGATAATAACATTTCCATAAAGACAAACTATAGATTGAGCTGCTTTTACAAGTGTCAGTGTAGCTTTGCTGGGAGTCAATGAAGGAGGAGAGAATCGTGGGACTTGTAGTCTTTGGCAAGGTGATGAATGATTGTTGTTATCATGGCAAATTGTCCTGAAAGCCATAGAAGACATTGGCACAGTGATAAAGGAGCAGCTTATTGATCTTTGAGAAGTATTACAGTGAATATATCACTCTCTCTCTCTCACACACACACACACTCACACACACTCACACACACACACACACACACACACTGAAAGCAAGCAGGAGAACACATGGAGGCAGACATCTGCAAAGATATTTACAAAAACACACATTGTCTACTGTATATTCATACTTGTGTTGTTTGCTATTTTTATCAAAGGTGAGCCGAGCAGGAATCAGCCAAAGAGCCAGAGAGGGGAAGTCGAGATTTAGAGATGAGGAGATGGGAAGAGAGGAAGGGATACGCTGCAGATAAGGAGGCAACAAATGAGAAAGGGATGTAGAGATAAAGAGCAAAGAGGCGGCTGAACATGACCAGGTTATGTCATCGCAGAAGCAACACAGTCATACAGTAGTGAAAAAAAGTCTGTGAGACTGAAACTGAAAATGTTTCCATTTCCATGAATTTGTTCCTTATTTCTGTTAATCATTTTGTCTGTAAAATGTCTGAAAATAGTGACAGGGGCACCCCTTAATTGTACTCAGAGACCTTTGTCACATGTCATTCTTTCTCCCCATTTCCTGCCTGGCTTTACTGTTATCCTTGTTTTTTTTTAAAGCAAATATTTCCCAAAACCCAAGGTGATGGATGCCTTGAAATTGCTTTTTTCTTTTGACCAGCTGTCCAAAATTAAATATTCAGCAATAACAGTGATATACATTTTTAAAACATCAGACGAAAGAAAGTAAATCTTCACATTTGAGAAGCAGGTAGTGGCAAATATTTCGCTTTTTTTTCTTCTAGGTTATAGCAGAGTTATGCTCTCTATTGAGTGCTATTCTAGCTTATACCTCAATATGTCATGCCCAATGTTGTGATTGTTGTTATTTATTTATTTATTTATTTACTTACCTACTTATTTCTTCATTTGTTTGTTTATTCGTTTGTTTGTTTGGTTGTTGTTATTTGTTACATTTGGTGTGCTGTCATGTCTCCAAAAAGGCTGTTTCCACCTGAACTCCTCATGATGAACAGTGGGCCAGCAGCAAGATACACACACACACACACACACACACACACACACACACACACACACACACACACACACACACACACACACACACACACACACACAGGAAGGAGGTTAGATTGATCCAGGTTTAGCTCTCAGGGCTAAGAGTTATTGAAGAGAATCATCCCTCTGTAATCATGTTAGAGCCAACCAGACCTGCCCAATACACAATGCTATGTGTGTGTGTGTGTGTGTGTGTATGCATGTGGGAGAGAGTGAGAGTAAGCTTTCATTTGTTTTGTTCCTCCTTCCTTTCCTCGTTGTTGTCAGGGTCCTCTGAGAAATGTCAATGTGCCCTTCTGTCAAAGTCGCTCTCAATCAGCTAAAACACACACAAACACACAGAAGGTTACGCTGTCATTCACACAGCCGTTGATAAAGCAGACGGAGCTTTGGAGCCCCTCTTGTCACTATTCATCTCCGTGTCCATCTCTGACACGCTCGTTTGTTTCTCTACCTCGTCCTCCGTCTCCTTATCTCCATCACTCCTCTCTCTTTCCCCTCTTTATCTCCCTCTACATCCTTACTCCTCTTTCCTCTCCTTATCTCTGCTCCTCCTGCTGCTTCCCTCTCTGCTGCACCATCTCACCATCTCTCTGCCTTCCTCGTTCTGCTTCTCTTGCCAAGCATCTGTTCTTTATGATTATCAGCTATTAGTAGCTAGTTTAGCACTCAGATCTCATGTCTGTCGTGAAGTCTTTTAGCTTCACTGCATCACACACGGAGCCTCAAAGCTGCAGCAGGTTGGTAAAAGATGCTTTGTTGTTGGACACACTTTTGCTGTTGCAGAAAGTTGAATCCTGCTGTTCTCCTGCCTGTTTTCTTGTTCCAGCTGGACTCGATGTTGTGCCAAGAAATTGACACCCCTGAGAGGCATTTTTTAAGCTCGTTATATCAAACAGTGTTGCTAACTGTAAGACATTTATGCTGAGAACTTTTGTATCCTGAGGAACAATTGGCCAGAAGTTGTAAAGCCAAAGACTGAATGAACAGGGTTTCAAGATGTCAAAGACTTTTAGGACCCATGTTTTCAGTTTTTTACAATCCAGAGGTTAAGTTGTCAAAAAGAAGCGAAAGACAGGCCTAATGTGAGAGAGAGGAGGGCCAGGTTTATGTTTTGTGGCTCTGTCAGGCTAAGAAAAAATGGCCTGTAGTGGCAGAATCAACATGGCCAACGATGAAAATTGTAATAAAAAATTTGACACTTTTATGTCGATAAAACGACCATATTATACTCATAATTTTACTAATCGTTTGGATGTTCTTGTCATAGCTCCTAACAACAACACAAACAATTCTTTATAAGATATAAGACACGCTTTATTGTCCCCATGAGGACATTTTTATTGCTTCATACAGATACAACAGTATGTGATTGACAATACAGCGTAGACAGTGGTACCCAAAACACAATAAGTCACATACACTAAAATAAACAGATGTAAAATATTGCACAAGCCCTGTGAGGTGAGAAAGTATTTTTTTTAAATGAGGTAGTAATCATAAAAACTGTAAGACCATCCTAGCCTATAAACTATATTAAAGTTAACCTGTTTTTTTGTTGAGTAGTGTCATGAACTTTGGAGGGATTGAATATTTTGTGTTTAAAATATTTCAAATCTCTGAAACAAAAACACAGAATTACAGTTTGTTGTGTTTACAGTGGAGATGATACAAGTCTCTCTGTAAAGATATTTAGATACCGACTCTGATGCACCTCAGATGGACAAATAGAAACGGTGAGAGGTAACATCTGTCATTTATTACCTGAAAATGACCCAACAAAATGTTACATGTATTATTATGCTGGATGTACAGTACTGTAAGAAAATGATACCATGTAAAGGTTGTAAAGAAATGTTATAAAAGCTCTGCAGCAGTAATGTGGATATAATGACTAAGTGGGTAAAGGCAAGTAATAAAAAAAAGTAGAGCAGTCTGGTAGGTTCAGAAAATACATCACTTTACTGTAATGCAGCCTTTAAAACCAGGAAAAAACAACACGATATCCAAAGTCTAAGAGATTATATAGTCTCATATGGCAATAATGATATAATATTGCTATGTTGCCGAGCCCTAAGGCCACCATCCGTTGTACTGTAAGGTCTTGTGGTGGATGCACAGCTCGTAAAGGGAACTGTCATCAAGATTTAAATGCTAACTTTCATTAATGGTCCAATCAGAATACGTCCATCTGTTTTTTATACCCACTTATCAATGTGAGGGCTGGAGCCTACCAGCTCCTAACAACAGGTTTCCAGTCAATCTCGAGGCCAACACTGAGACCAGAAAAACTGAAAACAGCCAGAAAGAACATGAAGACAACACAGAGAAGTGGATTGGAGTCAAACCCAGGGCCTTTCTGCTCAAGGCAGCCATGCTAACCAATAATCTACTGAGCCACTGTGCTCGTTTTGATTCTGTTGGCAAACCCCCGCTCACCTATCGCTCTGGTTTTTGGCCTCTCAACAGAGTTTGTGCTGGTGTCTGCTTCTTCGTCGAGTGGCTGAAACCACGGCCAAATACACTCTTTCCTCCCCTCCGACCCACCTCATCATCTTGTCTTTGTGTATGTGTGTGAGTGTGGTTGCTGGGGTGATGGCAGGGTTGGGTAGGCACTCCTCTTTAAGCAAGCGTGTGTGTCTATGCGTGTGTGTGTGAGGCTGCGATCCATGCTAAACTGATTTCGCCATGGCCGCGCCAGGGAGGCTAACACAATTACTGCTGGCTAATGGCCCCACTGACTGAGGGGGGAAGAGAGGCATCGTGGGTAGCTTTTCTGGAGGTCTCTCATCTTGCTCTCTTGCTCTGTTTTCTCTCTTCTTTCTGCTTTTTTTTCCACCAAATGTCTCTGACCCTTTTCTCATCCCTGCTCTCTCACTCTTTTATCATAGTTTCTGGGATACCCGTCACCCTCGGGTCAACTCGGTTCAGTTGGGTGAAACTTAGCGAGCAAAGAAAAGTCAACAAATGCAAATGAGTGAAATAATAGTCCTCCTTTTCTCTGTCCCTCTGTAGCCATCAGGAGGAAGGAGAACGGTTGGTACGATGAAGAGCATCCTCTCGTGTTCCTCTTCCTCGGCTCATCAGGAATTGGTAAATTACTGTCAAATCTTTCACACCCATACTCTTTTCACCCCACACCCCATCCACCTCCCTTCTAGTTTGATCTCATCAAGTGATGGCAAAAAAACCCTCTTCAGTTTCCTTAAAAGTAGCTGCCAAAATAAACAGAACACTTGAGTAAGTGAAGTTCCTGAAGTTTGTTGAATGGAGCGTGTTTTCCACCTGCCAGTCTGCTGATTTCAAAAGAAACCGAATACACAAGACTACAAAGGCACGTGTTACATTGTAAAACACAAATTAGAGAAACTCCAGATAGTAGTCAGTTAATGAGTTTGTCTCCAAGGTATCTTAATTTACTGTGTAGTAAGGCTAAGAATATTATATTGCGATTATTTTTGGATATTGGATTGGATATTAAGCTTGCGATGTGATTCCAAATTGTATCAATTGAATTGATACATTGTAAGAAATTAGTTTTTGCTAGATCTTCATGAATCAGTGAACGTACGTATTAGCGTCATGTAACCATGGAAAACGCAGGTTCCGGTTAAATGACAGAAAACCCCGGAAATTGCACCCAAAATTTTGCCCCACCCACGACGACTCTGATTGGCTCATTGGTTTCTCAATCAACTAGTAATCTACAAAGATGTTCACAGACATAAACAGTCACTACGTTTACATGATGTTAGAAAAAGTTGGACTATTGTGTTAGTCCGACTTAAACCGGACTTTTAAAGTCTGTGTAAACATGTTAGTGTTGGAAGTTGATTTTCTCTTTCATGTATAAGCCTTAGTCGGACCTGAACTGGTCTCGGCTATGACCGTAGCTCGACTTAAGTGTGCACGGAAACGTAGTGAGTGAGTGTACGGCATGTCAAGTCAACTGAAGTCAATACAAAGTCCAAAAAAAGCAAAAGCACATTTATAAAAGAAGTTAATGGTTCAGAAGTAAAAGTGGGAAACTTGATTTTAGGACCAATCAAAACATTTTTATATTGATCAGTATTTGCTCTGTAAAGCTCCATTGATGTCAGCTCCAGGTACACCAGCTGTCAAAAACAGCTGATCGCACACAAACTCTTTGTGACCCGACACAGTAGAGGGTGAACAGATCTCACAGCAACACTAACAATACAACAACAGCCAGCAGTTTCAATTAATGATATCCACTGGGGATGAATTGAGACTGTCGAAACTCAGTCTGGACCTTTGTGCTACGACAGAGCCACACAGACAGGCCTCTACATGTGCGTTTCATACACTGTAGGACACTGTACAACATGTACGAATAAAATACAGGGTGGGTTTTTTAGTAAAACATCAAATGTGAATTGTTCTTTAGAGCGACTGTGTACTACAGCGTTTTAGATCAACTCTATCAGCAGATGTTCAATGTTAAAGGGCATCTTGAGTTAAAAGAAAAGCTCAAATGTTCTCAAACAGCAGCAAGATGAAGAAGTGTGTGTGTGTGTGTGTGTGTCTGTGTGTCTGTGTGTTAGAGTGGAGGGATATTGAGGGCCAGATAGACGGCTAAAAAAGAGGAAGATGGTGAAATGACAGGCCAGAGAGATAGATGAAGGAGAGACGGTGTTCATATTCTCTGTTGCCTTTAGCGACAAGCAGTGGCCATGAGACATCAATATTAAACACAGCAACAAGACACAGGCGCACACACAGACTCTCTCTCGCTCTCACACACACACATCATATGCATACCAAACACAAGACATCAATATCATATATGAGCATTTATATGCAGAATATTTTACTGACAAACATAATGTGAGCTGCTTCTGGAGAGCAGGAGATGATTGAAGGCTTTGCAGAGGGCGAGGCACCGGGGGTTTAGACCAGCGCGTAGAGAAGGACCGAGAGTGTGTTTCTGTCTGAAATGAGTCTGTTTGTTTTCCAGAGTTACTAAAATCTCTGCATTCCAATGTATTTTTAAAAAGGCAAATAATTAAATGGAGGCAGCTCCTGTTTGAAATTGAATAATTAAATGATGTGTCTGTTACAGGAAAGACAGAGTTGGCAAAACAGGTGGCCCGCTACATGCACAAGGACATCAAAAAGGTATGACACACACACACAGGTGGAAAAAGCGTCTTCTCACAGATATAAAACAGACATTTAATTTAGTGAAGAAATGACAGAGAATTCAATTTGTGTCGGTTTCCATGGTAACTATCAGTACCACACGTTCAACACAATAATACACACTGAGACAGTAGTGTGTCGTGACCCTTGGGGAGGTTAACCTGTCTTGTGATCGCAGGGTTTCATCCGTATGGACATGTCCGAGTTCCAGGAAAAACACGAGGTGAGACGCCTTTCACCTGTTCCAAACACGGGAGTGCGAAGTCAGGAAGCAGCCAGAGTGTTTGATAGAGTCACACACACTGTGTTGAATGTGTCGCTCTAACAGAGATTCATTCATTTCAAGTGAGAGTGTCTGTTATAGTTGCATCACTCTGCTGCAATGACGCATTGGATTCATTCTGTTTATGTACTCATAATGGAAGCATAAACCAAAATTAATGTTGTTTTTTTTACCCTTTTCTGCTCTTCTTTGTCAAACTTTGGTGATGAATAGATTTAATCAGTGAATCAGAGTTGTGTTATGTTACTTTCGAGAACCACATCAAGTCTCCCCACCTCAGTATTTTAATTAAGTGTTAACTTTTTTGATTGTTCGCCCCCTCTCTCGTCTCTCAGGTGGCCAAGTTCATCGGCTCCCCGCCGGGATACGTGGGACATGAGGAAGGAGGTCAGCTGACCAAGCTGCTGAAGGCGTGTCCCAACGCTGTTGTCCTGTTTGATGAAGTAGACAAGGCCCATCCCGATGTTCTAACGATCATGCTGCAGCTCTTTGACGAGGTGTGTATACAGACACAAACGCAAACAGCTTCTTGAAGTTCTCTTCTTCTGGGGTTCTAACTTTAATGAATTGATCTCTCTCTCAGGGTCGCCTCACAGACGGTAAGGGGAAGACTATCGAATGTAAAGACGCCATCTTCATCATGACGTCTAATGTAGCAAGTGATGACATCGCTCAGCACGCGCTGCAGCTTCGACAGGAAGCTGAAGAGGTCAGCCGCAGGAAGCTGGCCGACAACCTCAGTAAGAGAAACACACCAACACGTACATACTAATACATGTAAACACAAAGTAGATGATGCACGCCGACATCCCACTGACTTGGATTTGTTACGTGAATCATATGCTACAGCTGTAAAATGAATTGAGTTCCTGCATTGGGAAATGGGTGTGATGATATGATGTGAATTAAGGTAAAATAACTTTGCCAGCCATCACGTAGGCAAAGGTCAAGTAAATAAAATCAAAAGTGACATTAATATCGATTATGTGCTTTTCTCCAGAGGATGTACAGAAAAGTGACGACATCAAAATCTCCCGACAGTTTAAAGAATCTGTTATTCGACCGATCCTGAAGGTAAAAAAAAATATACACCGATATAAAAAAAAACAAACAAACCTTGAATCTTGTAGTTTAACTGTTTGCTGTTCTGCACTGTTTCACTGTAACTGGCCTGAGTGGCTTTGTTTGTTAATTCTTTGGTTCCTGCGCAGGCTCATTTCCGGAGGGACGAGTTTCTAGGCCGGATCAATGAAATTGTATACTTCCTGCCGTTCTGTCACTCAGAGCTGCTGCAGCTGGTCAGCAAAGAGCTCAACTTCTGGGCCAAGAAGGTACGCAGCACTGTGTGTATATCACAATGTACACAATATGTTATCCTTTGAAAAACTGTTAACTGGCAATCCAGAATGCCTAGTGGACTGATATGAACAATATTTTTTTGTTAACTGCTGTTTGTGAATTTATACAAAATCTGCACTTTTCACTCTACCAGCCTCTGTGCTGGTCATTAATGAAACAAACCCCTGACCCTGTTTTATAGTATGTATTGTTTGATGGAGCTGGTATCACCACTGATTTCCTGCTTCGATTTAGAGATATTTCGGTCATAATACCAATTATGCTTGGATATAAAAGAGATTCTGAGCAAACTAGTGCTGTAAAACCATTACAAGGAACCCATTGATCTGATGCATTATAGAAGATAGCAATGTTTAAATTAAGTATTGAATTAACTGGTCTTTGTTATAATCTGACTCTGGGTTAGGGTAATTTTTGCATCTTATTATTGAACATTCTGCATGAAAATAATGGAAAAAACAAACAAAAAAATTCCTGTTTTAAACAACCTTCATGGCCATTAGAGTATAGGTTTATCTGAATGCATCATGAAGCCCTTGTCTCTGTGCTTTGTGAAACTCGTGTTTGGTAAATATTTTATTTACATGATTGTACCCACCAGTGTGGCGGATAGCATTCAGAGATTTATTCACCAAACAGAATATCCACCACATTTGGCGCTTGGCTGGTGTTGATTTCAGACCAGCATCTACTGGTAAATGCATGTTAAAAGATTGATCTCGGGATTTTATGAATCAGGAATCATATTTAAAAACCCAGCCCTATTGTTTTTAGAGTTAATATCCAAACAAACAAGTCACATTATTGTTTAATTCTATGCCGTTTCGGATAAGAGACGAGCACAACAGCGTGCTAAACAAAGCCTCTCTGTGTGTATCTGCGAGAAGGATTCTTCTCAGCACCCTGCATTTATATCACGGGTGTCCTCCGCTGGGACTAGGAGGCCCCACTTCGTCCTGCAGCCGCTGAGCTGTGCAGGAACACACACACAGATCAATATTATGTGCCACTACTACTCACTATAATGTGATTACAGTGTTTAACATGTGGAGCCTTCATCAATATTTAATTATTAATATTACAGCTGCTGTCCTGATGGCCGACATCGGCCCTGCAGGCAACTGATAGGGTCCTGACTCATGACTCTCACTCAGTGCATCCGTCTTTTGTCTTGTGTACGTTGCTGTGTGTAGTGTGTGTATTTGTGTGTTTATCTGTTTGTTAGCGTCTCTGTTGTGTTTCAGTGTGCATGTCTGTATGTGAAATCTCATTATTACAGAACCCTCATGAGCCATTTGTTTGTCGCTCACTTATATTAAATCAATTAAATGTTTAGCTATCATTATCAGTATTAGTAGTGTTGTAATATTAGAGTTTATCTCTCTGGAGTAAAACATGGCATTGTATTTATTGAAGGGAGCGTTTACATCAGGAGCTAAATGAGCAGCTCTATTGACTGGAGTTTGATTAAAGCGCATTAAGGGCCTGTTGATTAGCGCTGGCAGACATGCTGCGTGACAGTATCTCCTCTCTGCTTTGGCATTTGTCTCCTCCTCGCAATCTCGTTACTCATTATTCTCCTCGATACGTCTCCGCCACCATCCTCTCTTTCTGATTGGACCGTTGATGATGCTCTTGTCACCGACACACCCGGTTAACCTCTTCTTTTCTTTCTCCCTATTTTCCCTTTTTTTCCCCTCTTTCTCATTAGGCCAAGCAACGCCATGACATCACTCTTCAGTGGGACCGCCCAGTTCTGGACCTGTTGGCGGGCGGGTATAACATGCATTACGGAGCACGCTCCATCAAACATGAGGTAAGACCCAGACTGCCACACCAGGGTGTCACAAGGCTTTAATTATATTAACTTTACTATAATACAGTCTTTTTTTCCTAGAAGTCTGGGTCTTGTTTTAGTCGTGTCAAACATCTTTTTGATCAGTTGTTATAAGATTTTACTGAACAGTTTCAGTACTGACGTCTGGAGACACAACAAGTCTGCTAGATGAGCTTTGCTGCAGACCAGGAACCAGCAACCAGGAAGTGCCTCTGAATGTTCTCATGTCTACATTACAGACTTATAGCTTGCGTAATTAAATTAATGTTGAAGAAGCCATGTCAACACAGCTACTGATTTCAAAATGGTGCTGGTGAGTAAAATGTAAAACTGACAGCAGTGTTGGCTAAAATGTATTGGCTAAGACATCACCTTGGGCTTTTGGGGATTATTCACCTATAGTGTAACTGAATAGAAGAAGGAGGTTGAGCTTCAACGATGAGATTCTTTGTGAAGTGCTGGACCCAAAAAGTCCAGTGAGCAAATTCCCAAAAATCATGAAAGGGCAACACATCTCAAATTTCCATGTCGGGGAGGACAAAATACTCACATTTCACGCTTTATTTAGCTCACATCACAGTGATAATAACTGTGATATAAGCCAAATAATCTAGTGAAATGTTAGTATTTTTGTCTATGTTTATGCTGCCCTTATGCACACACAGCGCAAAACAACCAACTGTGGTTTTCTTATTTTGCCCAGTGAATGCATTTTTTTTTTTTTAAAAAGCACTGTATGTGTGCATCTGCCAGCTATAGGTGTAAATGATACCACCTTAATTTCACTACCAGAGAAATGTAATGTTGTCAGCAATTATGTGGAAAAAAATATGTGAGTATCTGTTTCAAATTAGTGTGAAAATATTGGATACCTGCCAAAAGTCCAGTATCGCGCCTCCTTTCTGTCATACATATTTCAGTCCTATCAGCAGAGAACAATGACCAGTAATCAGAAATGAGAACATCTTCAATATCAGCCCACATGTTATAGGAAGCTAGCAGCAAAGCTGTAGAAAGCAATAATAGTCAATTAATTCATGACTGAAATATTCAGAGTGCAAAATAGGAAAACTACAGTGAATAATCTGAGACAATGAGCCAAACAACTTCTACATCACCGTATGAAAACCATCATACTGCATTAAAAACCAGTGTCTACACTCTGCCTAACTAACTAACCTCGTCACTGATCCCTCAGGTTGAGCGGCGGGTCGTCAACCAGTTAGCCGCAGCGTACGAGCAGGAGCTTCTGCCCAAAGGCTGCACCCTGCGCCTGTCTGTCCAATCAGAGGACCAGGAGGAGCGGAGTGCGCCCAGTCTGCGCCTGGAGGTGGTCGGGGAGGACAGCTCATCGAGAACACTGGACATCCGTCCACCGCTTAGCCCTGAACACTGACTCAGAAACACAGAGGATGTATCAGATATTTATGCACACATGTACACTTTAAACTCACAATATCATCATCGTCTTCGTCATCATCATCATCATCATCAGCGTCAGGAGGATGGATGGTTCTAGATGGATGTTACCAATAAAAATACCTCTGTCAAACACATCACTGCCTCTGTTTCAGTACGCACATGCAGTAAAAACATGCCAACTTTTACACAACGTGCAGTACACAATCTGCCAACAGCGTGCTGTAAAATTAGAACTACTGGACCATTGAATTAATCTTACAACAGACTTTCATATCAGTAGGGGAAGGACTAAATGTGTCAGATAGTGGTTGTATGAGTAGCATACAGGCTTCAGCCTGCCTGTACAGCTTCATCATCATCATTACCAAACATCTCATCATCAGTCAATTGAAGCCATCTTATTAGCTGATAAAAAGCTTTGCTGCATTATTTTGTAGTAGAAGCAACTTAGCTGTGATATAGTGATACATTAACGTCCAATTTATGTTGTAGAACACTGAAAACAGCCAAAATATATAATATTTGTAAGATATATGTACGTTAAGTTAATGGTAGTTAATAGTGGTATATTGAATGATTTTGTAGTCATGGGGGATGTCAAATGGAAAAAAAATCTAAATGGACATTAATTGGAAAATGTTAACTAGTAGAAGTCATTTGTTTTATTGGTTTATTAATAATCATCCAAAATCAATGAACATTGAAATAATAAACAATAAGGAAATAGATTAAAAGGAAACTGAAAATAAAATAAAATATTGAACGAAGCGGTTTAGGCTCAAGCTTTAGCTTATTATACCTACAATTTTAACATAGCATAGCAACTAGCATCAAAACTCATCTCTTAAATACCAGGTAATCTGATTTAAAGGTGTGATATGTAAGAATTTTAATTTTAAGCTTTCAAAGAATAATTTAAATTATTAACAGAATGTGATGATCAGCGCTGACCAAATGTCAAAGGCAATGTTTTGTGTTGCAGAGATATCTATTGAGGTTAGCATGCTAACCAGCTAGCCCCAAGCTACTTTGTACCTCAAGAAGTGGTAGTCGGATAGCAAGCAACACTCCCCCGAGTCAGCTAAAAGGCACCAATGTGCGTAATTGAGCGAACTAGCTAACAACAGCTACAGTCAGCAGTTACTCTGATGATGTGCTGCCCCCTGTCTGTTCGGAGTATGAATTAGACATGTGGCCAATTCTTACGTATTGCACCTTTTAAAAATGACAATTGTTTTGCCAAACTTGGATGAATGGCAGCCACTGAAGGAAGAGGAAGTGTTAATGACCAAAGAGAGTTTGCTTGTGTTCACTGTAACTCCACTTCAGGAGAAATCCTCACCAGCAGAGCTTCACTGATAAATAAACACAACCTGCTTCTTCATTTCATTTTAGTAAAGAATGTTTTAGTGGAGCAGAAATGTCTTGCAGCCCATTTGAATGATGGGTAATATAACTGCCTTGTGAATTGTGTCTGTTGATGCATGTTAATGTGGAGAAGTCTCGTCTGTCACAGCGCAGTGCTCTGCCGCTGCACAGTGTGTTTCTGTGTGACATTAAGAGGAATTTAGAGTCATAAAGAAATAATATTCAAAGTGTTGTTTCATAAATGTTTCAGGAAGGCGGCAAATGTGCTCCAGCCACATTTTTCATTCTTGTATCCCAACCTCCACCGTGTAAATAAAGTCCTCACAACAAAAAGGGGGATTCCTCTGTGTTTTGTTCTGTTTGTGTTGCACAGACACTCCTGATGGATGGATGGATGTGTGTGTGTGTGTGTGTGTGTGTGTGTGAAACCAGTGCCTGGGTGGGAATTCTGCAACAATAACGCTTGTCCACCTTGTGAGACAACATGACAGAGGAATTTCCTTGGAATTCTGCCCTGTGTGGGGGTCTGTGTCGGACGCTGGGAGGGAATGCAGAGGACGTCACACACACCCTGCAGGAATGTCTTCCCTATAGGGAGGAATTAGCATGCAGGAAAAAGGACGCATTCACTCTTACTGTGCTCCGCCTGGACCCCCCAACAACAACACACATGCAGCCTGTTTCACTCACATCTACGTAGTCGCAGCTGTCACTGCACTGTTTTGTCGCAGCAGATTTACTGTAAAACACCACAGACACTTCTTTGCAGGCCTGAAATGATTAGTCAGTTGATTAGTAGATTAAAAAGTAATTTCTCAAGCAAAATAGCCAAAGATTTCTGCTTCCAGCTTTAATGCGATGATTTGATGCTTTATTCTGTTTTATATGACACATAGGGGCACTATGTAGTTTGGGAGAAGAAACTCAAACTCAGAATTTTAATATTTACAATATTATTGAGGTAATAATACAAACTCAGAAATAATTATTTTTTTCCATAACTGAATAAACAAGCTGTTCTCAGAGGAAAATAAGGTCGGAACACTGTTTGACGCTGCAAAGGTGGCAGGGTCCGCCACATATAAACAAAGTTAAACAGTATGAAACTGTGTTGCCCTTTAAGGTCAGTTTGTTTATTCAGTTCATTCAGTCATTAAAATTGAGAGAGTTTGTTTATTTTGTTTGTTAAGGCATAAAAAAAAGTCAAAGTAGACGTCATTTTGGCTTATTACATTTTTTCCACACGTTTTGTCACCTAAACTGTGAGAAAATTAAAATAATTGCCAAGTACCCAGAGCCCGAAACCGTTTAGGTTGTGAACAATTAAACTTAAAGATAAGATGAAACTAATTCTTAGTTATGTCCCCAATTTTCTTCCACTAAGACTTTTCAATCTCAGTAAAAAAAAATTAAAAATAAGGGCAGCATATCAACAGAGTAACCACTGACTGCTTCTAACTGTAGCTGCCGTTAGCTAGTTAGCTCAGTTAGCCATGCAGTAAGCGGTCCAGACTGGGAGCTTGGCGTGGTAGGGTGAGTAAAGTAAGTAGAAACTGATGTTTCTTCACATTCTGTTGATATTTTTAATTAACTTTTGAATTTTCTACACTAAAATTCTTACATATCGCACCTATAATTATGGAAGTTAATTGTGTCTTCAACCACTGTCTGTTTTTTTTATATTTAGTACATCCACAAAAGGTTGTCTGGTCATGAGTTGGGCCTCCAAGGAACTAAAAAGCAGAGATTTTTTCAACTTGTTTGTTTACCACCCACTTCCCTTTAATCATCGGTCTAGAGAAGGAAATATTTGTCTGCTAACTACTCGTGAATCTTAACTTGTTCCGTGGTTGTATTATTAACAAACTGTTCACTTGAAATGTCATCTGCATGTTGTAAACACAGAGAAAGGAGCCCCAGACCAGCAGAGCTTTATAAAAAGTGTCTGCTGCATCTGGACACTGGATCGGGTTTTGCTGTGATACCTCAAGGCCTTTCCCATCTCTTCTAAGCCTCAAACGCATCTACACTTTATGGTTTTAGGAAGTCGAGCTGGCGTGTGTGTGTGTGTGCGCTCACATGTGTGTATCCATTTACCCTCCCAGAGGAGGAAGACAAGAATAAGAGGAGGAGGAGAAAAGAGAAGAGGCTCTTAGTCTGTCCGTCAGGCTATTTCTGACTGCTGCCATTTCTCTGATTAGATTATGGAGAAACAGAAACCTGGCCCTCCATCGTCCTAACCTCCCTCTCACTCTATCTCGCTAGATTTCGCTCACTCACTCCCCTCCGCCTCTTCCTCTGCTGTCCATCTGTCTGTCTGTCTGTCCCTCCCTGTCCTGGTTTGTCTCCTCCACCTTCTGCTGCAAATGGAGGCGAGTTTCGAGGCGCGGGAGAGAAGCGAAACTGAGAAGTGAGCACGAGGGTTAAAGGAAACATGGAAGGAGGAGGACGGAGATGGGAAACCAGAAAAATGGGAGATGCATTTGGATGACAAATATCGTTTCCTAATTTCAGTGTTAATATGTTCCCACGCTGGGTTCTGCCATTAAAGTACAGCTCTTACAGCAGACTGCACACAGCAGCTTCATTAAACTGATCCACAGAGCCAGACACCAACCAGAACTCATTTGCTGGGGTGATGCCATCTTGCCCCGAGATTTTCTGTCAACTATGATAATCTGATTCAAATGTCAGAAATATGCACTCTCTTTGCACAATATCAACTCATAGTATCACCCAGGGTGCCTCTGCAACACAATCATTTGATAAATAGTTGATGTTGCACTTATGTGGTGCAAATTCTCTCAACAAACTCTAATAACCAAGTTACAAAAACCATTTGGGGTCGACCACGAGCTGTGGCATCCCTGGCTTGTGTCCGGACTGGTGGCTCTGTTGCACATCATTCCCCATCACTGTCTCCCCTCATCTCATCCTCATACCGTCAGCCATCCAATAAAAGTGTGCAACGCCCCGACAACAGGAATAATAAAAAGCACTTTAGGTTCACAGTGGGCCGGCAAGCCACTCATAAGTAGAGGATTTTTAAGTAATCTGGATGAAATTTGCATAAGTACGGTATTTAAGTACACATTTCAGGTACTTGTACTTTACATGAGTATTTCCATTTCATGCAACTTTACACTTCTTCTCCACTACACTCAGAAATATTCTACTTTTTACTCCACTATACATTTTTCTAACAGCTTCAGTTACTTGTTACTTTTCCCATTACATTTTTTATACCATGCCTGCTCAGTTTTTTTTTGGTTTTTTTTCAACTAAACTCAAGGATGAGATGTTCTTATATGGGCTGAGAAAAACGTCCTACTTCTGTTTACACCCTTTCTTGTATCAGATGGAAAATGAAATTGTATTGTCATGCATGAAATGTGTGGATTTGCCGTTCTCACAAGATCCATCATGCTGCAAACACATGATGATCTTATAGAATGTGATGCTTTGCTGTAATGCAGCCGTGATATTACGACATTATAGTAAAACAATGACGGGGAGCTTTTTTTCTGCATAATCAGTTTTGCGTTTACTTGTGAAACATTTACTTAAGTTAGGTTTGAATGCAACACTTTGACTTGTAGTGGAGTGTTCCCACTGTGTGCTGATTTAAGTAGAGGACAAGAATACGTCCTCCACCACTGGAGTTTATGGAGATAAGGCTGTAAACCGGATTCTTTGAGTAAGCCCCTGATGAAATCTAGCTGATTTAAAAAGAAATACAAAATCAACATAAACACAACTTGCATCAAAATGTTTTGATAAGTGCTGCAGCTCAGATTCCATCTTAAATGGATAATGCTGAGTGACATCTGGCTCACGTGCTCTACTGTCTATAAATATAAATACAAAGTTTGGGTGTGTTTGATTTTTAAGTGCTCAAGTACAGTCTGAGTATGTGTGCTCTACTTGAGTGTTTCCATTTTTATATGCTTCTACTTGACCACGATTTAGAGGCAAATTTGTACTTTTTACACCACTACATTTATTTAACTACTTTAGTTAGTAGTAACGTTGCAGATTTAGTTGAATAATACAAAATATAAACAACAAATTAATGATGATGTCATATTATAGATGCACAAATGTTAATACACCAATGTAATAATATAATCCAGGCTAGAATATTCTGAACTATGCTGTAAATAAACTGTGTAATGAGTGCTTTAACTTTTGATATTTAGGCATATTTTGATGCATGTACTTGTAGCAGAGTATTTCTACACTGATGATATTTCTACATATACTAAAGTATAAGATGGGAGTACTTCTTCCAGCCCGGCAGCAGCAGCAGCAGCAGCACTCGGAGAGGTGCAGCAGCAGCCAGGTGGAGGTGGTGAATGATGAACGACTACTAGAGGCTCTCCCATTATCATATCTGTCCCTGCTCTTAACGGGGGATTTTCATCCGTGTCCCTCTGCACTCCTCTCATCCCTCCCTCCCTTTCCCTCTCTCATTGTGCTCCCCATGGAAAGCGATCGATTTCACCTCCATTACCTCAGTCCTCTCTGTGCTCTCAGTTTTTAAGGCGCTCCTCATTCATGCAGCTGTGAGCAGCAGCAGCAGCAGCACATCAGCCTGCACCAGGGATTTTTACATGTCTGCTCAGATGACACTCTCGGTCCTCTTGTGAACTCATGGAGGCTTTGTTGGTGGACGCACCGGATGCCGTCCGGTTACCGCAAGACAGTCACGTGACGGTCCCCCTGGGAGAATTAGCATAAAAGACAAATAAAGGACCCCACCACAAAAAAAAAAGACGCACCGGTCTGTCCTCCTTTCTTTAAAAGAAAAGGAACAAATCCATTCCGCCTAATTCGAACCTTGCTCAGGGACAGCTCGCGTGGCAGATTGCAGCCTAATTAGTTTAGAGGGAATTTAATTCAATTAACTTTCCACAGCTCCGCGCGCCCCGCCGCTGGGCTGCTTTCAGAGCGCGGGGCCAGAGCTCGAGATCTAATTAGCGTGTTTGGAGAAGCTCTCCTGCGCGCGGCCATCCCTCGCCGCTCCAGCTGTGGTGTACGTGTGTGTGTGTGTGTGTGTGTGTGTGTGTGTGTGTGTGTGTGCACTGTGGTCTCCCGGGACCTGGTTTTTATCCTAAAAAGCTTCTTTTTTAAGTAACATGCCGTTATCCATTAGGATAATACAGGTCTGGTGCCGCAGTGGAGAGATGTACGCAGCATGTGAATACAGCCGCAGCTGCTGTGCGTCATTCTCTGGCAGGTGAACGCGTGTTGAATTGATGTTAGAGTGGACTTCAATTAGGATGAGTGTAATCTGACGGGCTGGAATTAATGGCTACATTTTGAGGCGATCTTTAGAAAACCTCGGCCTGATGAGCCTTTATTTTGTTTGATTAGACTCTTGTGTTGGTTTTGATCCAATCTGATTACAATTTGTGGATTTATGAAACTAAAGCCAAACTCATTACGGTATTCAAGCAAATATGATGCTCTTTAGTGAGGAGAGCTTCTCTACTTGTCTTTATTTTGTAATTACACTGCTCATGTGATGAGATTTTTCAAGTTGTTCAAGCACAAAAAGGGAGTTTGAGTCCGTTTTCTTCTCAATGTCCTGAAGATTTTGGGGATTTCATTTTTCCGTTTACACTAATTATGCATGAAATCATCTCTTAGGTGATGCACCATGGCCCATGTATGACCCAAATAACCGGCACATTATGGCTTTGACTGAAAAAGAAATCGATAAACGCATTTAAAATACATATAGTCTATATTTTTCCATCAGTGGTGAAGCTGATTTGGCTCATGTGTACTTGAATGCAACTCCTACACCACACTCGCTGCCGTCGTCTGGAGCCGGAGCATCACGGCACATTCCGGTAATTGGGGATTAAAATGCGGGGACAGGCGCACCGACGGGACCCCACCGTCCCCACCCTCCTCCACCGTCTCTCCATCCATCACCGGGCAAATCAAATGCACCGCCAGCCTCGGCTGCCGCAAAGACGCGGGCCGACGTGAACGCCGGCATCTGTGATTTCTGATTTTATTTTACGCGCAATCAAATCCACCTCCTCCGAGGAGAGAGGATCTTAAGAGCGGCGATGACACGACACATTTTAGTGACACTGCAGGTGGAGAGAGAGCCGGCTCCTCACCACCACCAGCACCACCGGACCTGGTTTAACACACACTCAGCAGCTGTGGATGAAGTTGGAGCAAATGAGAAAGAAGTATTAAAAAATAGGGTCACAAATATCAAATATTATTGACACATGCGTACCAGAAATATTAAAGCGATGCAGGCCTATTGAAATCTTGTGTGAGTGAGAGGGAATTGTGCGTAAATGTGCGTATTTTGCTTGCGCGCAAATTACGCACAGGTAAATACGCTGTTATTGCAAGACATATCCCATCGATCTTGATTAGCTATACGTTTAATAATTAAATACGCACAAAATACGCACATTTTAACAGTCAGTCAGTTTGACTTATTAATTTATGGGCTACTGTTAATAATTAAGTGATAAAAGCCATAAAATCTGAAATAATTGACCGCATAATCTACACGAGAATAGATTTAATTTAATGACCAAAGATATATCAAGACAACCGGTTATTTGATTATTTAAAGGGCATACATGTGTGTATTTGTTTGTAAAGCAATATCACATTAACTAAAATGTCATTCCAGGAGGGTTAATTAGATATCGAGGATGCACCAGCCTCACCAAAAGACTCCACACAAGGCCCAGGCCTGTTTTTTCGCACAGTAACCATCAGCTGCATGCTCCCATCATGCAATACCATTGACACAGACTTCAATTAACTCTTAATAAAATACAGAAACAACAGTTACGGTCTGATCGACGCATTTTTGTGCACATGTTTGACAGAGCTCGACACAGAGGAGGAGGACACTATCCAGACCTGAGGATCAATAGCTGCCTCCGTCTGAATCAGGAGAGCAGCTTTCACCACACGGGACATGTTCTTCTTTGAGTCTCCATGATGGATGGAGCTGGCAGCCTCTCTCTGACTGACAGCTTCACTTGGTGTTCAGACCACCACCGCGTGTCGCGGGACACAAACCGGGCCGGGGGCCCTCCCGCGTGGCCTTTCTTTACGCACCCATCCTTCACTCATCCCTGATCCGCTGTCTCTATCCATACACCTCTGCATCTCTCCATCAACAGCGTCCAGGCATCCATCATGGAGGCCGGGCTCTCTGCCACACAAAGTCAACCGACTGCGTGCTTTTCCAATCTGCATGTAAACCCGCAGAGCTCCTGACCATCACGAGCCATTACAGCAGCAGGAAAGATGGGGGCAGAAGAGGGGCAAGTGTTGGGAATCTAATTACAGATCGTGCCTCTTTTTGTGTCTGAAATGAACTCGGGCAGAGATGACAAATGATGGGGTCTGAGGAGAAGGCCCAGTGTGCAGTTTTCTCTCTGGAACAATGCATTAGGTGATCATAGCGCAGAAAAAAAACCCCCAGAAAATGTGTTTAGGTTAAAGCGTGGCCGTAAAGCCTGTAAATAAAAGAGATAGAGTTATTTATTATGCACCAGGTCATTAAACGTTTGCACAGAGAAGTCATTAATAAAGGGGAAAATAACGTATCGTTATAAATATCGTTATAACTTAATGTTTAAATGACGCAATAGCCTCAAAATCAAAGACAAAAATTATTAATGACCACTAAATAGGTGAATTGGTCCTTTTAATGTCATCTCAGTCATAACTCTGTATGTTAAGTGCGTCCACAGATTCCCCCCGTTAACCCAGTCCTCCATGGGCCTATAATCCCTATAGTCGGCGCTCCTCTCTCAGGGGCCCTCAGGAGCCTCTAGGGGACCATTGTGTCCCCCCTCTGTTGACTCAGACGTCATGAATGCCAAAGATCCCCGTTACTGTTTCCGTCAAATCGCCCCCATGAATGTAAAAGTCCAAAGTTAAAGCCTCCGCGGAGGAGAGGTCTCCCCCTGCGCCGCATGGAGCACTATAGAGCGGATTAGCGGCCTGGAAGAGACCGCTGCTCTGCCTCTTTGAAGGGATTAAACTTTAAATGCTTTTTTAAAAAAAGCGGGAGAGCTAGGGTCGCTCCTGGCTGCTCTTTTTTTTCAAGGGGAGGCGAGAAACGAGAGAGTTTAACTTTGAAACAGTTTAAGTTTCTCTGTAAACTCACCTCTGAACCCAGCAGACGGGGCGAGGACGCACAACAGACGGCCGGGCCTGGGAGCTGCCTGGTTAATGTGGAGGCCAGAAAATCACTGCGCATTTATATTCACTTAAAGTGGCTTTAAGAACATAGTGCGTTAATGCGCATCACGCAGTATTCAGTGATATTTTATAGTTATATTCTTAAGAGTTTATGCGCCTGGAAAGCTTTGTTGTGATGATTTTATTTGAAGAGTTTGGGACTGATGATGTTTTCTCGCAGTCGGACGTTAGAAATGATTTACCTGTCCGTCGGATATTTCACTGCTGTCTGTGTCTGTGGTCCTATTTGAGGCAATGTGGCGTCTATAAAGCCCATTTCTGAGGCCTGAAGCATCGAGTCTGTATATGAACGTGAGTAAAATCACAAGATCTGTGCAGGCCAGCTGCATTATCGTGGAAAATCGATGTTTCTAAATTGAAGCATAACATTTGGGTAAATATTTTGCATAAATAATGAGGCTAGTTGTCATTAGCAGTGTAAAAATGTGCCCACAAGCCATACTAGAATAAAAGTAACTATATGTTGTTGAAATATTACTCAAATAAAAGTGAAAAGGCAACTTGAGTAAAAGTCTTGAAGTATCTGATATTTATTGTACTTAAAGGTGCACTATGTAGTTTTGGGGAAGCTCTTTTATTTTTTTTTATGCCTAAACAAACTCAATAAACAAACTCTCTTTGTTTTCATGACTGAATAAACTGAATAAACAAACTGACCTTAAAGGACAACACAGTTTCATACTGTTTTACTTTGTTTATATGTGGCGGACCCTGCCACCTTTCTAGCTTCAAACAGTGTTCTGGGGACCTTATTTTCCTCTGAGAGCAGCTATGGTGAAAATAAATATTTGTGAGTTTGTATTATTACCTCATTAATATTGTAAATATTAAACCTGTCAACCTTATTCAGTGGAGTAGAGCTAATGCGTGTGGCCTTGGTGAGCCTCGGACTCCGACAGACAGACAGACAGACATGAGGGATGTCCAACCAGAACTGCATCATCCAACATCTGCACGACATGAACAGCTGTATGAACAGGAGCCCCGCCCAAAACACACCCTCCACCAGCCGCACAATAAACGCTCCAAACATCTTATTATCAATACTTGTTTGTAGTTTAAGTGGGTACAGCCAATCCGCGCATGCGCCCGCGTGTTTGTTGGGTTTAATGTCATTAAGGAGCGTCATCATGCAGCCTCTGGTCAGGCAGAGATAAGAGGAAAGAGCGGCCACACAAGACAAACTTAATTAATTTCTGGCATGCGCGTACAATGTAATTTTTGGGTATTATTTGTCGGATTTTATCCGATAATAAAAAGCCTGTTAATTTGATGAGCAGAGCTTGAAATGCAGCAGCAGCCGACATGTTTTTAAACTGCGCGGAGCGCACGCCTGACTCTTTGAGTGTGTATAGATATATGTGTGTGTGTGTGTGTGTGTGTGTGTGTGTGTGTGTGTGTGTGTGTGTGTGTGTGTGTCTGTGATGGGGGCCCGTGTGGGATATGACTTATCACATTGTATGACACCGAACAATAAACTTAAACCAATTTATGAAGCGTCAATGCGTTTATGGTTAGCCTGTCGTGGTTGCTCGGTTGTCTCCGCAGCCAATTCCCTCTCCCGTCCTATACATCAACCTGACGCGCTCTGGTGACATCTCTGCAAAAGTGATCGGAATCAAATCAGAGCTTTTAATCTCAGCAATCACCGTCACATCTGGACGTTTTGAGTCACATAAAGACTTCTGTGGCTGAGGTGCAGTTGTTTTCACGACCGGCAGTGGAGCGTTATTTTGGGGCTCAACACGCACCGACGCACGGCAGCCTAATAGATTCATTATACTGTTATTGTAGGGCAGTAATGTCGCAAAATAATCAGACATTGTTATCCAGGAAGAGCGGAAGGATGACTATCCTGAGAGTGATTTTGCAGATGCGTCCAATATCGGACCATTTACGATTTCCTTTCTATTCACTTTTTTAAAATCTCTTCAGGCTCATAGGCCTCTTTTAACATATTCAACATAACTCTACAAACACATTCTGGAGCCAGAAGTCCCCTTGAGCCCCAGTCTTCTATCTGAATGCAGAGATGAGCTATTTCGAATAAAGAAAACACCACAAATACGCCACATCTGGTTTATGAGCAGGTTCAGCTGCTGTTAGGCCGGACTACTTTCTTGGCTCACGGGCTTGAATCACAGCAGGGGCATCTCTTTTAATACAGCGCAGTAACAGGAGAAATACAGCCTGATTTCAGAGGTATGCGTCTTGGTTAAAAACAGTCCTTACATTTCTACCTTTCAAAGAGCTCGTGAGCTCATTGAAAGGAGGTGTGACGATTGAAACGGACGCTTTTTTGTCATGTTTGGGCTGAGAGGGAAGACTCGACTCACGGGAATTAGAAACGTCCTCAGAAAAGAGGCACTGAAACAGTTTTCAACGAAAAGTGTGTTTTTTACACTTTAACTCTGCAGACACCTGCGACGAGCTCGCGATGCTCCGGAGCGCGTGGGCGGTGCAGTGAGAGGAGGGAGGAGGAGGAGGAGGAGGGGGGGAGTGGGGGGAGGGGGGCAGTCCGTGTCCACGCTCACTCACTGGTGCCATTGTCATGGAAACTAGACCACCGCCTCGCTATTGTCTCGCGCTCTGCCAAGTTTATTATAAACACCGCGCGAGCCGCAGCGCGCTGTCAAACGGAGCGCGAGAGCAGAGCGAGCCGCAGTCCCGCGAGGAAGAGAGAGGAGACGGACGAAGAAGAGACAGGAGGCCGGGAGAAAGTGAGAGAAGTGGAACAACATCTGGATTATTTACCGAGAAAACGCGCCACACGTCCGCGCGACAGTGAGATAAACAGCTGGCAGGAGCTCGTGGAGAGAAGCGGCAGTCCTGGGAGATACTGGAGACACACAGCAACTCTGCCCTCAGCACAAAAAGTGAAATAAAAGTCTGAAGGCTGAAGACAGCAGAAACCTCTCCGCTCACAGCTCCCCCCGTCGTTTCTCTCGCGGACCGGTGTTTGCGCCGGCTCACCTCCATGTATAAGATGGATTACTCCTACCTGAACTCCTATGACTCCTGCATGGCGGCCATGGAAGCGTCGGCCTACGCGGACTTCAGCTCCTGCAGCCAGGCCAGCTCCTTCCAGTACAACCCGATCCGGAGCGGACCCTTCTCCAACCCGGGCTGCACTCCGCTCAGCACGGCCAGCTGCACCCTGGGAGCCCTGCGGGAGCACCAGCCCACACCTTACTCCTCAGGTAGGACGGGAGCTGCTGCTTTATTATCACGAGGGTCTACAAATAATATGATTTAAAATTAAGAGGAGGAACGAATTAGTACTGTTCATTAGGATATTTCTTTTTTTTTTTTTTTAACACAGAGAGGAAAGTTATAAAAGCTGAACATTTAGTCGTCTCCATCGTTTTCTCTCGCGTAAGCTGGCAGAGATCGCTTCTATAGAAATGAAAAACAAAAATGTAAATAAGAAAATATTCAACTGTCAACTATTTTTCTCGTTTTAGATGACCTGACAGCATATATAGTTTGAGGCCTAAATCATTTGAAATGTTTTTTTTATGTTTATTGATCCAGAATTCCTGAGAAATAAACAAGGCAAAATATTCATTTATGAACTGAGACATTTGCGTAATAAATCAGTGCATGCATGCGCCAATCTACAATAAATAAGAGGACTACGGGCGTATAATAAATATGGTAATAATAATGATAATATTATTATTAACAATAATAATAATAATATCAAACTGCAAGTTTGACAGCTTCCCGAAATTAAGCTTAACGAATCACACACACACACACACACACACACACACACACACACACACCTAACATACAACTGTTTGCGTGTAATCCATCTTAATAAATCAAATTAATTTAAGGTTTTAAACCCAACATGCATTCCGTTCGTTTTCTCCTTTGTAACGATGTAATTCTGACAGCCTCACACCTACATACATTTATTTGTATATACATTTACATTTATTAACGCTTGCTTCACGCATCGTGACATTTGTATAAGCCGCGTGAAGTTAAATAACTGAATTACATTTTAATTGCAAACAATAAAATTACGTAACGTCCACTCTTCGTTTATAAATCCGTTAAATAAACAGTCCGATTAGGCCTTTAGTAGGTTTTTAGCCTCATAATTTGAGTAATTGGGATAAATGATGTATTACGGGCCAAAAATTCACAGTGAACATAAAAACATAAAAATAGTTTTATTTATAAAATAAAATGTAAAAAGCGTGAATTAACCAGCTTTGTGAATGGACTGTTTCTCGTTAACAATTTGTAGTTACAGTATCAAATGTCACGTTTGCATTAGTCATATTTTCTAACCGTCAGTTCTGATTGGCTCGAAACTGAACGTAATTTATCAATCGGGTAATCCTCCTTCCACAGACCGGAAACTGCTGCACAAAAACAGTCTCTGGTTGCTTGACGAAAAACATCTGATTATACTTAATCGATCTGTGAAAGATTTCCTGATAACATCCTCCTTCATTTCTTTCTATTAAAAACAAACAAACAAAAAAAACCCCGATGTGGTAAATTTCATTTTAAAATGTTGGGTTTGGAAAACTAAACAAATTTATTTATTTTTCTCCTTCAGTCCCTTACAAGTTTTTCTCGGACCCCTCCGGCCTGAACGAGAAGAGGAAGCAGAGGCGCATCAGAACCACCTTCACCAGCTCCCAGCTGAAGGAGCTGGAGAGGGTGTTTGCAGAGACTCACTACCCGGACATCTACACCCGAGAGGAGCTGGCCCTGAAGATAGACCTGACCGAGGCCCGGGTACAGGTGAGAGGAGCAGCTTTAATAAAAAAAAGACTACAGACATTTTTATCTGTTTATCTATCTATCTATCTATCTATCTATCTATCTTTGGTCTAAAATCAAATTTTAATCTTACCTCTGTCTGTGTTGAACAGGTGTGGTTTCAGAACAGGCGTGCCAAGTTTCGTAAGCAGGAGCGTGCAGCCAACGCCAAAGCCAACAGCTCTGGTGGCACCTCGGGCAGCACCAGCAGCAGCAGCTCTGGAGGGAAGAAGAGCGGCGAGCTGAGATCTTCGTCAGATGACGACGAGTCCAAAGAATCCACCTGCAGCCCCACACCTGACAGCACGGCCTCTCTGCCGGGCTCGGCCAACGGGAACTTGGGCAGCCCAGCCAGCCTGAGCCCCAGCCCGGCTCCTGCCAACAGCGGCTACGCTAACACCTCCAGCTCTCCGGTTCTCCAGGGGCTGAAGCCGCCCAGCTGGTCCAGCCTGGGGCCGTCCAACCCGGCCGTGGCCCAGCCTGCCGTCCAGACTCAGGAGATTCTGAAGGCCTGGCAGCCGGCGGACAGTATGACCGGGCCCTTTGCCGGAGTCCTGTCCTCCTTCCACAGAAAACCCAACCCCGGCATCAAGACGAACCTGTTCTGAAGCACAGAGGAAGAGGAAATGAGAAACAGACATTATGTGTTCTACTGGAGCAGTGAGGAGTTTTTAGCTTTTGTTGAGAGTCAGGACTTGTCCATTCTCACACTGGCTTAGTCTGCTGTAGTTCAGCGAGGCCCTCGGTTCTTCTCTCTAAAAAACTCAAAGCTCAGAAAACAAAGTCAAAGGTCTGCTCACATTCTCTCCCCCCAAAATATTATGCAACTGCAAAACTCTCCACTTCCACCCTCAGATCAGAGCCGCTCACAAAGTTTGACAAGGATTCACTCTTCCTCAGATAAAACTAAAAGTGTGTGTCTTCATGTACAGTGTCTAAAAAGGATGTTTGTGTGTAGCTGAATCACAACCGTCACATTCCCACACTCACTGCATCGCAACAAAGCCTGCCGTGCACTCGGACATCCACGGCGATGAGCATGTCGGTCAGGTACGAGTTTAAAGCAGAAATCTAAACATCACGCTTCAGTCTCTGCTGGGGAAACAAACACACTTTTACCCTCAAGCACAACTTCCTCTAAGCCCCCCCCGACACACAGACTCCCACCAGAGAGAACAGGGTCCCCCTTAAATCCACCCCGAAATCCAATTAGGGCAGCCGGGTCCAGACCAGACACCTCCCCAGTTCATCCCCTCCTCCTTCTTTACTGTATTAAGTCCCGACTCCCCCACTCGCATCACCCCTCGAGGCTCTCTGTCCCATCCTGCCATTCTCCATCAAACAGAGGGCACTTTGTTAAAACTCAGCAAAGGAAAGAGACGGAGAACTTCAGACTTTTTCAGTTTCCTGCCTTGTTCTTCGGGTGGAAAGAGATACACAGAGCATTGTGTAGGCTACAAATCTGTCAACCTAATTATAACTGACTTGTGATGTTGGTATCATGGTGCAACTGCTGGTTTCTCACTGTTGTCGCTGACTGAAGAGTCTTTTTGATGATTTCTCCTGCTGGATTGATGGGAACAAACTCTAGTGGACTTACAACTCATCATCGCCCACTCTGACTCTTTGATCACTTCCATTAAGTCTCCAAGTACGGGATGATCTTTCTCAGAAATGCAACACGAGCTGGTCAAATGTTGCAACCGGTAGCACGGAAGTTTGTCTAATACTGACGAAATGTAATCAAAAGGTTTTATGAACATGGGCACAAATTGTCCACTTTTTTTGTGACATTTAAAATGAAGAATTCGTGTCCATGTACACAAATCCTGAAGATTAAACTTCTTCCTTTGCCGATATATAGAAAGTTGCAGACAGTTGCTGGAGTGTAATACTGTGTGTCCGATAATACCCACATTTTGTTCCCGTCGTCTCCATCTTTTTTTTTGCAAAAAAAAGCAAAAAAGTGGAGCCAGTTGTATGTTCTTCCATCTCGAACAGTTGCTTGTGTATCATCCCTGTAACATTTTGTTTCTCTGACTGTTTTCAGAGCTGATTTTCTTTAGGGGGGGGAGGGTTTACTCCGGAAATCCAGAAGGTAAAAAAAAAAAAAAAAAATGTATTTATTAATATTCTTTATTATGTCAGTGAGAAAGCCACACATTTCTTTGAACTGCTCCATGAGATTTTGTGACTGTAAATTCCGTAATTAGTAATATAAATATTAGGTAGCCTTTCTGTTTTATTTCTCTCATGTTGCTTTACAGATTTATTTCACTGCAGAGCATCTGTCTCACAGACCGACACGGAAACTATGAATCGACGGAAGCTCTAGTGAATGAGAGTTTATAGCACTACTCTGAATATTCTAATAAATCATTATGGAAGCACTATGTGACGCGTTTGATGATGTGGTTTCTTGTGTGCTTAAGAGTGTCGTGTGTAGACGTCAGGAAAACTCACTTATTTTAATTTTACCTTACTCTTTCCCTTTCCTTTAATGAAGCAGGTCTACAGCTCATAACTCTCTCATCCTGTCAGCTTTCCCTGCAGACGACAAAAAACATAAAAAGGAGTGAACCTATAAAATCAGGAAAAGATATTAGATTTTTAATTGAAAAAAAATGACATGGGTGAACATCTTACATTAACTTAACATAATCTAAACTGGAGACTACATGAATGAACAGGATACAATTGAGTGTCAGAGAAAACAACAATGGCAGAGTCTCTTTTTCACTCATGCACGCAAATACAAACACACACACGCACACAATACCAAAAACACTGGAAGGCCAAGAAAACTTGAAAAGACGTTAGATTTAACACGTCTGAACGGCACATCTACATCGTTTGGCTGTTAAAATGTTAGACACATCGTAGGAGAAAAAACAGGCTCGAGCTGCGTCACAAAGACAATCAGGAGAAGAAGAGGGGGGGCATCTTTTTCAGACATGACAAATAAAGCTGCTACAATCACATCTTTAAAGATTTCAACATATTCAGTCCCAATTATGCAACAGCACATTCATTTCTACTTTCGAGGCCTTCTCATGATGAGCTGTTGACATGGCAAAATATTTTACATCATATTTTAGTAGCAAAAGCAAATTGTGTGCTTAATCTGAGAAACAGTCTGGTGTTAAAGAAAGAGTGTCAGCTTTGTCGAGATGAATCCACGTCAGCATCTCTTACAACAACCATGAACTGGCTTTCAGTCTCAAAGGCAGAGGAGGAGGCAGGATTTAAATTAGGAACAAATACAGGCAGACTGAACACTAACGGGTAAGTCAACGCTTAGCTTAAACAACATATAAACAAACCATCGAGTAGAACTATAACGTTTCACTGAACATGACTTAGTTGTGTCATATTTTCCACAAAGTTTCCACAGTCAGCCTCTACTGACGAGTTTTATGGAGTAGCAGCACCACCTGCTGGTTAATTCAGAGAACAACAGCCCCCACACCGTCCTGAGTCCTGCATGAACCTGACTTTTCTGTTTTTAACATATTATGAAGTGCCATGTCTGCCAAATAAAATCAACAGAATAAGACAAATGTCTATAATATGTAACAGGAACAAATAGTTTCTGCAAGACAATGACAGTAACGATGGTAAATCTTCAGTAGAACAACCATTAGCTAATCTATTTGGCTATGTTAGCTAATTCCCTGAACACTGCTCCATATACACAATTTAAAATGAAATGAGCAACAGATGTGACCCATCAAACATAGGCCACATGCTGCTAAAATAAGATCTTAAATTGAAATGTACAGGGTAAAAACTTCATAATGATATTTCACTTTGGTGCAGTGTTTATTGCCTCGTGTTTTATTGCTTTATCTACTTCATTTTCTTGATCCGTTAACCAAATAGCGACTGCACCAAGACTCTGCATGTGTCAGGAAGTGTCAGAAAAACAAAGGACAGTCAGTCACTGTTGAGTCACACACCAGGGGCTCTCAGTCAGATGTTGTAGCAAGGTGAAATATGCATTTTAGCTCTAGCAGGACTGGTTTGGTTGGTTTGCTCCATATTCCCTTTATTATAAAAAAAAAAAAAAAAAACAATAAAAAAAATTAACAAACATAAAACTATAAATACATGCTGAGACACTGTGACAATAAAACAGTAGCCCAAACATCATAACAAAAGTAAAAAAACAAATTAGAGAAATGTTGCGCTGTCACCACTTCCTCTCAACCTGCATCACCGAAGCGAGGGAGTTACACTGCCTGACATCACCCTCCAGTGCTCTCTCACAGTTCCAACACACTTTCCCAAATGAGACTATTAGTGGGGAAAAACCTGAGACTCGGAGAAGAACACAGTGTTGTAAAAAAAAAAAAAACACAGGCAAGTGTGTTTTCAAGGCTCCAGTTCCCCACAAAAAACCTTCTTCTCATTTTGCTCTAATCAATTGCAATTTCCCATTTCTGAGGCATCATAACTCTGGTTCTCCTCAGTTTAGGTTTCTCAGGACAAAAAAAGGAAAACAAGCTTTAACACTAGCTTGAAGCTGCAGGTCAGAACTGACGGTACAACGCACTTGACAGCTGCTCCATACATGAGTTGTATCTCCAATTCTGTCTGACCAGAAAAACGATCCTGTCCTGCATCTTCTCACTAAAGCCGAGGGTTATGTAGTGACGCATTAAGGACTGAAATGATTCTCATTAAATAAGGCCACCTCTACACCGACACACATACAGTACATGTGAAAAGGATGGTGGTTCAACAAGTGTTTTTTTTGAAAAGTACAAATGGAGTGCAATTTCTCTCAGAAGGCACAGTCTGGCATTAATTGGCACGTTTCCAGCTCAGTTCAGTTCAGTTCAGTTCAGCTGAGATTTGGCCTCTTGGGACCTGGTGTGGTACCAGGCCAGTTTGGACCAGTCATAGACCAGTTCAATACAGTTTATTTCTGTTGCTGCTGCTGCTGCTGCTGCTGCTGCCTGAGGCTCTCCAGCAGGATTCGCTTGTGGGCTGGGTCGAGCACCCCCGCCTCCTCCAGGTCCTCCTCGGTGATGTCACTGGAAAAAACAATACAAGATCTGAGAAACATCTTTGGGTTACTATAGTTTAGTATTTTTCATTAAGGCTTATTTTTATTTTGTTTCTTTTTTGTTCAGTCGTCCAGAGTGGCTTTATGTTTCCATTTAGTTATTTTTGTTCGAAAATGTGTCATCTTAGTTTAGTTTTTATTAGTTTAATTTTAGTTTAAGTTTGTTTTTAATTATAATATGGGGGTTATTGTCAGGGGCAAGATTTAAGGAGCCCAAGAATAGGTATAACATGTGAATGCATGCACCAGAGCATGAACATTAACATGTCTGAGTGTATGTACCTGAGGAACTCCAGGTCGTCCCAGCCGTTGTGTAGAAGACCCTGCTCATACCTCTCCAGTCCCAGTCTCTGCAGCCACTCACCCACTGAAGACTCCCCAACAGACAAAGATGAGCTACTGCTGCCCCAAAGAGCCTGAACAGGGAAGATAAAAAACAGTATCAACTAAAAATTCAGTACAAGAAACTATATGCTAGCTTGGGATGGGCTCCATTTCCCTTTAGCCCAAGAAGGAAGCACTAAAACTTATAAAATATATGAGATAAGAGATGCAGAACAGGATGTAAAAAGTAGCCTGGTCATGCTCAAGTTGAAGAGTACTTCTGTGTTTGTGAGAAAACGTAACCCAAAAACCAAAATGGCCAGAGGGAAACAAGCCATAACAATAAAAAAACAACACAGCTTCACTCCCTGTAGCTGCATTAATAATCCCATTACATTTTATTCCATGATCCACTGAACTGCTCACCTCCTCAGGCATGTCCTCTGCGATACTCTCTGTGATGGGGTTTCTGGGTGGGAAGGTGCGACAGGCGTCCAGACCTAAACCCATTGGCTGCCCTCTGAGAGGCGGTGGTGCAGAAGGAGCGCGTGGAGGCTGCCCAGGAAATTCACTCTCGCTCAGCGTCTTTGCCATCTGGAGCACAGAACACGATTGGTCGTCCAACGCCCCTGGTCCTGGTCCTGGTCCTTGTCCTTGTCCTCCTCCTCCTCCTGCTCTTCTAAAACCCTCTCCGAGAGCCAGCGGGGCGGCAGGACTGGCTGCCGGGATCCTGACCTCAGCTAAGTCTGGGTAAAGAGGGCGAGGTTTGGGGAAGGGGGCCTCTGCAACCATCTCCAGGGCTCCCTTAGGGAGAGGAGGAGGGGGGAAGTCAGGAGGGGGTCGATTCAGTGTGCTTCCAACTGTTGTTCCACCACCCTGCACTCCTGTTACACAGACACCTGCATCGTCCTCTGAGGAGCCCTCCTCACTAATAGCACGGACTGGGTGCCCAGTCATGGGTCTGCGTGGGTGAGAGTGCCCTGGGCCTAGATAGGAGGGTTTGGTTCGAGCTCCAGCTGAGGGAAGAGGGGCTTTAGCTACCTGTGGGTTTGCAGAGGTAGGAGATGGGAGAAGCTCAGGTGAGAGAGCAGCTGCTGACTGGTTGGGAACGCCCTCCAGGATGTAGTAGGCGGGGTTATTGTAGCTGTTCTTGCTGATGGATGGATCACCGTCTGGTGCATCCTGTTTGGGCCTTCACAGGACAAACAAAAACAGAGCAGATGGTCGATGTTTTATTGTGTAAAAAAATCAACACATCAAAAGCGTTTCTGACAGGTTGTATTTTGTGCGTGTGTATTTGAAGGTCAGTGTGTACACAGTACATGAGTGTGTCCATACCTTGCAGCTGTTTCCTCCTTGCTGCTCCTTTCTCCCTCCTCGCTGACCTTTCCCAGCTCTCCCAGCTGTTTACGAATCACAGACGGCCTGCATCGAGAACAGGTTGGCAAGTGGTACAATACAGAGAATTTAGAAAGGGGACTGACGTGAGGCGAAGGATATAAGATGCAATAAAGGTAAAAATACAGTATAAAGCCTCCAAAATTTCACTGGAACAAAAAAACACTTCAACCGTATGAGGTTTCATCTTCATAACCATTTCAGACCAATACAGATTTGGGAGCTTTCAACATTACAAAATGAAGAATACCAAGTATAGACAATACAAAAACTTTTTCATTACAACATAATGATGGTGTTTCTGTTGAAATACATTTTTTAAAGATAGAGAAAGAGAAAGAATAAATTGAAAGAGTTGACTGTACTGACTTGACGTATTCATGTCCCACTCTGGTTACCAAAGTGGATTTCCCTTTAGGTCCGCCTGTGTCATCCTTGTCCACACTGATCCACTCTGAAATAAAACAATAAAAACAGCTGGACATGAGACAACTGACATCTTTTCTTTCCATTCTTTAATTTGTCTCAACTGCTTCATCTACATCCTCCCTCTTCTCTGGTTAGAAATACAGTCTGTGTATCACCCCGCAGTTACCATAGAGTCTCTCCCTGGTTCCCATCCTTTCAGAGGGGACTCTGACCCTCATGGACCCCCTGATATTTCCTGTCTCCTCGCCGCGGTGGGACAGGTAGGTGTGGAACTGCTGTGCTGTGCTACCGATCATAGACTTCAGAGCCAACACACACTCTCCTAGCAGGAAAAGCACACACATAGTTGTTTGTCAGACTAAAAGAAGCGTAAAAGCTTTGCATGGATGGCCAAGGCAAAAACACAAAACACTCTCTTTATACCGTAGGACTCATATCCATCCAGGGATTTCACTGTTAGCAGCAGGTGTTGGTCCTGCAGGTACTCGATCTCAGAGAGAAGAGGTTTGAGCGTCGTTAGCTGCTTGTTGGACCAGCCCACACGCAGGAAGTTGACGTTGTCGCTGCTTTGACTGTCGTTCTCATAACTCTTCTTAAACTCTGCAGATGAGAGACAGAGAGATACAAATGCAGGGCGGGGTGGACGGGAGGGAGGACAAAGGGAACGAGGTGGGGTAGGAGAGGAGGGAAGAAGAGGAGGGAGATGTTTCTATTGCAATTCATTCAAAAGTACAGAGTGGACAGGAGGTGGGCGTGCAGCACAGGTCAACAATGGATTCTAGCTTAAAGGTATACTGACTGCCTGAGATTGGGAGGGAGGGAGAGAGATACGAAAAGAAGAAACAGATACAGTTTTATTACATCCACCACGTCTGTGCTGTAACTCCTGGTGGATTTTGGTGGATGTTGATCTCACCTTCCAGACAAGTGGAGTAGAATTCGATGAAGAACTTGGTTCTGCTCGCCGTCTTCACTATAGCCTCGATGCTCTCAAACTCAATGTAGGCCTGCTCTGAAGACTTTGGTAGACCTAAACAGAAACAGGTGGAGGCAGAGACGGGTGGAAAGAGAGAGAGATAATATCTGAGTAGGTGGCGATGAATAGCACATACAAAGGACGGAAACAGAGTTGGTAATTTACTTGTAAATGTGACATTTTGCAGTATGAATGAACACAGAGAATGAGTAACAGGCTGATGTTTTTATTCCTCTCTGTTCAGCTCAACTCTATTTCTGGTTTCTGTTCAGCTGTGAGTCACTGACCAGACTACAGGAGTACATCACAAACTGTCCAGATTTGAGTTGGAAAAAAAAACAGGTCATCATTAAGTTTCTTGAATCCTGCGCAGAGTTGCTCTATTTTGAAAATGAGCCATTATGGTCAAATCATGTGGTCTACCTGCAGCCTGAGAAAGAGCCAGAACTGAAGGAAAGGAGCACGAGTCAGAGCAGGAAGGGAAAATAAACAAAGTGAACAAAGGAAGTATTTTCTGAAGAGTTTAAGTTAATCTATTTGTACCTTTCTTGGAGACAAACTGGGAGGTCACCCCCACCTCGAAGGTAGCAAACACAGGGGAATGATCGCTGGTCACTATATCATCTGTACAGCCTGAAAAAAACAACGGCATATATTTAAGTCTAGTTGTTGATCAATCACATTAATTGAAGTATAAGCAACACGTAGAGGTTTATGCTAGGTGAAGCACAAATGTCTCACCATAGGAGTTGCAGACAATGTGTGTTTCTGGGTACGACTTCCACAGGATCCTGTCACACCAGGATGGAACATTAGTCCTCATCTGTGACGGACAGAGAAGAAAAAATACACAGAATTATCAGGTCGACTCACAAAAAGAGGAAATAAAGTGATGTTCTGATGTGAGTTAAATAAACAATATACCCCTGTGGCCTTCTGCTTCTGCCAGACATACGTGTCCCTTGAGCCACGTTCATACCGGTAGGTGGGTGGGAAAGAGATCTCTTCCTCCGCTGCAAGCAAGCAGAGATTCACTCAAATGTGAGAGCTTGTAGCTGGTTAAGTGTTAAGCTGTAAAGCATTTAATGATCTCAGTACATCTAAATGAGACATTTATTTGAGACAGCACCAGAAAGAAGTCAGCAGAAAAAGTTGACCGATTGGTTGCATTAAACCATGAACATACATCATGGCAGATTGCCTTTTCCCTCTCTTGTTAAAACATTTTCAGTATTTCTGATACACCGTGGCTGATGAGAGCAGTTTTCCATGTTAGCAGGCTGTATTTAAAGTCAATGTCATCTGATATTAGCTCAAGAGAAAGCTCTCACAGTTTCTCACAATTCCTAAAAGGGTGAGAGACTGAATTCGGCTCATTTTAGAGTCTTCAAGCATTTATCTTTCTGCAGTGATGCAAAAATAAATAAATACATAAACTGATTGATTTGCCACTTTTCCTGTGTAGCCATCAAAACATGCTTTGAGTCATTTTAAGTGAAGTAACCTTCTGTTAATGTTGAGATATTTTAACTATCAATTGAAGCATAACCTGCTTTTACTTACAAACACCTCAGGAGGATCTATTTCATTGTGCACAGGTAATCGAGGTAAACAACAGTCTGGTGTAAACACAGGCATACTGACCGAAACGTAAAAAGACTTTGTTCTTCTCCCTCTCCAGGTTGAGCTGGTCCACCTTCAGCAGAGGATCAAACTCCTTCCTGTTAATGTAGTTTAAAATCTCCTGCAGACACAAATGAGACAGGATTACAAAATAAGGCGTCATCCAAGTCTGCTGTGATTCATCACTCTGTGCAAATCTGTGTGTATCGTCTGCTTCACCTGTATGTCCATATCCAGCCTGTAGTTGAGGTCTCCCAGCCAGAAGAGGTGTGTAAAGCGCAGCGAGATGTCGAAGGAGCTCAGCTGTTTATCTCCTAGCGACAGCAGGCGTAGGATGTCTAGGTAGTTCTGGTTCCTCCTGTAAGAGTCAAAGGTTACATGTGTCACAGGAAAGAGCAGTGTGTACGATGTCTTTTAAAAAAAATGTGTCTGTCCCCACAAAGTACTGTAGGATGTAATGTAAAACCTGAAAAAAACAAGGATGTAGGATTGTGGCAGGTACCTGGCAATCTTCTCATTCCCTGATGTCAAGTGACAATTCACAAAGCCAAACGACGTCCCGTTGAACATGAAGGACACACCCACAGCTCCTTTGTTACCTAGGGAACCATCAAAACAGACATACAAACAAAAAATATTACAATAATTGGCAGTAATTGCGTAATGACGCATTACTTTATTGCGAAAGAGCAAAAAACATTAACACATTTTGATCCTGTCCATCTTAAGTTTAGGAAAAATTTAAATCGAGTGTCATTCTCTTATTCATAAAGTTTGGGAATTAAACGTCAAGGTTGCTTTAAAAGTTTACAGAGCTTACATGAATCATGGAGTTCTGATCAGACAAAAAAACAGATGTTTAACTTTTAATTTGAGTCCAAACCGCAAGAGTTGCACTAATAAAATCATAATAACCCCTTGAATTCCTCCTTTGTTAACAGAAAACTTTGGTGTTTTTTGTGCCGATATTTCATTTTGCATATTTTCCTCTTGATTTCACCAGGAAGTTTAGCATGTGACAGAAGATTACAGACTGAAGTACAATTGTTACCCAGTGTATTGGCAATGCCCGTCTTGACACTGGACATCCCCACGTGGCTGATCCGGTTCTCATGTTCGGGTTTCACCAACACAGCAATTTTTATGTTCCACAGAGTCTGCACTGCGATCTGCGACCAACAACAAAAGACAATGAGGAACCTATCATTTTAATTTCTGTGCTGTACAAGCCCTGTCTTTTTTCATATCCAGTTTTCAACCTTCTCAAACATGTCATCTTGAATATTTCTTCTCTGTCATGACTTCAATGATAGTAAGAATAACGTGAACAAAGATTGTGATATGTAGCATAATGCTTTGTTCATTTAAAATCTCTAGTTATTATAATCTTTGTTTCAGGCTGTTTTCCTCACCGGTTTATAATCCAGTTCTGTCTGTTCTTTCAGCATGGCACGTAGCGACTCCACCCACTCCCGATCACACACAGAGTTTTCTTGGCTTCCAAATACATAAAGATCGTGAGGGATGGTGACGGTCATCTCGTCCAGGGTCTTCCCGAGGCCGCGACACAACACCCATGAGGCCACAGACTTAGGTGAAGGCACTGAGCCTGCAGACAAAGACCAAAATGGAAAATTATGATGTTTGTTACTATTCAATGCAGCTTATGATAACTATGATACAACAATATGTGTTGCTATTAAAACAGCTCATGTTGAAGAAACATAAATCTAAAGACACTAAAAATGATGTGTGTGTGGGCGTCTTACCCATATTCCAGGTGCCTATGAAGATGGAGATCATGTCTGGCTCGTCTTGGTTGGAATGTTTGTTCTTCATCAGCTGCAGCAGCTGGCAAAATGCCTCCCGCTTCTGAAACACACACAACAAACACACACAACAGTGAGTGGAGGTCGCCACAAAAGGGCACCAACAGTCAGTGTGTATCTGTGCCTTCACGAAACCTTAAACAATTTGAATGACTGTAAGTTTATTTCTTATTTACAGACAACTGTCTTCACTATTTTCTATCACATTTTCTAAATAGAGAAATAATATCTAAAAGGACAGACAGAAATAATTTGAGATTCAAATTAGGAAGAGTCTCAGATGAAACCAGGCAAATCCTGGACATGTTATCGTCCTTCGTCTGATTTTGAATAAACAAATAATGTTGAAAGATGAGAGCACTTCCTTGTCAGTTTGAATATGAATATGTGTTTGCATGATTGACTTTCTGAAAAAATGTGCTTTCTCACATCCACAAATGAATGTTTGAGGCAGCGTGTGAGCGTGTGTGCAAACCTTGGCACTAGCAAAGATGAAGTCTTTCCTCTGGCTCTTGTCCTTCTCCTTCTCAAAAACAATGCCCAGTTTATTCTGCACCCGCTGAGACTTTATCAGCTGACGGACTGAGACAGACAAATAGGCAGACAGACAGGAGACAGAAGGTCAGAGAGCGGGAGAGGCAGACAAAGGCAGGGAGGGATAGCAAGGTCAAGGAATAGATTGCGAGAAGAAGGTTTAAGGTAAAGAAAGAAGGAGAGCAATGAAAAAAGGAAACAGGAGAAAAAAAACATATGTGGATTTAAATCCGCTTTCAGTTTTTTATGTCTTTACCTCACCTGTGTCTCAAAACAAATACCATCAAGAATCGTCCATTAACATCACAAAAAAGTATTATAATTTTTCAACATAAAACATCAGTAAAGACACTCTTTATCACAGAATAGGGCAATTATTTAATGAATGTGGCTGTTGTTAAGGCTGCCATCTACAAACTAAACTGGTCACAAGACGATCTGAGTGACTCACTATATCTGTTCAACAGATTCTGTTCGAAAAGTTCTCGGGGGAAACACTGATCAATCATCACACTGTTCAGAAGACACCATGTTTTATTATGTATGGAGTGTTTGAGTAATCCTCACTTTTGTCATGTGTGAAGGTCGTCCAGTCCTCTTGGCTGTCCTTCACCTTCTTCATCACAACCAGTCGTCCTCCCTCCACATCAACAGACAGAGTGTACTTCTGACTCTTTCCTATCTTTGTCAGCTCTGTCAGGTAAACATCCAGCTTTACCTGCAGCGGCGCAGAGGAGGAGGGGATTGAACGAACAAACACACAGAAACTGGGGTTGCTTGTTGTGCATTTACAAACAATTACGTGTCTTTTCAAATCATATCAACTCTTGACACCACCAGGGGTCTCCAAAGTGAAAGTAGTGGGCTTGTCAGCACTCTCTCCATGTTTTTTCTATCACATACAAAGCAAACTTGCTGCTTCTATGACATTAAGAGAGTGTGAAATCGAAAACAAATATATACAGTCAGTTCACAAATTTCTGTTAATCATATACTTAAGGAGTATTCTGAAAGATCACTGAGAGGTTGAGACCTTTGTACTTGAATCCAAAGGGCTTGCTATCAGAGACATACAACTCATTATTTCTCAGATGAAAAATGTGAACCAGAAAACAGAAATGTGTTCTGACTGTGAGTTATATATCATATAAGACCTCAACAGAGTCTGTTCATGTATCAGTGGGCGATTCAGGTGCCACATCTTAAACCCATCTCCTCATCATAACAACATTTTCTGTTCCTGTGCAACAGGAAGCTGCTGAAAGGAGGTCGCCACAGAGGATGCAGACTTGGCTAATGTTTCAAATCGTTCACCTCTTCTTCCTTCTCTGTCTCACATTTTTCCCAACATGTTACCAGTGATTATAATCCCTCAATTAACCTCTTTCTCCCTACTCTGAATCTCTCACCTTCAAATACTGATTTCTTTTCCTTTTTTTTCGCTCCCACTCAACACAGCTTCCTTCCTATGTCTATAAGTTCTGTTGTCAGGACACTTTCAAAATAAAACAACTCTAATCTTACGAGGACTAGTCAAAATTTCTGTAATACACAATGTATAAGATACTCATTGTATGCGTCAATCTGATACCAAACGTGATTCATAACATATACCATGAAAAAGCCACTGATGATGCAACAGGAAGTGCATTTCATTACAACATTCTTTAGTCCTACATCTGCTGACAAACCTCCTGCAGTGTGGTGACAAACATATGACCTCACAGCCTGTTTTAACTGTAACTCAAGTTCAGCTTGTCTTCTGTGAAACGAAACCAGCATCGTAGCATTTCATGAATCGAATCTGGACATTCTGCAACATCAACACTATTCCTGTCATAAAAAAGGAAGAATGAAAATCTTAAGATCTGATTACAAGTCTTATTATTATAAGACTTTTTTAGCTGAAGATTAGCTGAATGATTAAACTTGCAGGACTCGCTAAACATTAACAATGTTGGCACTGTGTGTCTTTCCGCTACTCAGTGGTTGTAACTATGATGACTTTTGCCTACTGTGAAATCATGTGCCTAGCCTCTACTGAGCTACTTAAGTTATCTGGGGAAAATTAATTTTATTTTTTCTAATTGCCAAATAGATGGCAGAAAACCAAAACATAGCAGTGTGAGGTTTTTCCCCAATATCATATAGCCTTAATGCATACCTAAAATGTATTATATAGTAGAGCTAGATTTTGCCTTTGAGACAAGCTAGTGTCTTACATGTGACTGTATGTGTGCACTCTGATAATTGCTTAAATGCACATATTTCTCATGTTTCTCTTTCCTGATTAGTTTAATTTGATGCACTTCCTGTAAAGACCACAAGCTAGGAACAGATGATATCATCACTAACTCCTTAGTACCGACCTCACATCCCCTTGCAGAGTGACAACCACAAATAAAATGTGAGTTTGTGTGCATGTGGGGGGATGTAGATACATACCTCAAAGGCCTGCACAGGGATGGCTTTACTATGACGCATGGAGAGAGGTGGAGGGGAGCATGGAGAGGATAAACTCATGTCCTGGAGAGCTTTCAGAGCCTGAGGGGACAAAGAGAGAAAAACAATGAAAAAGGAAGATGGAGAGAGAAGTAGCAAAACACAAACACACACACACACACCCTCAGATAGAGAGACACACACACACACACACACACACACACACACACAAACAGATAAAATGTATTATTTTCAGCTTCAGTGTCGGTGTCAACAAGGAAACGGTTCCCCATTTTTCTGGAATTGATCCAACAGGAGCAGAGAAGGTGGAGCCTATGACATCACATGAGTTAAGACATGCAGCTTGATGACACGGAGGCCATTTCCTTCCCAGGCAGCTAAAGCCCCTCCTTAAAAAATGATGTCCGAGTAGAAATGGTTTGACTTGTTAACATGGCAGAGGTGGTCAGACTGTACTTGCAAATTAGGGATAAAAGCAAAAAGCCTAATGGAGGGGGTTAACTGTGCTGGAACAATAATGTTAGGTATGGCTACTCTCAGCTCTAAATACTTCCCTGTTGTGACCTACATGACACTCCCCCTCTCACAATATTGCAGCTTATGCAAATGTTATTTAACTGCTTGTCTCTACAGCTGGAAAAATGGCTGCTCTGTTCAAAATTGTCACAAAATCCACCCCCATTCCTTCTTTTACCGTATGTTGTGTGTCAAGGCAGCAAAGAGAAAAGGGTCTCTCTTTCTCACTTCATCAAACACACACACACCAGCCTCGACTCTTCATGCTGGGCTACGCATGCAGCCAGCAGGGCCTCTGGACAGATGATCCATCATATGGGGAGGGTTATCTAAACTAACCACCTCTGACCAGCAGCTGTCTGTGTGTGTGTGTGACTTGGAGAGGGAGCAGGAGTGATCATGTGTGAGGGTGCGTGCCTACACATGACTGAATATATGCCTGTACCTTCTTCTCTATGGAGGACAGCAGGTCTTTGAGAATTGCCAGCTTGGTCACAAGGTTCTCCAACTCCTGGTCTCCACCCTGATTCACTGACTGATGGAGAAAATAAACAGACAATTAAAACCTGTGTGAGCTGCGCCATTAAAAAAAAAACAAAAACAAAAAAACAGGAAGCAAGTAAGATAGAAAGAAAGTGATTTAATGTTTTATGGTCTGCTCATAAACATCTCACGTAAATATCATCAAGTGTGTGACATATCATGGCCTAACTGTTGTAAGAACTTCACCAATAAGGCACATGCACATTCAGCTTACTACACAGACAGACACAAACTACTCTGTGTGAGTGTTTCCTTGTGATACAAGAACAGCATGTGTATGACTGTAGTGTGACTGAGTCCAATTCAGCTGTCCTAAGAAGACCCTGGAGAGAAAAAAAACCTTTCTTTTTGTGAGTGTGTGTATGTGTGTGTGTTTGGGTTTGTATGTGACCGCCTCATGTGACTAGTCTATGTGCATGCGTCTATAGTTTCCACTATGTGTTAAAGCCATTAAGGCTCCTTTCCAAAAAGTCTCTCTTCCTGTTTTTTCATGAACTTGTTATTGAATCTCTTTCACATATTCTGATTGGCTGCTCTGTACACAAGGCGAACACCAAACTGATGACATTAGACATTATGTCACATATTCCATCATCCGTGAAGCTGATTTAATATCCTCATGTGACAAACATAACTTTCAAAGTGAGCAATACTAGAAGTGATGAGCTGTCAAATCTGACAACAAATAGACTAAAGGAGTTAAAGTTAAAACTTTTTGCTACCAATGGGAAGACAGGAATGCCTCCATCGCTTCCACTCTAACTAAGCTGATACACACGCACATACAAAGAAGCAAAGATGTTTACCTGTTGGATCATCTTGGAGACCATGAAAGCACTCTGCTGATCAAAGACTTTAGACAAGATCTCCAGACCAGAGAGAACTTTATCCACCTCCCTGTTTGGGGAAACAAAGACAGATCCACAACTTCATTATCTCAAAGCTTAAAAATCCTTCTTAGGTCTCTTCATTTGAACTTTTTTAAGAAAAACTACACATTTAGGGGCTACACATTGAACAACAGATGGTTAATAATCATGTGATTCTGTTATTTTTGTGAAAATGTCTAATTCAAGCATGTTTTTAATTCAAGTTTATTTATTGTCGGTGATTCAATGTGAAACATGTTACCAAAACAAGAGATGAGGTGAGGACGCAGGCAGCTCTGTTAGCTCTAAATCCTTCTGCTGGATATGTGCCTCGACAGGTGAGATGCTGCGTCCTTCTTACCCATTAAGGCGTTTGCAGGAGGCCACTAGTGTCTTGTTGAGGTGAGGCAGGGCGCACGCTCCCTGTTTGACCGCTTCAAGGTCCAGAGCGTAGCTGCCCTTCAGGTACTCGTGGGAGATGGTGCTGAGGCCGTTAGCTGCTGGTGCACTAAAACACATTCAAATAAAGTCCAGTTACGATTTATAACCATGTTCACTTAATGCAGTTAATTCCACAACATGAGAATACATTTTATAATAGAAAGAAACTACAAGTAACAGAATTATTGTAATACTATAATCTTTAATTTGTCCATGATTTCAGATTTAAAGTCCTGCCTAAACCTCTTTAGGACTCAGTCATGTGTTGTTTTATTGTTTGTTATATTCTTGTTTCCTCTCTCACACGTAAGTATTTAAAGTTTGAGCTGATACAGCACTGCATTCGTACAGTCAGAATTTTTTGGAATCACACACTTTCCTATTAAGACAGAGAGCTGACTTACGTCTACCCTGCCAGCCTCAAAGCACACGCAGTCACTCAACGATGTGAGCCAGCAGGATGCCCCCAGCCCCCTACACACTGGCCAACAACTACTCTTCTACAACTTGCAAAGAGTTTTGTAATGTTTAACACGACACCATTTCTTTCTGATACAAACATTAAAAAAAGGTAAAGAAAGAAAAGCAGCTTCCTTTTTTGGTTTTACTTTGTGGTGTAGAAACGCAGCTGACGGATAATTCAGCTGTTTGCAGTTTTTTGTTTATCTCGCAGCCGATACAGCACTTTTATTGGGGCCATATAAAAAACTCCTTTTGGTGTAACTTGTTCTTCAAAGTTAAGTTTCCTGCACTAAGCATTATTTCTTACATGTAAAGTCTGCAAAATGGTGCAGTGAAAAGGTAATGTCTTGTGAATCTAATGAAACCAAAGTGTCATGGCTGATACCCATGGCTGATTCTACACTTTTTTCCATGATCACTTGACAAACAAGGACCACAGTGACTGATAGGAGGATGCTGCTTTATTGATTTCGCCTACAGTTGACACTGTGACAAAGGTTACTGCAACACATTCATTTTGTTTACCTCTTTCATCTCTTCTGGCAAAACTCTACCTTTAGTCAGTTAGTTACATCTTATTAAAAATGTTTTGACAAAAATGCAGCCACCTAACTCATTTCACTACAGTCTGACCTTTGTTCATTAATATGCAAAGATATGAGCAGCCCACACACACATGTGCGTGCACAGACAAACTATACCCCCCACTTCATCAAAGCCTTGCATCATCTGTGTCCGATGTGGCTTTCAACAGGATGTGGCTTTCCCTCATTATGCAGAGAGAGGAGGGCTCACAGGGAGAGCAGAGGATATTAGTGTGTGTGTGTGTGTGTGTGTGTGTGTGTGTGTGTGTGTGTGTGTGTGTGTGTGTGTGTGTCTGCTAATAAACATGCAAGTTTGTGTTTGACATAAATACGTTGCATTGTTTACTGTAGATATGACAGAAACAATAAATGTGAGTGTGTGTACGTGTTTGTTTGCTCTTATAATCAACAGCCCTTTTCACACAGAGACGCATTATAGCTGCAACGAAGGGTTCACCTTTACTCCGCCTTATTTTGTTCACACTGAACCATAGCAGCTCAAAGCCGCTCCAGTGTCATTTCATACAGCACACTGGCACTGCTGAACCAAAAGAGGCGTGACGGTACACATGACGTTGTCATCCGTGTGTTTTTTCGTTTACATTTTTCTCCGGTTTGCACCTGTTAATGTATCAGTTGACAGTTTCTAAATCATATGGATGGAGTTGTAATGTGTTGTGATTGAGATCCTGACCCACCATGCATTGTGGAAAGTGACAAAGTTACGTTTTTTGCTCAAAAATACATAATAACATAATCGCCATCAGTAAATACAGGACGGTGTCTGACTCTCTCACTCGCAGGGGGGATGCTGTTTTCTGGGGGATAGTTCACTGAAGTCTCTGTCAACACAAGTTGCCAGAGACAGTAACTACAACAACACAATAGTGGAAGGTGACAAAGACACAGTGAGTTAAAGTTTTTTGCTCTAAATTGTGTCACATAATCACAGCCATTCAACTGCGGGAGCCGCCTGCCTCTGCTGCCGGGGACAGATGCTGTTTTTCGGGCAAAAATGTGACAAAGAGTCGGTAGAACAGACAGGATGACAGAGGCTTTTTCCACGTGTGGATGCAGTAATTTTCTCCACATAAAAGTTGCCAAAGACACTACCAGTTACCACATTACTGTTGTTTGGTCCTTTAACGAAGGATCTGTTTAGCTGTCAGACTGTGAACACCATCAGACCGACACACTCGCCTCCGGCTTTTCCATTCACACAGATGGCGGCTCACCTCCTCTGCAGCTCTGATACTACTCTAGAGGTGGATTAGAGCCACAGAGAAACTGTCCCCCCTCTCCACATCTGTAACTTTCACATAGACAGCGAGGCGGAGTATCGGCGCATGATTCCCACAAGAAAGGGCAGTGTGAATGGGGCTAATGATACCTCAGCTCACTATTTTTGTGACCAGAGCTGACATCATTGCATTCACATTGAGGCAACATCCTTCCTGTGTGTGTGTGTGTGTGTGTGTTGCTGTGGTTTGCTTGTGTGTGTTTTCAGCATGAGCATGGTTAATATGTTGGTTAAGAATTGCTGCAGGTCATCTGTGATTTCTCAGCGCTCACATATTATTATTGCACACTGGACACAATAAAATGAATCCTAATATAGACTTTGTACCTCTCTGTGGGTGTGTCTGGTCCAGGGGGAGTGGAGGTGGAGGCAGAGCGCGGGGGGAGGGGTGGCTTCTCATCCTCCCCATCTACCAATCATAGATAAGAAGAGTTAACATGTGACAAAAAGGCGACAAACACAGAGTACGCAGTAGAGAGAAGTCCCACCCCTTCTGGTGTGCCACACTGGGATTTCTGAAAAACTTTGTACAGTAGTCAACGGTGAGAGTCAAATAAATGTTTTTTCTTGTATGAATTGTGTCATGAACTACACATATGATGTTTATAAAGTATCATTTAGTTTTGTGTGAAACTGCTCAGTGGACTACATCGTCTTGCTCAATATTCGTCACGAAAACCAACATGGCCGTCACCTCACGGGCTCAAAAAGTCTGGCCATATTGACAGTAATTTCTGTGAGCTCGCTAATATACTGGACCGGCTGTATGAGGTTTCGGTTATGGGTTTTGGTGAGCATAAAATGACACAACATCACTTATATGGCTGTTGGGTGTCTTTCTTATGACAAACAACTGACTTGCTCAAATTGAAAAAATCTATATTTTAAATTGATAAACATCATATGTGTAATTCATGGCACAATTCCAACTGTATCAAAACATTATTTATCTCTCGCCATACATATCTTTTCTGAGATCATCGTAGTCCACCAGAAGGAGCACGACTTTGCCTCTCTATCACGCCTGTATAAGCTCTAGAGCTACCTGAGTAGTCTCTGTCATCACTGATGGCTGTTTCCTCTCTGTCCACAGTGTAAAGCAGAGTGGTGACCAGACCCTGGCTGGGCTGCAGGTACAACGACACCAACTCTGGTAACGTCTTAAACCGCTTTGGCTGCACGCCCTGGGATGTCTGAGAGGAAGAGAGAGGAGGACAATCAAGGAGGAAGAGATGCAAGGAGAGAAGGAAAGTTATTTTCTACATGGTATGAACATAACAATTTGTTGGCTACAAGTACATCTTAGTGAAATCTCTGGTGGCCTCTATTGTTCCACATTTAATGTTGTGTAAGCAAATATGACACGGTAGTCTAAATATAATTCAAACCAGGAAGAACTGTTTTGGTAAACATTGCTGTCAAACATACTCAGCTCCAGGAAGCCAAATTAGACTTATAGCCTCTCTTCAATGTCACAGTTAAGACCCCAAAAATCACACAGCAGGGACACAGATGTCTGTGATGTGGCCACACGATAGTCTGAAGCACCATGATGTCGGGGGTGTATGTGTATGAGAGACAGAGCGTGTGTGTGTAGTGGGGACTTCACAGCTGTTGGGCACAAAGAGGCTGCTGTTGGTGTGTGTCGGTGTGTGTGCGAGAGAGTGAGCTCAGAGCCAACAAAAGCATCTCTGCCTGCCAGCTGCTACTGAAGCAAATACAGTTTTTGCTGCACACATGCACACACTTTTAACCTCCGTGGAGTGTGTGGGTGTATGGGTGAGAGTGTGTGTCTCCTCTCTGTACCTGAACAGCCAGAAATCCTTCATCATCTGGGAGGATTCTGTATGTGTGGACATGCTTCTGAAACCTGCAGAGGAAGAAAGAAACAGAGAGAGGAGAGGAAAGAATAACACCAAAGAGAAAGAGAGGTGGAGAAAATGGCGTGAAAAAGAGGGAGAGAAGAAGAAGAAACAGCTTTTAGGCTATTGTTCAACAAAAAATAACACTTCACAGTCACACTCTTGTATTTGACCTCAGTGGACAGGGGTGTGTGTGTGTGTGTATGTATGAGAGCAAGGGGGATTTAGACGCTGGAGAGAGCTTCAACCTGTTGCTGTCTGTCACAGTTGTGAGCGGGCTTTATCCTTACAGTAGCATGATACAGTAGAGCAGAACAGACCTGAACCTGCTGTTTATACATTGTGAAGTCACAGTGATAGCATTGAGTAGAGAAACAACATAAAAGCACCATCATTTGTAAGATTACAAATCAAAAGAAAATGATCCAGTCTGGTATTTCTTCAGGTCAACAGCTGTGTATCAAACTCCAGAGTCTGAATAGCATTTCTGATTGAACCACAAGCTTTTATTTTGTATCAGCCAATCGCAGATCAATGCTCTGACATTGTGATTGCACTGCCATGACTACATGCCTGCAGCCACAAGCTGGAGCTGAATGATTTTCATGTCTGCTCAGTGGACCGGAAACGAAAGGTTCAATTTGCCAAGCAAATGCTGTGGTTTATGTCTGTTGGTGTGTGTGCTGTGTTTGTGTGTCATGACCGTGCGTCTTTTTAGAAGCGTGGGTGTTAGAGCATTGTAGCCTATGAAAAATACTTCACGCTTTTACTTCTGCTTATGCTGTGGTTATTTACAGTATGCATGTGTGTGTACACTGTACAAACTGAGGGAGGGATAAATCCATGTCGGGAATTCATCCTGCCCTGTCCGCTCAGCTGTTTGTCCGGTCTTTCCAGGTCAGTGTCCAACAGGAACCAAAACATGGACTGGATTAAAATATAAGGGTTTTTAACAACAAACTGCAAGAGGATTATTTCTTTTCATCCCAAATAACAGATGGACTGAATTAACTTCATAGGAAGATATAAAAGTTTCTGTTGAGCATAAGTGACACATTTAAACTTTTTAACTGGTGATGTTACTCATGCCCCTGTCAGACTGACACAGTAACATGGACTAAACCTGCATTTGTTTTCTGTCTTAAAGGGGAATTCGAGTATTTTTACACCTGCCCCTATATTTGTTATATATTTTTATATTTTGTTGGAATGACATCATAATCCACTAAAAGTGCTTGTTTTTGCCACTGACAAGCTGAAGTTGTTATTCTAAGTGTCTGACATCATAACGGAAACAGTTCCTACAAGGCTAGACCTTTTTTTAAAATAATAAGATCCTTTCTGGAGCTCATTCCAGTAGAAGACAGCCAGCTGAGCAATCTGCTGGACCAATTCCAAGACTTTTGGTAAGTGTGAATCATTTTCACATCAAAACATGTAGATATAGGTCACAGGTCTCTTTAATGGTTAAAGCAGGTCATCACACCTGGCTTCATGACCTTAATCCTGACAAGAGCTCATCATGGGTCAGACAAAAGTGTTAACCAACTGTGACGTCACCCGTTGGTTCGTGGACTATCATTTTGAAGCCTCGAGTTAAGCATTATGGCCGTAGCCATGTTGGCTTTTTTCGAGCCAGAAGTGAACATATTTGGATGAAAGGGTGGAGGAGGACGTGGTAGCAACTTGTCAATCACAAGGTAGCCCTGCTTTATCATCTATTTTTCTCCAAATGGGACCATAATTTACCAAATAAACATCCTGCTGTGTAGAGGAAGACTTGAAACTAGCAATTGAGACCATAAACTTGTTAGGAAACTGTTTACTGAGCTAGCAAATCAAGTCTTATAAGATTACATACAATCAGACTTCTTTTTGAGACCAGTTTAGTCGTCCTCTGCTGGCTATGACAAAGAACGCAGATTTAACCCATTAAGACCATTTAAACTGTTTTCCAAAACCTACGGCATTGTTTGAAAATACCTCCTAAAAGGGGTTTTCTGAGAAGCTTGACAGAATTGTCAACGTTCACTAAAAAATGTATTTCTCAACCTCTGATACAAAAAAATATTTCTTATTTTGGCATTCTTGCCTTTATTTGACATCACACAGAGGAGGCAGGGAAAGAAATGCAACTAAGGTCCTGGTACAGATGTAGATCCAAAGTGTCAGAGTTAGAAATATGGGACTTGGCCAGATAAACCACGAGGACACTGAGAACAGAAGTTCCCCTTTTGTAATTGATTTACACAGCACATTTATCAGAATGTTGCCAATAATAGTTCCATATATCATGTCTCCAGCTGTGGGTTACACTAAGAGTATAAACTTGCTAAATATTCACACCTGCCTTTCAATGTGCAGCAGTAAACACAGTGAGTGTGATGAACTGTTTTTGTCTATTTGGCCTCTGAAACCATCTCCACATTCAATCCCATCACATTAGAAACACAGTGTATTGTAGGTCCAGAGACACAGAATCCATACAGAGGAGTTACTGCAGTGTACAGGAGTGTGTGTTTGTGTGTGTGTGTGTGTTTTTGCCTTCCTGTTGGCAGCAGATGAGATTCTCTGCGGGTCTGTGGGGTAAATACTATTGTTTCAGTAGCAGCAAAGTTATAACAGGGGGAGGGAGACAGAAGGCAAGAGGTTTATTATGGGATAGATGTAGCCCCAAAGCATACAGTGTGTATTGTGTGTGTGTGTGTGTGTGTGTGTGTGTGTGTGTGTGTGTGTGTGTGTTGTCAACAATAGCCTATGTTGAGGGTAATGACTGCCACATTGACTCCCTCTGTCCTGTTGGCTTTGAGAGTCACCACCTCTTCCTCTGTCACATCCACTCTTCATTGCCTACAAGTGCAGCAGGTCAGTCGAGTACATGCATTGACAGTGAACAAGCACTGTAAACTGTCTGAGCATCAACAAACTCCACTGACTGGCTATAATGATTATCTCAAATGTTCTACATAATCAAAATGTTACTGGTGGCGCAGTCATCTTATTCTTGTGCACGACACACAAGATACTAAAAGCACAAAAATGTAAGGGAATTTTAGTACACTGACGAGATTAATCCAGGTAAAAGAAACAACTCCCTATTTTTTAACCGTATCTTTATCAGAAATAATACCAAGGTAAAGAGAAGCAGGGATGAGGTTCATGGGGAGTTGTTAGCTTTATGACTGTTATCATAAGGATGTAACAAGGGCTTCACATTTTCTACATTAAAGGTGAAGTTCAATCAAAAATGAAAATTCAGTCATTATCTACTCAGCCCCATGACGATGGAAAGTTAGGAGAAGTTTCGTAGTCCACAAAACATTAATGGAGCTTCAAAGCGAAACAGTGTTGAAAACTGAAGTAGATGGGGAATGTCAAAAAAAAACACAACCTGAAGAAACCATAAAATGGCTACATACAGCATAATCTTAGTCTCCAGAAGCCTCAAGATCCCAAATTGATTTGAAAAGACGTTATTTCCATTCTCAACATACAGTTGAGCTCATGCAACCACTTTAGACAGGGTGCATGCTAACGCTTTTAGTTCTGCTGTTAGTGAAGATTCTGGCTTTAAAAAGGGTGTAAATAATGGCTTCTTAAATCGATTTAGGATCTCCAGAGACTTGGATTACACTGGACGAGCTGTATGGAACCCTCTTAGGGTTTTTTTCTGTTGTTTTTTTTACATTTCAAAACAGGTCCCCATCTACTTCAATTGTTTTGGAGAATGGTGCAACGCAGTTTTGCTGTGAAGCTCCTGAAATGTTTTGTGGACTATTAAACTTTATCCAGCTTTCCATCAGCATGAGGGTGAGATGATAATGACTGAATTTTCATTTCTGGGTGAACGTATCCTTTAAGTTTCCACACCATTGCAAATCCTTCAAGCATTTAAATGTAATTGCAAAAAACAATGCAAGGAAGAGACTGTAGCTGTAAAAACCTGGTGAGGAATGTTTTCAGTCACATGCAGGTTTTCACACACAAAGAAACACAGAACTATGCCTGAACCCCCAACATGTTTAGACGTGCTCCACTGAAACTGAAGAATATCTCCCTGACAGGAAATAGTAAACAATTAATTATCTCTGTAGTTGTCACATTGATGGGTAATCACACGCTTATTGAACATACAACATTAAAAAACACTGTGGCAAAGCTGTAGCACAACATATATATACTTCAAGATACTTGCACCAACTGATGCACACAAAATATCAACTGATCAGCTATATTTGTCGATCTTCTCATTGCTAAATGATACACTGGTCAAAGTGTGTTAGCCCCAAACTTGCATGCAGACACACAAACAAAAATTCTGCAGACTGAAATGTAGACTAGGAGGAAGTGAAAGGCGAAGGCCTAAACCCAAACTGGCCCTGGAGTCAGTCCCTGACTGCTACAGCTTCTGTAAAGTCCCCCACACAAACACTCTTCCTTCTGTCTATTCTCAGACATCAGCAGAATGGAAACACGTCCTGAACACACCGCAGCATCCAAAGCCCTCAAAAGGAAGTACACATGTCTGTGTGCACAAGTCACTAGGGCAAGCTCAACAAGAGGCCATGACTAGTAGCAATGGTCAGGTAAAAGACAAAACATTTCTACATGACTGCATTCACCAAGTGATTCAGGTTAAGACAGTAAACTTGGGTGCTTTGCCCTCTATTGTAGAAAAAAAACACTGCTAAAATTAATCAAAACCTTCAAATAAGTTAAAATACAATGATTACTTCAGCTTGAAGAATGTACTGTATCTGATACAGCTTGTTTATTTAGTAGTACACTAGTAGAAGCTTGTAACTAGCTAGTTTTGCTTTGTTTGCTTTAGTTACCAGTTCAGAAAGTTAAAGCATATGAGACAAAGGATACCTAATATCAATAAGATCTGGTGTAGACATCAACCCTGAGCCTCCGGTGTGCCACACTGCTGCTATGACTAAAAACAGTGTGTCATTCAGCAGACTGGAATCTACTCACACTTCTAGTGATTCAGATTTTACTTCCTGGAAATGCATTTTTTTTTAAACGCAGCAACATTAGCACAAGCTCTCAGGAATGAGATTACTTTACCCATATCATCTTTTCCTCTACGCGGCTTCAAGGGCTGTTGGGAAATACTGGAGAACCCTGTTCTTTAAGATATCGTTCCTGTCATACTGACCTAACAACATGACATGTGACTGGGTATACTTTGACATTTACTGCTTACATCGTAATGTCAAATGTTTCATACTGTGAACTGTGATATATAATCATGTACTAGACATCTTGACATGTGATGTTTAAAAGCTTTGTAGATATTTTTAAATCTTACTTGAAGTCAATGATAACTTTTAAAAAGGACAAGTAGATAGCATCATTTCATTAATAATATTATAGTAGAATTCAATACTGAGGATAAGCAAATGTAGATAGTATGATAATCGTCAACTTTGACAGACAAAACTGTCTGTCCCTAAGAGGGTTTCAAAAGGGTTGAATGATACATTTTCCATTACATTCACCACTGACACTGAAAATTGAACACGGCAAATGGCGCAACGTACAGTACACTGAAAACCCTTTTATTTCACCCATCCACAGATGTGTCTCCTTATTTTAAGGCAACAAAACGATAGTGTAGTATATTAAATCATTGCAGGAAACATCATTCAGTGTAGCAATGTCAGAGGAGCAGGAGCATATCGATCACCGTGTCACATATCTTTTCAATCAAGGCCTGACACAGGCTGAAATAGCATTATGCCTTGCTACTACAGAGAATATACACATTAGTGTGTGTAATCGTAAAAAGACGGTTAGCAAGGCTTCAGCTAAATCGACGGCGCAATCTAAGTGTGCCTGATGTTGTCGTTAACTAAATAGCTGACCAGCTACGAGGTCCCGGGCATCTCCATGGATACCGGATGATGACTGAGAGACCAACTGACATGCCATGCCACTTGTGTGTGATGGAAATCTCAGGCCTATCATATCACAGTCATTATCTCGAGGTCTCGAATTAATTATATTGTTATCTCGGGAAAACAAAGTTTCGTTATCTCGAGATCTCGAGAAAATTATCCCATTATCTCGGGAAAACAGCAGTTGTTATTTCAAGATAATAACTTGAGATCTCGAGAAAACTAATGAAATTAACTCGTTATCACGGGAAAACGGAGGAAATAAAATGTATGGATGCATGGCCCTTTAGGGCTTCCATAGGTATTATCAATAAAATAATTATTAGTATCAGTTACATGGCCCTTCAGAGAGAACAGAAGGGTTTGTTTTTTTAATTTAACAAATGCTTTATTATAATTTCACAAAATATTATGTCCTGACAGACATAAAAGTTGATACAAACTTATAAAATATATCTTTTAATAACATTAATACAGTAGAATTCAATACCTTAGATAAGCAAATGTACATGGTATGATAACCATAAATGTTCATCATACCACGATATACCTCAAAACCGGTATATACCGCTGCAACCCTATATACTGTATATGGTTAAATAAAGCAAATGTTTCAACTTCTTTGTATATTACAATAAATGATACATATTGCAAAAATGTAATTTTGAATAATAACAATAAGATCCAGTTACATAATTTGTTTATCTATCCCAGTATGTGGCACATCTTTTTAAATCAACATAAAAACCAGAGTTACACAAAATAACGGGAATAATAAGAGGAAAGATTACTACTTTAAGATTATAGCGGCTTCAGTCCATGTTAGTGCCATAGTTCTGCTCCATGACAGCAACAAGGTAATTACAAAATGTATGGGGGGCAAAACCTCTTGGTAAAAAGCGGCAACATTGCAAAATCATTAGAAATCACAGTTTGGCTGAAGCCTGACCAGAACAAGCTTTAGGCATCATGAAGGAAACTTTCTGAGATGAAACAAAGTCTATGATGTGAAAGGTGAAAGGGGAGAGGAAGGGAGAGGTGGAGGCGGGAAGAAAAAATCCGGAAACGGATGATGCATGGATGTGAGGAATGTTGTTGGTCATAGAGTGACCTACTGAATTACTAGTGCATCCAGCAAAGGAAGAAAGAAGAACTGCCACCAGTTTTCATGAATCTGTTTGATCTTGGTAGTTTTTTAGCCGGCCAGCAGCCAAAATAGATTGCACCTCTTCCTCCTTGGTTCTTATATGCCAGGAGAAGTAATGTGTTTACATGAGAGTGAGCCTGTCTGACTGTATACACACACAGACGTACACACAGTGAACTTAGCATGGGGTAAACTATCAGATAGGGGATGTAGGTCGAGTCAATGTCAGAGTATTGTGTCACATGGGCCTTTTTTTCCCTGCATCTGCACAATCAGTAGCCTATGCATCTGTTTAACATTGCATGTGGGCACTAAGGGGGCGTGTGAGTCATCTTGGTCATTTGTAAGTTTAACACCATTTTCCACGGTTCGGTTGACTTGCCTGAGTCATGGCCAAGTGCACACAACACTGGAAGTACTGTCTGTCTGTGTGTGGATTGAAGCGTCAGGTGAACATGGTGCTGGTTGGTGGCAAAATCTGCCATGTGTAAGTGAGGGTGGGGGTTTCATCACCTCTTTTCGCAAAGAGGATGCCAGGCCCACTTAACCCAAAAAGATCTACAGTGCATTGGCATTTTAAGATTGACATTTTGAAAAAGCTAGTATGTGTGACTCCAGCTGCGTCACCACTGCACTGATCTGATATGAGCTTCAAATTAAAACATCAGCAAGGCCTCCACCATCCCATAGATGCTTATATTAACCTCCAGCACCATACAAGTTTCAGTTCCCTGTGAAAACGGCGCTGCAGGCGACCACATCAGACACACAAGACAGACAGGGACAGCCCTAAAGTCGTGTGTGCCATGCTGGAGTCTCACTGCTGGGCAGACAGACAGTCTCTCTCCCACTCACTGACTTCCAGGAGAAAGTAAACAAATGGGTGAAACCTTGGTTAACACTGGCTTACGTCGGCTTCAACTATAATTTTATCCCATACAACTGCAAATTGCTGCTGCTGCTGCTGGAAAGTTTATGTACAACTTAGCTAAGCTTGTGTAGCAACAACAGACTAGCTGTGACTTTAACCCACAACTTAAGACTCCCTGAAGGTAGAGCCAGCTGCGAAAACACCCTTTAAACTAAAATGTTCGCTTTTAAAAGTAGATAAAGCAAAAGCAGGCCTCACACACAGGTACACAGCTCACACAGACTTCTCTTTTCCGAGGTACTTACAGCACACACAAAGCGTAAGCCCCGTTGACACTTTCACTGTCCCGCACCAGGAAGCTGCCGTCCCTCCCGGCCCGGGCCAGCAGCTCCTCGGCCGCCGCTCGACTCAGGTCCCGGTGATACCACATCGGCGGTGCGGGCCCCAGCGGAGAAATCCCACCACCGCCTCCCCCGGCCATGGCCACAGCCCTTCAAACCGGGTTCAACTCGAACTGCTTCCAGACTTCTCCTACAACCCTCCCAGCCCTCCTCCACACCGGAGAAATGATCCAGTGAGAGCCGCTGAGAGGCAGAAAAGTACCGCCAACGCTTGTTCCGACGGAGTTTAGGGGGAGAGAGAGGACCGACGACCGGGCGAAAAGTTGGAAATGTGTTAAAATACGCTGCTTGGGGCTGTTTCCTCAGTTCCTGAAAGGCTCACCGCCCTCCTCTTTCGCTTCCCAGTCCCACGGAAATCAGGGTATGTAAATCCTCACTGGAGACCGGGGAACAGCAGCAGGGTCGCGTCAAATCCGGCATAGTGTCAATGCCAAGCACTTCCTGTTAGAATTTTCAAAATAAGATAAATGGTCGACGACTTTACATTGAGACGCTTTATTGCAGAGGCGACGTCACCCACAGTTCGTTTCCTGTTATGTATGGCACCAGCGAGCTTGATAGAGTTGTCTGGGAAGGAGGGATGGAGGGATAAAGACACACTGGGGTGGATGGAGAGAAAGAAATGTATAGGAATGGACTAGAGAAGAGGGTTAGTGGTAGAAAGTAACTAATTTACTCATCTACTGTACAATGAGGTACTCTCATTTTATGCAACTGCAAACTTCTACTCCACTTTATTCAAAGAGTTTTCTGACAGCCTTAGTTAATGGTTACTTTGCAGGTTCAGTGGATGCGTGATGGATTTTTATTGATTTTTAACTACACTGTAAAATCTGACTAAGTGACTCTCCCACAGAAAACACTTCTCCTGAAATGCCTCGTCAATAGTCCCGCCCCTAATTCTGTGACTATGTGACATCACACTACCTCACCGTGTCAAACATTTGCATAATGCATGCCTAGCGGCTAGTTTGGCATGTAATAATTTATTTAGCACAGCTGCTCCGTTGTTGTTAGCAGTGCTGAGTCAGGCGTGTGTGAGCTTGACCAATCAGAGTGGACTGGGTATTCAGGAGGCGGGCCTTAAAGAGACAGGAGCTAAAACAGAGCGTTTCAGACAGAGGTGGGATACAGTGCTGCCGCACTGGCAATTTGAGATAAGAACATTGTATTTTTTTGGGCACTGAAGCATGTAAAACTATTCTAGTAGTAACCCAAAATAAAATTATGAACCTGAAAATGAGCATCATATGTCTCCTTTATGTAAAGGATCAGAGTACTTCTTCCACCACTGGAGAGAGGGAACAAATTTCAGTTGCCCCCCTTTGCACCCCTTTGTTGGAGTACCAACCAATCCTATAACCTGTGGGTACTTGGCATGGGCTTAACCTTCTGTGATTTTACAGCTTTAAGTAAGCTACATTTAGAATAAACTGAGGATTTTCAAACACATTTAATCCACTTTGCTCCCATATGGATAAAAAGCTACCAAATTGAACTTTAAGATGTTGCAGCTAGTGATATATAATCATCTCCTCAATCCTTAAAAGTTTTAGCCTCCACGGTCTAAGCCTTCACTCACGCCTGTGGGCTTTCCCCTTTGAATATCAGCGTGACCTGCAGCCAGTGAGGAGGGCAGACTGCAATAATTTCTCAACACAAGCTCCGATCCAGTTATGCAATCCTTTTCTTTTCCAGACCACACACGCATATACACACACAGTCACACAAGGTGTAACTGTCCAACTAGGGGCCAGAATGGCAAAACACAGGAAGCAGCCAACCCAACATTTAGAGATCATTGCACATTATTCTGACTTTAGCCTTTCTTTTTTCCCTTGAGTTGCCCACAAAAAGTCTGACTCCTAAAATGTGGCACACACACACACACACACACACACACACACACACACACACACACACACACACACACACACACACAAAGCAATGGAGGTAGAGTTGAAGTGAGGGAGAGAGAGAGAGAGCGAGGGTAAGAGTTGGGCAGGGTGGTGTGTGTTGCCAATGACCTCAGAAAAGCTGAGTATTAATAGCCACAGGCACAGCAGCCATCCCAAGCTATTTCTGGGTATGGCATCACACTGTGTTTGTCTCTGTGTGTGTGTCTGTGTGTGTGAGTTGACTGTAAGAGACAGTAAAAAGTATGTGGCTTAACCAATATGTCTGCATGCAGAGATCGTAAAAGTGTGCTGCGAGATGTCACATCATAACAAAATGACTTAGTCAGCAATTCATCTTAAAAATAACTAATTTTGCACTTTTATTTTATTTTGTTTCTCACCATAATTGTCTATAACCAGACAAAGAGCATAGTGAGGCTGTTGTGCTCATTAAAAACCCAGAAATCTCATTTTTGGATGGATGAACAATGGATAAACAGCTTCCAATCCACATGCTGGACTTGCAAAATTGCCTGCAAAAAACATCTGTTTTTAACTTGCCTACTCGCCTAAACTGCATCCCTTTTTAATACAACATTGTTCATTAACTCATTGACTGAGCTATGCCTTCATCTTAACTAGACTGATATTTTATTACTGGTGCTTTGTTGTTTAATGGCATGTTTTATTGCTGTGCTGCTGCTTACTGTATATTTTAATCTTACATGTCTTATGGTTAACAGTGATCTTTTATTGGTGCTCTGCTGTCGACTGTACGATTTCTATAATGTAAGGTGACCTTGAGTGCCACAAAATATGCCTTTTAGATAAAATGTATAATTGTTTACATTATTGCACTGTTGTTTTGCAGTCTGGTATACTAGACGTAAGTGGGAACTGCATAACTGCATTGTGTGGGGATTATGACAAACTGATGGTGTTCATGAAAACATCTGTTATGCAAACCCAGGTTATGTTTGTACTGTAGAGAGTACGCGTTAAAAAAGGTTCTAAAAACATAATCAGCCCATTGCAGACATCCCAGCATGCATTGTTTGAGAGTTTAAACTTTCCCTGAGAGACTCCTTTTTCATAGTTTGTAGAAAACATATATAAAGGAAACTTGCTGTGTCTCGCTTTTCCACCAAAACTAACGTGTCTACACAGGTTATTTTTCAAAGCGGGTCAGACCGCTAAAAATCAGTTATTTACCCCATTCTCCCTTCCTGCAGGCAAAGCCCTTCTGTGATTTTTATCTGAAGCGTCACGTTGTACGTCACTGACACCACGTTTCACGTCACGAATGCGCCGGAAACAGTTGTAATAGGAGAGAAAATCAGTGGACTCATTGTGAAAGAAGCGTCTGTAAAAAAAATTCATTCTTCTGAGTGTCACAACCCCCGCAAAATGACTTGTTTCACTTTCATAATTTGAGCCATTTGGTCCAATAACATTTGGAAAGTCTAGAAGAGCTGCACGGTTAAATTATCTTGTCCTCCTTCATAGCCGGGAAGTCAAGCTTTTTTGGATTCAAAACACCATTGAGCAGCTTTCGTAGGAATGAATTGGGCTCCGCCATCACTTTGCGCGGCAAAAAAACACAGGTCTACTTCAGAATCAATTGACCCGGGTGTAAATGCAGAGTTTACACATACCCATTGCACAAAAAAGCCTGATCTTAGCAGGTTTAAGTGGGATTTTTGACTAGTGGAAAGGGGTATAAGATAAGTAAGTGTTGTTTGTTTTCACATTAACAAACCATGCTAACCATAACAAAGGTTAGTATTGAATCCAGTCTTAACCCCTCACACTTCTATATTATAAACTGAGTAAATGGGTGTGGCCTTATCTTAAAACCAATGCTGGCATAAAACAGCTCCAACAGGAACAGCTATAGATGTCATTTATAGCAATAAAGTCACCAAAGTTAGGTAAACTAGATATTTTAGGTAAACTGAACATAGATGAAATGATTTCAGCCCTGGCCTGTTAAAAGAAACTAAAAGATTGTGTTAACTCAACTAGAGGTGATTAAGTTATGTAAACTCAAGTATTTGAGCACAACTGAATTAGTATCAAGTTTATACGACTAAAAAAGTTTATTTGTTTTGAATCATTGCAAAATTACTTGTCTTCTCAAATTCAGTCGACTAAAACTTGTCAGGCAGCCCGAGCACTAACTTTGTTTTTTAAAGTTAAAACAACTTGATTTTACAGTGAACCCCCTAAGACCACCCATCTCTTTGTATAGGACCTTTATGAATTTCATACAGAGAAAATAGACAGGAAAGACTGGCTTGGAGTTCACAGTTACAGCTGAACTTGCAGTGCTAAGTTATGCAGTGGTATCATCAGGAAGGATGTCATTATCAGTGTCAGAAAGAAGCAGCACTTTGCCACATCTGATCTCTGTCAGGGGATAAGGCCGCATTTTCAAAATATAATATACTGTTGACTGCATCAGTTACACTTAGACAATTAATTACTAGATTACTTGTCTCAGGCTTTGATTATAAAAGTACAAAGTGCACAAAAGTTATCTAACTTATCTATGTTTAGTCAACGTTCTCTCTGCTCGACAGCTAACAAATCACAAGACTTGTCCAAAGACCTGAACATATTCAGACGTGGCGTTGACACCCACACATCTGTAAACACATGCCCCTCACATAGTGACTGAATGACACAAAAACACACGTAAACAGAGAGAGAGACATTAACACACCCTCACACACTCTCACACACTCTCACACACACACACACACACACACACACACACACACACACACACACACACACACACACACGCACACACACACACACACTCAGGGGACTGGAACTCCATAATTACCAGGCACTAACCACTAGCCGGCCCAGAGTGGTCATGTGATGGTGTGATCACTGGGGCCCAGCGTAGAGAAACATTTTCCCTCAGTGCAGATCCTGGGTCAGTTTTACTGTTTCATTACTGGCGGTTGAGGTTATGAAGGGGTTATTAAACTTATCCGTAGTTTGCACTTATAAGACATATGTCATCCCAGAGCTGTGCAGTAATACAGTATGTGGCATGTCCCTTCATGCCTTGTCCAGATGCTCAAGTTTATTTTTGTTTTATTTTCTTTCACCACACAGATTTTCAAATATAAAATACTTTCCTAGGCACAAAACTGCAGTGCTGCCTTGGGTTTGGCTACTTTTACATTTTGGTATTGAAGCTGTAATCTTTGGGCATATATCATACTGTATTTTTTTCACATTTTGCTGTTTTTATCCTAATAGAGAAATCATTCAACTGTATATTTCCAAAAGGGAGAATTGACGATCCAACAGGTTGAATTTGATCGCATTTATTCACACTGACGTGGAGCATTTCCAAAGTTCATGTAGCAAATGATCGCACCTTAATGGACACATCATACAGATAAATGATAGATAAAAAATCTTTTAGCACAATTATCAAGTATATACTTGAAAAGCACTGTAGGTGTGCTAGCCTAGAAATCATCTGTAACATTTGAGATGTTGAACAGTATGCAGAAGGAGGACATTGAGAAACAATGTGCTGTCAGGTACACATATTTTTGAGTGCATCATTTTTGGGGATGCATCCAAATGATGTAAAAGGAAAGTTCAATGATGAAGCTGTAAGACGCTAAAACACGCAAAGTCATTTAAAAAGAGGAAGTGTTTTACTCAGAGTATACTATCTTTGATTTGTCTGCAATAATGATAAAGGTTTAAACATAGACAGTATGTATTTTGGCCGGTACGTGTTTCTATTTTCAACGATGCCTATGTTTTTGTATTCAAACAAAACATAGTTTTCTTCCCTCAGGAAGACAAAGTAGATCCTTTTCAAACTTGAAGTCCACTTTAAATCCACAATATACATCACATAATGACATACTACAATGCCACCTGAAAACTGATCTTTTAAAAGATGACTTCACCCAAAAAATGAAAATTCAGTCATTATCTACACACCCCCATGCCAACAGTATTGCTGCATTCTCCTTAACAACTGAAGAAGATGGGGACTTGCTCTAAAGGCTTTAAACACAGCACATCCGGTGTAATCTAATTCTTTGTAGGCCCCAACACATTGATTACACCTTTTTTAAGCCTCAATCTTCATTTTAGCTACTCAGCTAATGAGCTTAAAAATTCTCCCGACTTTCCATCGACGTGAATGCGAGTACATAATGACTGAATTCTCATTTGTGGATCAACTTATCCTTGAACCTTTGCTCAACTGCTAGCTTCTAATGCATATACTGTATGTACTGGAAGACATGAACATAATAATCCCTAAATTGAAACAGTAGGTGGCGTCTTTTCGATGATTCAAAAGAGGACAAGAAAACAACAGAAAGAGCATTTGAAATCAGTTTTATTGGTACTGCCAAGGTGATACAGAACATCATTTTAGTACATCATTACAGAGAACGATGCCAAAGCCAGGAGCAGTAGCGTTTTAAAGGCAAAGCTTTGGTGTTGCTGTGCGCTGTTAAGGTAGAAGTCTGCGACCTTCCTGTTGGGGTTTGCACCTTCGAACCACAGCTGCATACAGCGGCCGGAGGCTCGGAGGTGGGTGGTATAAAGGTAGGAATTGGACCAGATTTGTTCACACATGTCTTTGGGTGTGGGGTAAACTTCGGTCCACTTTCTGCACTTGCTGCCATCAGGGCATTTGTTAATACCTGCAGGGGAGCAGAGTAGTTCAAGTTACAGCCAAAACTGCTGTATTTCTCAGGTATAATTGGATAAAATGCAGGAAATGCCTGGCAAACGGTAAAAAGGTGTAGTAGAAGATCTGTTTTTATGAGTGAGTGCATAGTATTGTGTAGATATACCCCAGATAAATGTTTGTTTTTTATGTAAGACGAGTGTGTTAGCAGTGATGGAATGTAACTAAGAACATTTACTCAAGTACTGTACTTAGGTACAATTTTGAAGTCCTTTACTCAAGTATTTTCATTTTCTGCTACTTTATAGGATACTTCCACTCTCCTGCATTTTGGAGGCAAATATTGTACTTCTTACTCCAACACATTTATTTGAAACCTTTAGTTACTAGTGACTTTGTAGATTTCATGCTGCATCAGAGCCAAAGACAGAAAAAATGTATCAGCAATCTGATAGAATAAATAAATAAATAATTGGTCAACACATATTATACTGTATATAAATACATATAATTATGTCTATTAACATTTATTGTACTTGTGATACTTAAGGTGCAACATGTAAGAATTTTAGTTTAAAACATTAAAAAAATGAACTAACATTATCAACAGAAAGTGAAGAAATACAAGCTTTGAAATGCCTACTGATGTTAGCATGCTAACCAGCTACCTGTTTCCCACCAGCATTCCTGGGTGGGTCCCCTACACCCTGGGCCTGAAAACATTCTTCTCCCGGGGGTCTAAGATCCTTTGGTGGTCCACCAAAACTCCCCTGTGCTGATAGGACCACGAGCTAACTGAGCTAACTAGCTAACAACTAGTTTGGTGACATGCTGCCCTCTTCCCCAATTCTTACATAGTGAAGGTGCACGATGTAGTTTTGGGGAAGAAATTTTAATCAGAAGAGAAAGATCTTCATTGACTGGATTTTTATGCCTAATTAAACTAAAAAAAACAAACTTTCTTTGTTTTCATGACTGAATAAACTGACCTTAAAAGGACAACACAATGTCATACTGTTTTACTTTGTTTATATGTGGCGGACCCTGCCACCTTTCTAGCTTCAAACAGTGTCCTGGGGACGTTATTTTCCTCTGAGAACAGCTTGTTTACTCAGTTATGGAAAACATTAATATTTCTGAGTTTGTATTATTACGTCATTAATATTGTAAATATTCAAATTCCAAGTTTGAATTTCTACTCCAAAACTACACAGTGCCCCTTTCAGTACATTAAATATAAGAAACTAAGACTTTTACTCAAGCACTATTTGTATGGGTGACTGTCACTTTTTACAGCATTGTGCATTAGTTTGTATGCAAAAGGTGTGAATTTGTATACACCCACTGGTCTCTGTGTGCATGCATACGTGTGTACGTGTGTGTTTTTGTACTTACCTGAGCTCCAGTCCCATCCCTTGTGCCAGTTAGTCTTGCAGGTGAAATCATCTTTGCAGTCTTCCCACCATTGGTGGCAGTCCTCCTGACACAGAGGCACATCCAAGATACGCTCCTTACGCCAGCTCTCAGTCGCCTACACACACACACACACACACACACACACACACACACACACACACACACACACACACACACGACTAGTAAGTCTGATCAATAGTTCTGAATAAAATAAATATATTTCGAGAATTAAACTCCTTGTCCCTTAAGTTGTAATGCTATGATCTGTCAGGTGAGTTATAAAAGTGTCTACAAATTATTATTACTATGATGATAGAAAATAATGGCGACATTCAGCGTCCTGTGCTGCCATCTAGAGGGCGCAAATGCACAATACACACTTCTTGTATCCAGGGTCCCAGGTGTGGTGAGCACTCATAGAAGCAGGTGTCCTGGATGAAGTGTTTCTTGCACTGGGTGCTCATGCCTCCACAGTGGTTCCAGTTGAAGTTGTACAGGTAGGAGTTATCCGCGTGGGCTTCTTCGCTGGTGTTGGCTATACAGCACGCATTGTCCCTCCACGGAGCACACTGGAGGAAGAGAGGGAGTAACGGGGGTGATGCCATTGAACCCAAAAACATGATTCCAGCCCTGCGTATGGCTTAAAAACATTAGATGAGAAAAACAAACAAACAAACTATAAAACACATTTGATTTCTTTTGTATCCTTCATGATACAACCAAATCAAATGGCATTTGTGTTCCTCACCTGTTTGTAAAGTTGTCCCTCAGGGCCAGGCTCTGTTTTGTGGTGTTTGGCGTCCATGCACATGTTGAGTTTGTCCAGAGACAGAGCGCCACTGGAGAGGGCAAGCAGCAAGGCCAGGATCACCCACATGGCTCTGCGGGGGAGAGGCATCAACGTACAAGTCGTTTACACGAGAGCCAACAGCTAACCGTTACACACGCGGTTGGTTGTTTAAATCTTGCGACAATTATTATCTCCGATGCAGCTGTGATCAGCTGCCAGCCGTCACCAGAAACGGACGTCGCTTCACCCATAAACATATATACCAGTGGCGAGAGCGGTGACCTTTTACTGTGGTCATGCTGAAGTGTCATGAGTTTCACTTCTACCGCGCCGTCCACTTGAAATTATAGTTTTCTTTTCCTCAAAAGTTCTCCGCGAAAACGGCACTGAACGCAAAGACTCAATAGAATTAATATTTTCACTCATTTTGACCAGGCTACACGATGAAATGAACCACTGACAGTTTCCCGCTGAACAATTCAAACAAGTCAGTTTTGCGCATGCGCGTTGGCAGATAAGCTGCTTCACTGACAGCTTTTTTGCCATTCAAAATGCTCATCTACAGTAAACACAACACAACAACACAACACAGCCTCTAGCAGTTCTGTACTACTCGGTGTCACAGTGCGCATGCGCGAAAAGCTGCAAGCTGTCAGCTTTCCAGTTTTTCGCAAGCAAAACGGGACAGATTAGGCACGGATTTAAGACCAAAACAGTAGAACTAAGGTATTGTATAATTGAACACACTGCCAGATTAATATTTTCAATTATTTTCATTGAAGGGCTTGGGCATGCACTGCATTTATAGCTTATTATGACCGCTCGCCCATGATATATACATAGACGCCGCATTGGATGTGGCAGATCTGCCCCGTAACACTTGTACATACAGCTGTATAGATATAAGTATGTTCTTCAATTTCTTTGTGTGCTGCACCATCAACGTGCCCACACATTGATCACTGCACTCATTCATCTACACACACCACTGACTCACACAGAAACACCTCATCTTAATTCTTATAATTTACTTTAATAAATCTAAGTTTAAGATTGTTCCTCTTTACACATCTCCCTCATTTGTCGTAACACCTCTAATATGACTAACACACACACACACACACACACACACACACACACACACACACACACACACACACACCACAACTTTGTCCATCTCAGCCATTTTTACACTATCTAGCCTGCAGGTGTAGTGGCAAATGAGAAGCTGGGTCATGATCATGCATGTGAATATATTTTGGAATATCCCTCTGCTCTAATTAAGCTTGAGGCTGATAAAAGACCAATGTTTGATGCACCATTTTATATTGACAATGTTGAAATAAATGAGCAACAGGTGTTGCCACAGCACACCCAAGGCCACAGAAGGGGCCTGGGTAAGACATTTGCAGCTTCTTAAGAGCACATCCAAGAATGAGAATAATAAGTGGCAATCCCAGGATGATCATCAAGGTAAAAGGATGGTCCAGAGGGGTGTGGGGACCCTGGACCACGGGGATAAAATGGGGAGAATCGGCGAGAGATCTCAGTTGCCCCGGGGTAGCTCACAGATGTATATTTTCTGTTTTTGGGAATAAACACCTTTTGGACTGAAGACCTGCTGCTTCGCCTTTGATTTTTTGGACTTCAACCTTCAGTGGATTTTCAGAGTCAGATAGTGCATTAATTGGAAAGATAAGAAAAGTAATGTCCCACTACACAGGTAATAATTACCTCACACTGATTGTTGATAAGCGCTGATTTTGAAATCTAATTGGCAGCTCTTTTAGTAACAGAGCATTACACAGATCATAATCTAATCTAATCATAATCGTTATTTAATAATTGTGCTTGTGTTTCTCAATCCCCCCTAAACTGCAACTAAGAACTCTAAAGAACTCCTAAACCAAGCCCAGACTATTGTTTATATTATCTTTAACTTTAAAATGTGAGTCACAGCAATGCAAAAAAAAAGTGTTACATTTATCATTTCGTTTACGATACCAGTATTACCAGCAATACGATATGATATGATAGGGTACGGTAGGGTACTTTATTGTTGATGAGATGCGGTACGATACAATACAATACAATACAATAGGGTACAATACGATGTGGTATGTTACAAAATGATACCATAGGGTACAATGCGATATGATAAGATGAGATACAATACAATGCAATATGCTACAATAGGGTACGATGCGATGCAATAGGGTACGATATGGTATGATGCGGTATGATGCAATATGATATGATATGATAGATTACGATAGGGTACAATGTGATGTGATATGATATGATATGATAGGGTATGATGAGATGGAGCCGATCCCAACTGACACTGGGCGATGGCGGGGTACACCCTGGATAAGTTGCCAGTTCATTACAGGGCTGACATATCAGGACAAACAACCATTCACGCTCGCAGTCACACCTATGGACGATTTAGAGTAACCGATTAACCTAACTTGCCATGCATAACCATGAAACATGCCACATGCTATCCTGAGAAATCCTGCTATCCTCACTTGTTACAGAAAGTGTCAACTAAGCCTTTGAGTGGTGTTTATGGTAATGTGGTTAACTCACGATGACAGCACAGGCAAACTCTGACGTAACACACGCATTACAGCATTACTCTGTAACTTCTATGTGAAATTAAAACATATCAACAGTTTTATTAAAAAACTAAGAATCTGTTTTCACTTTGAATATTAAAAAAATATATTATAAATACATTATTAAATATAATTATTATTATAAATACATTATAATAATACCCGTGGTTCCGAAACTGTGACCTAAATAACACAATGGAAAGCAATTAGAAAGACACTGTGAAGTTTCTTCCGTCTTCGAAAAGAAAATTAATCTTACACTAAAAACTAAATACATGATCCAGAAAACATAAGAACTATATGTGACATCACACTTAAAGACCAATGAGAACATTTCTACAAGAAATAATGAACAGATTCACTTTACCTTGTTAGATTCTGGGATAATTCTTCCTGAAGAGATGAGCCTACAAATCAGTAACTCCACTCAGCTCTTATACACACACCGTGAGTGGTTATGATCGTGTGAGTGGCGTGTGACTGAAAACAGGGTGGACCCCTTATTACTTAATATCTTTCCAGAATCCAAAGTCTGCCTTTTGTGCGCGCTCGTGTGTGTGTGCATGAAATTGTTTGTGTGTGTGTGTGTGTGTGTGTGTGTGTGTTCGAGATAGAGAGAAAGAACGAGAAAGAGGCAAGTAAGTATGTGATTATCTGTTTTGTGACGTCTTGTTATGAGGAAGGTTTGTCCTATCTCAAGGTCTACCCTGCTTACACACATAAATGCACACACACACACACACACACACACACACACACACACACACACCCACACACACACAGAATGGCCATCTGGTATGGCAGTGTGACCTGGGAGGGCAATAAGAGTAAGAGGTGGTGGTTAAGATAAGTTTCTGCTGCATCTGTATTTTTGAACTTTAGACTTTACAACAACAAAGGGAAGAAAGGAAAAAGGTCTTAAAAGACATTTTCATGCAGACTATGCCAGAGCACTTGACTCTTAGATTGTGGCAGTGTGTCAACTCAGAAAGAAGTGCCCCAGTCTGAAATACAATGATATTCCTCCAGATCAAAGGTAATTTGATTTGTCATTTTTCACATTTTGATCAAATGAATGATGGTAACAGGTTGCAGGACACACATACTACAGCTTTACCTCAAAAGTTTATATTGTTTTACTCTTGATGGAAATTATTGTATTAGTGAAGTTAAAATTCCACATACACTTTACAAGAATAATGTTGTATTGAGATCGAATATTTTGATAATTATCATCAACATATTAAAACCAATTGAGATATAATTGAGTTATAATGAATATAATTGCTCCCAGCTCCCCCTGCATGTCAAAGTATCCATGAGCAAGATACCAAACCCTGAATTTCTCCTGATGATGGTCTCTGCCATCAGTCTGCCATCAAGTGTTGTAAAGCAGTCAGTAGACTGGAAAAGCGCTGTAGAAATGCAAGTCCATTTACCATGTAACAGCTATCAGTTAAAAGATGGAAAACAACCATAAAAATTGTCAGTACATATTAAAATGAGAAGCCTCTGATGACTGTAAGTATTAGGGGTCGGCCATATATGGCTTTTTCAGGGCCGATACTGATTAAAAAACAAGGAGAATGAAAACCGATATTTGGGACCGATATTCATTTGCAGTAAAAATGAAAATCTTCGTGTCAAAATTTCAAACAACCAGTGATGAAATAAACATAACAATTTTCTCAAGTACTTAACTTGCATACTTCCTTTTTCTACTACTTTATCCTTCCTCTACACTACCTTTTTTCGATAGTTACTAGTTAATCTGCAGATTCAGATTATTCAGAGTTTATAGGCTTTTAATTGTGTCCTGTTGCCAATCAGAAAGTGTTGTGGGTGGGACATTTTGTGAGAGGATGCTGCATCAGAGCCAAAGTAACACATTTTAAAATTAGTTCATTTTATTGGCAATCTGACGGAATATAATCACAGATAACAATTATCTGAAAAATGCTAAATATCGGCCCAATAATTTGCAAGGGCCGATAATCAGTCTGCCTCTAGTATGTACAGGCTATTACATTTCAGTTATGGAGAAGAGATTTCAGTGAAGGTAATAACCCAGTTTACAGGGAAGGAGGTAACTCAGTTCAATGTTGAATGTATGTATGCTGTGACTGACATAATAACAGTGTAGGCAGTGACAAAAAAATACTCTTTAAAGTAGGCTACAAGAGACAATTTTATAGATGAAAGAAAATTAACTAATAAAATTAGTTTTCCTGTTGTCCTCTAGCTCAACAGTCCCTCGCTAAAGTACGTTATTGTTTTTGCTCCCAGGCGGAACCTTTGTGCGGTGACACCGGAAAGGAGGGGAACCTCTGGGTGAACACCAGCGATTTCCGGTTAAAGTTGTTTTGAATTTTTTTGAAAGCTGGAGCGAGAGATTGGCAGGTACGTACACGACATATAAATGGGGGTGAAATATGATATTTTATGACGTTATTTCTTTATCTAGAAGATCATCGTTGGTGACATTAACGTTTTGGGGTTTTATGTTAGAAAACCGGAAGACTTTAAATCGTATTTTAACGATATGTTACGTTAACTTACCGTGTCGTGTAAAATTGTGTTTCTCTGCTGCTTTTCTTACATTTGCTCCGACACATGCCTTATAGCTCCATTTCTCTCGTAAACACCTGGGTTTTCCTGGCTTTGTTTATATTGTGTAAAAGCTGTTCATTGCTACACAGAAGCTAGCTGGTCGACACTGTATTTGTTGTTGTCAGACATGTCCACGCTGTTCCCCTCTCTCTTCCCCCGGATAACGGAGTCCCTGTGGTTTAACTTGGACCGGCCCTGTGTGGACGAGACCGAGCTGCACCAGCAGGAGCAGCAGCACCAAACCTGGGTAACAAATCACCCCTGGTCTCCTTCTCACTCTCTTCATGCTGATACTTGAACATACTAACACTCCGTCTCCACCGCAGCTGCAGAGCATCGCTGAGAAGGACAACAACCTGATGCCCATCGGGAAACCTATTTTCGAGGTAATGTGAAGGTGTAGCCTTGAAGATATAGTCCGCAGATGCATTTTAAAGGAAAGGTTCAACCAAAAAATTAAAATTCAGTCATTAAAACAACAACCAAAAAACATAAATGGCTCCATACAGCTCATTTGGCGTAATCCCATTCCCTGGAAGCCCCTGGATCCAAAATTCATTTTGTAAAGATGTTATTCGCACCCTCAACGCTTGGTCAAGCTTGTGCAGCAACTTCAGGCAGGGTGCGTGCTAATGCTTTTGGCTTAGCAGCTACAGGGATGATTTCAGCTTGAAAAGGGGAGTAAATAACATATTTTCAAATCAATTTGGGGATCTTATAGCTTCAGGAGACTCGGATTATGCTGGACGAGCTTTATGAAGCGTTTAATTTGACTACAAAATATCAACTGACATTCCACCGTTATCGGTGTGAGTAGATAATGACTGAATATTCATGTTTGGGTGAACTAATCCTATAAATTGACATGCATTGTGCTACAGTGTGAAACATACACTGGTTACATAGTCCCCCGCATTTATGTTGTCTGCCTTCACCTGTCAGCAGGGGGGATATGAAGACGAGGAAGAGGAGGACGACGAGGATGAGGAGGACAGCGAGGAAGACTCTGAAGACGAAGAGGACATGCAGGACATGGATGAGATGAATGACTACAACGAGTCACCCGATGACGGCGAGATCAATGAGGTGCTTTGATGTATGACTTGTATAAAAAAAAAAAAACCCTACAGAGTAAACACTGTCTTTACAAAGTGGAATTAATTCTCTAACATCCTTTTAAAAGCATTGACTTGGATTTTGTTAAAAGTACTTTTTCTGATGGAAGGCACTGTTACTATATTTCTAAAATACTCTGAAATTTAGCTCCCTGTCCTCTCTCCAAACAGAGAAGTACGTTTATTTAATCTGGGTTTGTTTCTTTCTTTCAGGTTGACATGGAGGGACCAGATCAAGACCAAGACCAATGGATGATTTGAGAAAAAAAAGACCATGTTGGTCTTGATGAAGCTGTTTGGCACTGGATATTTTACTTCTTACGTAAAAACATGACTGCAGCCCCTTCAGTCGAGGACACAGATACATTTTATTTTTTTGTGTAAACAGGAAAAGAACACAACTGAATCAAAGCTGTACCAAGGTGCTTTGGAAGCAGATCAGGTAAATTCAGCACAAGTGTCTTATGTCAAGCTTCAGTTTGGACGTCGGTGGAAATAGCTGAGTGTTGCTACCTGGCACACGTTCACATTGTTAAAACACTGGCGGCTGTCGTCTGACTTTTCTTTTAGTTGGAATGTGTGAATCTGTCAAATACACACACACACACACACACACACACACACACACACACACACACACACAAAATGGTATTGTTTTAAATTATGACCTTGTCATATGTTCGGTCATGTGCCACTTCTTGGATAGCCTCCAAACAGCTGACTGAGGTCAAACAACGCTTCAGTCAGCTAAATAATTTGTTACCTATGAAGGAGATGTCACCATATGGTACAATTCTGTTTCAGAGCAGTGTTGTGTATGCTGCTTATCTTTTGTTACAGATATCTGAATTTTCTTAAAAGCTTGTGAAATAGTTTTATGTTCAGACACTTCTTATTGAAAATGCGTTGTAATATTCTTTTACAATGTCAACAGCCATCACCACTGAAGAATCGTAATGTAAATATGCACACACACACTGTCTATCCAATTTCTTATGTTCTGCTAAAGGAGTCCTTACAGACGTGTTGATTATTTGTACTGAAATGAACAGGAGCCTTGATTATTTGTATTAAATTATTTTGATGAAACCAAATTTATTCAGTTTTTTTTATATTTAATGTCTTATTAAAGCAACATTATGTAAATCATGTTGATGTTACAGTGTCTTGTAATAGGGTGAATGGTGTCTCTGTCTCAGCCACTCTGACCCCCATCACTTGTTTCTGCACTATGTAACTCCGGTAAGAGAGTAGGATCACAGCGTTAAATATGTGTCAACATACAAGTTAACAACACATAACATTGTTATGACGTAATGATTCTTGTTTGTAGTCAGCACCTACATTACATCTGACAAACTGTTATGGACCTGGGATTTTTATTAACAACAGTGGCGTTGCACTCAGAAACTGTGGGTGGCGCCGAAGATCCCCAGCAGGAATAAAAATGTGGATGTTGTTTCTGTAAAAATAACTTGTGCACGTGGTGTTACTAAATTTGTACATGACAGTACATTTTCCTGATAGTTCCCTTTTTCACAGAAGAGGGTGCTGTTAGTGAGGTATTTTGAAAGACATTCATGAAGTTTCCTTGAGTTGCCACCCATTGCATCTCTGAATAACTACATACTGAGATGTGACAGTTTTCAGGTGAATCAAACCTTGTAGAGAAGAAGTTACAGTTATGTTTTCCTTCAAAATTTTATTTAAAATTTCTTTGAACATGGGTTATACCCTCATCAATCCATCTCTTGCCACTTCATCTACTTGATTCCCTGGTAAATCAGCTCAGCCATCCCGTCCCTGATGCCTTTGCTGTACTCCAGCATGGCCCGGTGGATCCTCCACTCATACAAGCCGCTCTTACGAATGTGCCTGAGGAACTTTGGAGCTCCGGGGAACAGCACGTTGTCGGCCACAATCATAGATCCTTTTCCCAGCAGACCAGAGCCCTCTAGCATCTGTTACACACACACAGGCAGTATCATTTAACTGGAGGAGTGGATCAGGTGGCAAAATATAATGTATTTATTTAAGAATGATTTGTTTTAGTCACCTGCAGATCAGGGGCATAGCATTTCTTCCAGTGGTCCATGAAGATAAAATCTAGCTTTTCCAAACCATAGTTGGACCTCAGCTGAGGGATCACCTCATCGGATGGCCTCACGATGAGCTCCACCTGGAGAGCACACAGCATGGGTGTCTCAAAGATACAATACTCTTCACATTCAATAAATGAAATGGAAATGTCCCAGATTTATGCAAAACGATAATCATGATTGCCTTTAGATAAGTCATTTGGGGCTTTTAAAATGACTAAAGTGGAGAGCATTTGGATTAAAGGTGACATGTTTCTGCTGTCTCACCGTGTCATCGTCAAACCCTGCCAGGCGGATGATTTTCTCAGCGATGGCAGCATTCCTCTGGTCCATCTCGACGCTGTAGAGCCGGGCACCCAGAGGCAGAGCCCGGGCAATCCGCACGGTGCTGTACCCACAGTGGGCACCCAACTCTAGCACCGTCAAGGGGCTCTGCTCCATCAGCAACCGGTCCAGGATCTTCCCTACATGCAGATGAACCAAACATGTAAAAATCATGCTCATAATCAGGACAGTTGTTGTATAGAGTAAAGGATCTCCTCACCTTTTTTAGGCCCAATGTTGCTGATGAACTCCACCTTGCTGCACCAGATATCGAAGGCATCCAGGATGCTGTCAGGGTCTCCAGGGGTGGCGTGAGTGAGAACATACTGGTAGGCGCGCTCCTCTCGGCTCAGACCAGTAACACAGTCCTTCCATATCCTGACCAGGACCGCCCGATATAACAACACAAAGTAGTAACGGTACTTGATAATCAGTGTCAGGAGGAGGGGAATGAAGGCCAGAGCAATAGCAGGAGACACCATCCTATCCTGCATAAAGAAAAGCACGAGTAAATCCATTATTCATGATATGATACCTTGTTTTAAGGAGCTGGAGGCCATGTGGTGGAGGCCAAAGTTATCTTGAGTAATCAGGTCATGGTTTCTGTAAAGAGACAATCCATCTAACAATCTAGATGGATAAATAGCACTACAGGTAAGGAAATATATGTATTTTTATTTTGGGGTGAAATGTCCCTTTAAAACTAACTGTGCTGCCCTGCAGTGTAAGAAATCAGCGTGATAAGTCTTGCTTAAAACTGGTCACTTTTTTAGTTGGTATTAGACAAGAAGGACATCTGAGGATAAAGAACAACTTTGACAGTCACCAAATCAACTCATTTCCTTAAGCAGCAGCTGAAGTCTCAATATCATTTTCATCAGTCTCACACGCAGGAATTCATGAATACAACTCTTTCTGTGCAGCTGCTGGTGCTCTTATAATGCTCCATGTGTTAAATGATCTAAGCCATGAAAATTATTACAGCAAAACTACAGAAAGCTAAAAAAAAAAACCCTCAAATGAATGCAAAGAAAGAAGAGAAAGAAAGAAGTATACATCACTGTGTCAGGTACATTTGGAAATACTTAAAGATGACAACAACAATTAAGGTAATTTTATTAATCAAATTATCTTTACAAAATTTCAAACGTGACAAACCGTCCTAGTTTTGAACTACACTCGAGCAGACTGCACAGTGACAACCTTTCACGCTTCAGTCCTGTGGTGGATGTGATGCACTGTGCCTCTCTAGATGTTTCTACTGCCTCAGGTAACTGTAGACTCTTCAGGCTTTCTGCACCGCACACAACAGATAATCTAACAAAATATTTGCATCAGACTTAAAGTCTCTCTTACTGTCCCATGAAAAGCTGACATACTCACCTGTTTTGTTAAAAGTCTGGTGAAAGCAGAGCGGCAGCAGCGCGGATGATAATGAAGATTAAAGTGGCTGAGAGGAGTGTAGAAAGACGGAGAGGTGTGCGTGTTTGTAGGAGAAGGTAAGAGACCTGGAGGTGTGAATAATTTATGCATCACATGCAGGACAGTGCATGTCCTGTAATTATTTCCAGTTAACAGACAGTGACAGCAACTAACTCTCTAGCACTTTTTGTCATCTTTGACCCAACAAACAGATAACCTTGTGTCCAGGTATATAGGATAAGAATAGGAGCAGATACAGTGTGACAAAGAGAGGCGGCAAGAAACAGACATTTGATATATCGAGTCAGCATCAACAGGTGTGTGTCTGTGTGGAATCAAATTTCTTTTTTTTTTACTGAGTCATGATGGAAAGCTCAAGGAAGACACACACACATACAGAAGGTGATGTAAGAAATATAATCAAATGTGACTTATGACAGTATTTTAAAAATTTCAGTATAATCATGATAAGTACAAATAGATATAATGAATGAACAAAAAAGACCAAATTCAGCTCTTAATGATTTATTGTTGACATCACATTTAATTTCTCTCTATTCAGTGCTTCTCTTTTGATGTGACTTGAGATTATGGCATCCAAACACGTGATTGTTGTTGTCTTGTCTTTTCACAGTGAGTGTTTTCACTCATCAAAAGACTTTGATGCGACTGTGAAACGAAATGGTAAAATAAAATGTAAAGAAAAACAGGTATTTTATAGTTATTGCTTATGCTTTGTGTAGAAAAGTATTACGATGATGGTAGTGTTAGAAAACATTTTATGATTACAGGAACAAATGCTTCAAACCAAATATGTATCAATAGAAAACTTAGACCCCTGCAAACACTATCAAAACACTTTGATTCTATATATACAAATGTACAAGAAAATACACAAATATCGTCCCAGTTGTAATTACACAACTTTTGCATACCATGTGCAATAGTAACTTTTGAGACAATGCATTACCATCAACGCCTGTGTGAGATTTTTTAAAATGATGGGGTACTTGGTAATTACAAAAAGGGAAACAACAGGGCTTTAATGTATGATTATTTTCAATATTGATTAATCTGCTGATTATTTTTAGGATTAATCTTTTACTCTGTCAAAAAAAGTGTGAAAAATCCTCATCACAATTTCCCAGAGACCAAAGTGACGTTCCCAAATTGCTTCTTTTGTCCGACCAACAGTCTAAAACCCAAAGACATTTAATTTAAGAAAAGCAGCAAGTCCTTACATTTAAGAGGCTGGAACCAGCAAATGTTTGAATTTACTGAAACTATAAAATAATAATCAAAACAGTTGGCAATTAGTTCTTTTGATTGGCTTATTGACTCTCGGGCTCTCTGTCTTTTGTCATTCGTGAACTAATAATCAAAATCAAAAACGCCTACTGGTCAGTTTGCTAAAATGAGGCTGTATTTGACATGAAGGAACACAAACATGGTGAGTAATGGTAAAGTAATCATGATGTCATGATACTTGATGGGACAGAAAATAATCTTCATTTACCAAGTAAGACTTGATTGGTTACTGATTACCTGGAATTTAGCACCTTCTTTAGAGTTAATCAGGAACAATTAATCAAAAGAGTGGCCAGTATGCAGATTTACAGACGTCCGTGAACTAATCTTTAAACACTGGTTCATTTACATAGTATCCAACGGTCTGCATCAACTGATTTATTTAGTGTTATTTGGGACATTTTTGTCAGCAGAACATTGTTCCCAATTTGTTCCCAACTCATTCTTTGATAACTTTAATTTTGGTTGTTGCTATTAACAGCATATTAGGATCACAAAGCAACGTCCAGGGCAGGACTGCAATAGTTACCTCCCTGTCTACAGCTGCAACAGTTAGTTGATAAATCAATTAGTTGATCAAAAGAAAATTAATTGCCAACTATTTTGATCATTGGTTAATCGTTTCTGTCATTTTTCAAGCAAATATGTCAAACATATGCTGGTTCCAGCTTCTTAAACAAGAGGATTTGCTTTTTTTGTTTTGTTTTTATGATGATAAATAAAGAGTCTTCAGGTTTTGGACTGTTGGTTGGACAAAAGCAGCAATTTGAAGAAGTCACCTTGGGTTCTGGGAAACTGTAATGAGCATTTTTCAAAATTCTTTTGAAATAATCAGCAGATTAATTGGTCATGAAAATAATTGATGCAGCCCTATCTACAGCTCTGGGCAGGACTGTTTAAGGAGACCTCTGATAAACTTCTTCAGCTCCTTGTCCCCTCTGGTCCACTTCACCAGTCGAGTCAGCACCAGTCTTCCCTCATCAGCCTGAGCCAGGGCCAGGTACCATCCACCCTGGGCCCCTGCTTGTCTCTTATCCGTCTGCTCCTCCTCTAACCCCCTGTCTACGATTGTCTCCGCAGAGTCTAAGCCAGGACAAGTACAGGTACCTCCTTCTTGCAGCCACAAAGCATTGTGGGCCATTGCGCCTCCGACCCCTTCTGCCCTCTCCGCACCTCCCCCTGCCCACCTGAGGATGCGGCTGCGGGCCGTAGGCACCAGCTGACGGTCCCCTCCCACTGTCGACACACTTCCCAGACGCATCTTAAATGCTGCGATAGAGACAGAGAGAACTTTCAGACATATTATACTGTTTTGTATTAACACAGATGGTTGGATGCTGTTCTGCTCCATTCCCGAAGAAAAAGGGATGTACTTTGCAACCTATGGTATCTAAATCACTTTGCTCTCACCATATGAACTGCGGCAGAAGTTTTCCTGGATGTCAGTCTCTCCTTCAGCAGCCAGACTACAGGCATCACAGATAACACTCCCTGGGGGGAGGAAAAGGTGGGAGTGGTTTTAGCATTAACATTAGATAACTGAAAAATGTTGAACAAAGTCACTTTGACTGGTGGGACTGTTGTCGTTGAGCAGAAACTCCAGGATCAAGGCATGTAAAGCAATTCTAAGAAAAGATTGGAATAAACTGCAATGAAAGCCAGAGCGAAATGTAGATGTTACAACAGCAAAAATAAACAAACTAAAGAAATAACTTTCAAAAGCTATATGCATTATATCCCAGCACCTTGGGCCGTACACAATCTGTGCATTATTTGTACTGCAGCCTGACTGATTATGACCTTGTGAGACTGACACCAATATCAATATTAGAGTTAAACTTTTTGAAGGACCCTTACAATTTGGTTATTTAACTATTGTGAAAGTAGAAAACAATTATGCACACACTCTGGTTCCGTGAGCATTTTTTTTTTTACTATTTTAATCATGTTTTGGTGATCTTGAAGAAGGCCTGAGGGCCAATACGTCATTAAGTCCAAAAAGAAAAATGCATATGGAGACAGCGTATGCCACTTTTGTACTTCCTAGTTTACTTCATGTTTTCAGATACTGCGGTTAAACATTTAGCAGCACGCTGGCTGAATAACTATCTAACGAAGGCTTTCCAAATGAACTCAAACATATCTTTAACATCTGCTGTTGACGTTTCTTGTCGCTTGTTTGCTGATACCGATATCTGTCACAAGCTATTGGCCGATGATACTGGCACGCTGATATCGGTTGAATCCAATGTGTGCATTGTACAGAACTATGTTTGTATGAATGGTATAGCATTGGTGGTGTAGGGCACCGAGAGAGTATTGTGAATTTATGGGGGACACTGCAGTGGATATAGTGCAAAAAAACTTGTATTGGCAGACCATAAACACAACACACTCAAACATGAACATGAAAAATGTGTTTATGAGTTCACTGTTAAGATATTTGATGGTGAAAGTGTTTCTGAGATAGTGTGAGAGGTTAAAGTTATCATAGTTAAGTAAAAAGTTAGAAAGCCTGACAGAGATATCTGTCCTCTGACCTTTCAGGGCCTCCTCGCGCCTGACCTCCTCCACCGTCCGCCCCTCGTGCTCTCCGGTTGCCGGGATACAGAGCTCGGTCCCTCGCGGGAACCGGGTACAGTTGAACATCTCCGGCCAGGGGAACCCGAACGCGCTCATGACGGGCACGCAGCCGTCCCGCACCGCCTCGCACAGGCTCCTGCAGGGGCTGACCGGCCCGCTGTACTCCGGCAGACACACCGGAGCGAACAGCGAGCACAGGAACTTCTTGGTGTCCCGGTGGCACAGCTTGGAGATGAGGGGCAGCCAGGCCGCCGACTGCTGCTGGGCCTCCCTCAGGGTGTCATGGCCGAGCAAGTTGGGGACCCGCATGTGCCTGTAGCCGATCCCGTGGCACAGAGACAGGGTGCTCGGGATGGGTTTACACACCGAGCGGACCGAGGAGCTGAACCCGAGCGACGGCGGCCCGAGCTGGGCAGGAACCACGGTGTCAGACGCATGAGAACCGCCAAACAAGAGCATAAAGCTGAGCACAGAGACTAACATAGCTGTGTTTGTTCCTGGGAGAGCAGACTGGAGGCGACAGAGCTGCTGCACTTCTGCCTGGACTTGACCGGCCTGAAGGTGTAAACGAAGAGGTGTGGAGGAAACGGGGGGTTAATGAGAGGGCAGGCGCCTCCCAGCCATCAGACTGGCGTCTGCCTCCACACCTCACGGTGCCAGCGGCGGCATGTTGTCAGAGACATGACAGAGAGTCTCTTTTAATACCGTGTTTCTTTAGTGCAAACTGTGGTTGACACCGAGCAGGAAAAGTGAACTACTCCAGTGAAGTATAATCACCATTTTGCCCTGTACAGTCAAACTATACTTTAAAGGGGGGACTGTGTAGTTTTGGAGAAGACATTAAAACTCAGAATTTTAATATTTACAACATTAATGAGGTAATAATACAAACTCAGAAATATGTATTTTTTTCCATAACAGAATAAACAAGCTGTTCTCAGAGGAAAATAAGGTCCCAGAACACTGTTTGAAGCCAGAAAGGTGGCAGGGTCTGCCACATATAAATGAAGTAAAACAGTATGAAATTGTGTTGTCCTCTAAGATTAGTTTGTTTATTCAGTCATGAAAACAAAGAGAGTTTGTTTATTTAGATTGTTTAGACATAAAAAAAATCAGTCATGAAGTTTTTCTATTCTGATTGAAATTTCTTTCCCAAAACTACATAATGCATCTTTAAACTTTGGTGTAAGCTACATAATGTGTCAATATAAATCCTGCACACTGTGTATAATATGTCCAGGCTATGTATGTACACATGCATTTAATACAGCCATGATATGTACACATATTGGTCAAATATTTATTCTATATTTCTTTGCACCACTGTTATTGCTTCTTTGCAATGCTAGTACTTTTTACAGAACGGTTGTCTGTCATTTGTGCATATGATTTTGTGGAAATTAATGTTACTGTGTGGATTAGGATTACATGAAGCTAAACAGTGCAACTTTCAATTCAGGATGCTGCTCGTTCAGTCCAAAAATCTTTTTCTTTTTGTCTCTGAATCCAGGTCTTTGCTTGGTGATGTCTGCCATTGAAGTAGTAAATTATTGTTTTTTGTGCTGGATTACTTTCTATTTTAATGTTTGTTTTGTTTGTACTATCATGCCTGTATTCATTTAATTTCACACAGTATATTTATATAGTTTGCTTGTGTTTGCAAGACACTTATAATTAACTCGGAAGTATTCACAAACGTTTCTCGTAAGAGACGAAACAATATGATTGTGTGATGCGATGTATGACAAGCTTTGAAAAACACTGTCTGTATTGTGAAATGAGTCACTAGAACTAAAATCTAACTTGTGTGTCAGTCGGAGAAGCACTGTGTGTGGTTCTCTGTCATCACACTCAGCCAGAAGGCATCAGTGAGCCTTTCATGTTGTTCCAGGGTGAAACATGCCTCGTCCTGTTCCCTTCTCCTGCAGCTGTCTATTTGATTATGCTCAGTCGTAGCCTCTTATAGATTAAGACATCTTGAGTTTGATTAAACATTTGCAATGTTTGCATATGACTAAACTTGCTACACTCTTTCAGAGAAAAAGTAGAGAAAACACTGCTTGAGCAGGTTGAATTGTCAGTGTGCTAGATTATAGCGCAGTGCATGAAAGCTACATTTGTCACATGAAGGACTGCACCTGGCTACTTTTCAGAGTAAATAATACATTTCATATTTATGTCAAGATCATACCAGTAGGGAGTTTAAACAGTAGCTATACTGCACAATATCAAAACACTTTTTGGGTTAATGGATCAATAATTCAACACTCTACAAGCATGGCTGAATTGACCTGTCAGGGCACAAGGGCAATATTCACTGTTGGGTCCCTGCTGCCCTCTGTTAGGCCCACCCTGTCATTCCCAAGTTCCTACTGAGTCCAGTGCACACAGCAGATTATACACCCAAAGCTATAGGTCAGTCAACACTCCTACGATGAATGAGTATTTCTTGTTTATGCACTGCATGATGCAAAAACTATGAATCTGTCTTTAAGGGGCTCCTCTCATGCAGTTTGGTCTTGCTCACAAAGGACAAATTATTTTTTTAAATGTAATAAAATATTTACATTTTTTCGGGAATGTTAATCTTTTCCATCTGTTTTTTTCCCCCGAAAAACAAAGCTCACGTTTGAAAAATCCCCCGTCACGTGACGAAGGCCGCAGCTGCCTCTCAAATACCGGAAGTGGTCCCTATGTTGTTGCACCAGAGCTGCTGTCATGTGATAGCTCGTCCGAGGAGCTGCTGCTGTTGACAGTAGCTTCCTACCTTTAGATGAAGCTCAAGTAAAACCACGCCGGGGAGAAGTTTTATGTTTTGTTGGAGAAGATAAACACGTCTCGTTTCTGACGGAGAACAGGGAAGCTGGGGTTGTGTAGCTTCGCCCCTCGGACGCTGTCATGGGTTGCTGTTACAGCAGCGAGAACGAGACCACAGAGCAGGTAGTTAGCTGCTAGCTGGCTAAAACTGTCCCTTTAATAACCATGTTTTTATGAAGCAGCGACGTGCGAGATGTTATCTTTTATTCAGCCATGATGTTTTATGCATGATTTGCAGCTGATTAATGTGTGACGAATTTACCAAGTGGTTGTTTTTAAGTAGTTAAAGTGAAAGTGACACCTGAAAAGCAGCTTTAGCATGCTAGCCTAAGCCTTCGTGAAAGGCCTGGCCCAGGGCAGGCTGAGAAGTTGGCACTCACATGAAAAACGATCATAGGGAAGAAGCCCCACACATCTGTGAGGGCAAAGAAACGCGTTTTGAAGATAAATGTAGGCTACATATGAGAACTTATTTACAGCTACTTTAAAGATTAGCAGCACAGGACAATTAATGGTTTAGTTACATTCTTGTTTGTTTGTTTTCAAGTAATCTGTAAATAATTAAACTACTAGTAAATGAAGTACAGTAGTAGTACTGAATTGTGATACAAACGTGCCCACCGACGACAGAAGGAGTAGATATTCTGGTCCATGGTCTTGTTGTGTTTTGTGTCATATGACTGTCAAGATTTCCTGGTATTTTTGGTTTAAGGAAACAAGTCAGTTCTTCCTTCACTTAGTAAGCTGCCCTCACGTGCAGTTGTCTGGTCCAATAGCATAAGGAGCACAGTAGTAAGACATATCTATCCTATATTGTACCTGTGTTACTAATATGTATTTGTCTGAAAATGTAACCTTGCCTCATTTAATATAGTATAATCATCAGTTAAACCCAGTCCAATTCGTCCAGTTGGTTCAAATCAGTGTGAACTTGATTAGAGTTAGTCATTCAGATAGAAGTCCAGTTTTACTGGCAACAAGGAAGCTATGTATGATCAGTGATTAACTTTGGCTCTAGCTGTTGTAGTTGGATTAAATATTTGTTTCTTGTGAGGTTTGACTGTGAGTGGAAGATTGGTGAAACTGATCTGAGAGCAGGTTCTGTAAGGAATAGTGATACCTCAGTTTCCTCACATTCTCTAATTATTAATGGTAACAAACTACTTTTTGTACCCATTGGAGAAACCACTTCTAACGGGTCACACTGTTATCCATTGTTTTCTTATGTCATGCTCAATTAAGTAAACATTACTTCAGGCACTCTTGTTGCTATACATCTTAACTTCATTTGTTTAACTGCCATTAGCTAAAAATAACTTTGTAATTATGAATTTGTATTCTGCTCGACCTTTTCTAGGACCCTGATGAACGTAAGCCGCTGATCCCCCACCCGAACCCTGTCAGCAAACCCCCAAATGGGACCGACTGGCTCACTCCCAGTGTCCCCTCAGCGCGGACAGATGAACAGGCCCTCCTCACATCCATCCTCACCAAGACAGCACAGTAAGTCATGCTTGCATAGCTGATTCAGATTCTGCATATTTCCTAATAATAATAAAGCACTTTCATGTGGTTCTTTTAATAAACCTGCCATTATTTCCTTTCTGTCAGGAACATCATTGATGTCTCAGCAGCTGACTCCGTCATGATGGAGCAGCATGAATACATGGACAAAGCTCGGCAATACAGGTATGTGGGTGAGCTGTTGGGTAATCGTTGTTGTGGAAGGTTGCTGCTGCTCTGCAGTTTTCTGTTTTGTTTTATGTGTATGGATATGGGAAGCGTGTGGGTCTCTGTTTGGACAAGCGTTGGCTTTTAAAATGAGACGAATTTGTGTGCATTGCACTCATCTGAAGATGGTTGTTAAGCAGCTGAATCATACAAGTAGGTAAGCTATCATGGGTGTTTTAGTTGCGAGAGCCATATAATGATAATGGCCTTAGTTGAGTTTTTGTGCGCTTTTGTGCTGTCTTTACTGTATGGTGCTTTGCGGTGTGTATTCTGGTTGTAGCTCAATCATTTAAAGGTTAAGGAAAAGACAACTTAACCTGGCATACACAAGTTTATTGCCAAGTTTGTTGACCACCATCAACGTTTTAGATTGGTTCTCTATAAACTTCCCTTGCACTTCCACTCCATCTCTCACGGGGCATGAAAGTAATGCTGACTGGTGATCCAGTTTGGCAACATTTCTATCTGTGTTCATGTCTCCATTACAGACTAAATTTATGAATAAACTAAGGTTTTGTCCTGTGAGTTCGGTTGTTGTCACTTGGAGGAAAATGTTTAGCAATCTGGTTGTCTTTGCGACAGCGGTGGCAACAATAATACCACTTTGGAAATGCGAGGGGGGAAAAGTTGTCTGTTTCAAAAGTGAGCCAGGTGTGTATCCAGAAGCATGTACTGATTGGTTGGGACACATGGTTGGTGCTGGCTTCAATGTAGGTGGGAAAACTGAAACTGTTTACAATGTTTGAAATTTCTACACCAACCCAGTGACTCGAGAGGGAGATGGAGGAAGTGATTCAACCAGAAAATTGCAACACCTTAGGCCTCAAACTTTACCTTAAACCTCAGATGTAGTGACACAGCAGCTTTGTTTAGGCTAAAACACACGAGAGACAAGGTGATGTGTGGTGGACAAACTGTTTTAAAGTCTAAACTGCAGTTTAGGTAATGATGGAGCAATAGTCTTATTAAACGTGTGTTTATTTTATGTTTCAGTACAAAGCTGGCTATGTTGAGCAACAGTCTGCCACAGAAGAAAGCCCTTGCTCTCCCCTCCCTCACCAGCCAGCCCCACCAAGTGCTTGCGAGTGACCTGGTGCCATACTCAGATGTTCAGCAGGTAATCAATCGTACACTAACACACAAGAAATATGTTGGCATGTGCTGTTTTGTTGTTGGCTACATCTAACACCAGGAGGAAATGGTATGCAACATGTTACTGTTTGGTATTTCAGTGTTGGGAGGCATGACGAAATGTGTGGCTTAAAAGAAACTTAACCCTTTTCTGTTACTGCTTTTGCCTTCGACTATTCTTGTTTTATTCAGTAAAATTGTGTATATGACTTATTTTGCATAAACACATAAACTCTTAACTGTCTTCCTCTTTCTTTTCAGGTGTCCAAGATAGCAGCCTACGCTTACAGTGCAATTTCTCAAATCAAAGTGGATGCTAAAGAAGAACTGGTGGTCCAGTTTGCCATTCCCTGATTCTGCAACTCTGGCCTGCATATTGTTCCTCCCATCCTGCTCTCTCTCTCTCTCGCTCTCTCTCTCTGTCACCTCTACATCCTCACCCTCCACTCCAGCTCACCCTTTATTAAAGCATCTTGGTCCTTGTGCTTCTTAGCTATGCCTCTAACTGCTACAAAGACAGAGATGATGTAGGATTGCACCCCATGGCTGTTATTTAGTGTTTACTGTAAATGGGCCACTGGGGTGTGATCTGATATTTACAGCAACAAGGCCTCCTCTGTATGTGTGGATCACAGGCTCTCTCAGAACCAACTGTGGAAAAACCATCACTCATCCTTCTTGGTGATCTCTCTTATCTCTTTTTAGGTTTTCAGGGCTGTCTCAGTATCTTTGTTTTATTTTCTCTAGCCTGTATACTCGGGCCACACGGCAGACTGTTCTCCGAAGAAAAACAAGAATATACAGTTTCATAACCTGGGACAGAGCTGTTGGATTTTGGAACAGGAGAAATGAGAAATCTGTGTGGCAAGGAGGAATAGAAATGATCACAGTACCATAGGTGCGAGTGCAATGGTTGAGTATTTTAGCTGTTTACCTGGATATAAAACTTGCAACCTGGCTTTAATTTTGCACTTCATATGTCTTTAACTCTGCTAAGTTGTCCTTGGATGACAACAACAACAAAAAGGTAAAAATCTGAACTTAAAAAAGGAGAATATGTTCAATATTAATATGTCATAATTTAAAAGGTTGTTATCCTATAGCCACGATGAAGGCTGGCTAGGTTTGAGCATCAACATTAAGTCAACTTTTGGCATGTTTCACTTCAGCCTAAACATGAACCAGTAAACCAATCTGACTTGAGTGAGTTTCATTGTTTGTTTGTTTTTTCTCACTGTACTTATGTTTAGAAAGTGACAGTGAATCAGGCCTGGTTGGTTAGGCGTGTCCAGTTTGTCACTCCAGTTGAGGCCAAATCATGAGTGCAAACGCATGCAGGAGGAGGGGGGTGCTGGGTGGGACTACTTTTGTCACGAGATGGAGCTTTCTTGGGGCACACGTTCTCCAGTTTACAGACAGTAATGTGTCTTCTTCAGTTTTCTAGCACTAACAAAATGAGCTGGCAGACTCTTTAAATCAAATCCCAGAACTTCATGTATCTAATATGTAGGAGTAGATGCATACAGAGATGAAGGGGGTTGGTGTGTGGAGGGTGCAGGGACAGATATCGTGCATTCATGCCTTCTATGTATAGAATTTTCCGATTGAGTATAAAAAAACAGATGACGGATTGTATGAATTTCCTCTTTTCGTAGAGAGTTCATTGGTCAGGATTGGTTATGATCTTGTGGTGACGACGAAACGTTTTTACGAAACGCAAGAACACTTTTAAGGCTTGCGTTTGTCGACTTTTAAAAAAAAGCTTTTCGCTGCAGATTGTTATATGATTGAGTGGTTCATATTAATCAGAAAACTAACCATTGTAGCAGTGTGGGAGAGCGTTAACAATCTATGTACCACCACCGCAGATAAAATGATCCGAGACCTTTTTTGTGATTATTTATTTGTGTTTTTAAATGTATATTTGCTCTTCGGAGGAGAGCATGCGACTGTATGCGTGGGCAGGGAGCACGGTGAGCCGCTCTTGAGTCTCTAAAGGGATGATCTGCAACCTGGCTGTGATTATTTCAACCACGCTTTTGATTTGAGCTTTTTTGCAATGGGTTCTTGGCATTTTTTTTTTTTTTTCAGTTTTTGTTTGTTACTCAACTGTGTTATACTACCTGAAATATGTTTGTAATATCTTAGGCTAGTACCAAAAAGTTTTAAGAGTTTGTTTTTTCTTTTTTGTTTGTTTGTTTTTTGGTTTAATTAATTCATTAAAAATTTTCAACATAAGCACTTGTGACTTATTATGTAAATCTTCCAATATGATGTACAGATCATTCAGTGACATTAGCCTCCGTGTTATTGAAAAAGAATGACCATTTTGGATGGCTAAAGCATTGACTTTTCAGACTATCCAATAATAAACTGTTCACTCAAGCAGTTCAAAATAAAACATAAGCATTAAAAACAATGCTGATTTCAACACAGATATACAGACAAACATACAATACATTCATATTTTTGAGGTTTTCCTGAAAAGGATGTGGAGCACAAAACATTTTGGATATGAACCAGCAGTCACTGGACAGTCTTCCTGCTGCGGTTGTTGCTGTGATGCCAAACCTTCGCCATGACTCGCTCCTGGCTTGTCACAGCACTGAAATCCATTGCCTTTAACCGAGGCAGAGCAGAAATCACACGACTCCTGAATGCACAAAAAAACACATTGATACATGTGAACAAAAAGGTTTACACACAGTTTGTGTAAACTTTGAAAAGGTGACCTTATCTCTTCCTTGCTAATGCTACACACACACACACACGCACACACGCACACACACACTATGAGAAACTCTAGACTTTTGACCAGCAGTCCCTCTTTCTTTCGCTGTGTGTTTGTAACCAGTGTTGCTACGCAGACTAGGATATGTAATATGAGCTTGATCTGCATTTAAGCACCTGTCCCAATGTTCTGCACCTACATGCTTGCCAAGCATTCGAGCCTCTCATAGACACACACATTGACACCCTTGCACTCATGTAGCATAAGTGAAAAACCCTCACTCTGCAGCTCTGAAGTGTTTGACAGTATGAGGTGCTGACTTTGACTGTATTTGGTCCTGGTCTCGGCAAACTACCAGCTGTTGTGGATAACTGCCGGGTGCTTATGATCACCATGCTTATTCACATTCAGTTTTTATAAATGAACAACAAAACAATGGCTGAGAATTAAAAATGTCTCACATCTAAGCAGGATGTGTGTGTAACTGTTTGTGGTGAATTTGTTCCACCTGTAAGCGTTGTTGGTTTCTAGGACATTCCCATGCAGAGTGATGGTGTGCAGATGTGGCAGCACTCCCAGCCTGTCCACCTCTGATAGAATAAAAATGCTGTTGCCGTGAAGATACAACACACGCAGTTCGTGCAGCTCGCACAAAACCTGCAACACAGGAACATACATATTGCAGGTTTATTTTGACGTAAAGAAGACAATTCTGCAAGCAAACATGCAAATAAGACACAGAGAGAAGGGAGCTTACTTGATCTATGTGTGAGATTTTGTTGAAGGAGAGGTCCAGCCAGGCGAGCAGGGAAGGCTCAGCCAGGAAGTGTCTAACAGGCTTCTGGAGGTCATGAAGCTCAGTGATGTCGTTGTTACTGAGACGCAGGGAGCGACTTTGGTACTTCATCTCTGAATTTCTCTTTAAAGGCCGCAGACTGGTGCGTGGTTCCTCTATCCATGCACCTGAGACCGCGAATAAAAATACATACAGAAAATATTCATTACTTGTTTGTTGATTTCTTTGATTTGAAAGGGCATCTACATTGATATATTCATTATTTAGTAGATTAAATGCTTAAAATGGTATTAGAGAGAAGAATAATACAGCCTATATGTACATGTGTATGACAAACTATGTACATAGATATACTGAAAAATTATTTCTGAGGTGTACTTATTATTAATTATTTTGATTACACTGTGATTCACTGTTACGTGCAGCCATTACAACAAAGGTGCAGTTATTCCTTAATAATAATGTTAATACAGGAAATAAACAGTTATGTTGAGTACTATAAGGTGAAACTAAAACGTATTTCAGGAATATGATAGAGTGTACTACCTGCCAAACTGCTGATTTGTTTAAAAGACAAATCCACTGGAGCTCCATACATATTCACACCTGTTCACTCACCTGTGGGAGGACAGTGACGTCATGGTTTGACCCAGTAATTCCCCAGAAGCACCAGTAATTTGCAACTATAAATGATACATTTCTATGGTACATCATCCACACAAGCACACATTTCCCAATTCTGCCCGATTTGTATTTGAACTACCTTAATGAACTTCACAAATATGATATACTTACCAACAAACTACGGAAACCTATTACAGTAACAGTCCTCTAAACTTAAGTTATTTAGAAATCCGTATTTCGATGTGACATATAGCGTTAGCTAAACATTTAGCCTTGCCGAAGAGACAACAACCCGTCTCCAAGGAAACGACCCGGTTCATTGTGGGACTTGTAGTTGGATTACAGTATCTGTGTAGATTACAGGGTTTGCCCACTGGCTTCTAGTAAAATATGAATATTTTGTGATTTTTAATTTGTCGCCGTGATAATACCCGGCTAACAATGACCGATGTGTTCGTTTACACAAATCGGTGTTTGTGTGTAGGATGATTCTCTTGCTTGCTGGAAACACATTTAAATTCAATACCGGTGTTGTATCGAGCTCTGTTTCCTCGTCGAGACGCGTTTCCCCTAGTCCCGCCCCCTTCCGGAATGACCCGATGGGCGAAGGAAGCGCGCGTTCACAAAAAGCTCGCCCCCGAGCTGTTGTGCTCGTACTACAGAGGCAGTGTGGAGAGAGCTGAGGTTCAAAACTGACTTTTGTTAGCGAGTTGTATCTGAAGATGTTGAATTGTAGAAGTGAAATCCAAATTTCATGACTGTCTAGTTATATTTTTAAACTGGGACAACAGCACATATGTTTGTGTTTTTATGTCTTTATTAACACAACCAACTACTGTTATTTCTATCAATAAAAAATATTATATTTGTGAGAGACTTTTCATTTTGAATATTATGGACTTTTGGAAGAATGCTCATTTATTTATAGGCTAAATATAAATTGCTATTTTATCATATTTGTCTTATCCTGACAGCTTGGAGTATTACTGTCAGATACTGTTCCCCCTCTGTTCAATATGAAAGGAGGCTCGCACATCTTTCAAATTCATACTGCTGACTTATTTCCCCACAACAGACAAGTCCTGTGATTTTCAGGCTGATATCTATAAATTTGACCATTTACAACAGGGGGAACGCATCCTGACAGCTTGGAGTATTACTGTCAGATACTGTTTCCCCCTCTGCTAAATGTGAAAGGAGGCCCACACATCTTTCAAATTCATACTGCTGACTTCTTTCCCCACAACAGACAAGTCCTGTGATTTTCAGGCTGATATCATTAACTTTGACCATTTACAACAGGGGGAACGCATCCTGACAGCTTGGAGTATTACTGTCAGATACTGTTCCCCCTCTGTTCAATATGAAAGGAGGCCCACACATCTTTCAAATTCATACTGCTGACTTATTTAACTTATTTAACCCTAACCCTAACCCTAACCCTACTCCAAGCTGTCAGGATGCGATCCCCCTGTTGTAAATGGTCAAATTTAATGATATCAGCCTGAAAATCACAGGACTTATCTGTTGTGGGGAAATAAGTCAGCAGTATGAATTTGAAAGATGTGTGAGCCTCCTTTCATATTGAACAGAGGAGGAACAGTATCTGACAGCAATACTCCAAGCTGTCAGGATAAGACAAATATGATAAAATAGCGATTTATATTTAGCCTATAAATGAATGAGCATTCTTCCAAAAGTCCATAATATTCAAAATGAAAAGTCTCTCACAAATATAATATTTTTTATTGATAGAAATAACAGTAGTTGGTTGTGTTAATAAAGACATAAAAACACAAACATATGTGCTGTTGTCCCAGTTTAAAAATATAACTAGACAGTCATGAAATTTGGATTTCACTTCTAAAATTCAACATCTTCAGATACAACTCGCTAACAAAAGTCAGTTTTGAACCTCAGCTCTCTCCACACTGCCTCTGTAGTACGAGCACAACAGCTCGGGGGCGAGCTTTTTGTGAACGCGCGCTTCCTTCGCCCTTCGGGCCATTCCGGAAGGGGGCGGGACTAGGGGAAACGCATCTCGACGAGGAAAAAGAGCTCGATACCACACCGGCGTACACCGAAATTCATCCGGGTTTGCACTAAACACGGGTTTAACCTAAACGGCCTTGGTTTAACCCGCTGCAGACTGGCTGATGATGACGTTAAATAACCATCACGTTATTTTTTTTACTATTTTATTAATTGAGTGATAAACAAAACGTTTTTGAATTGAGCCTTATTTTAGCGGTCCTTCTCCGCCTACCTTTAAAACCGAGCACCCCGACGCTGATAACGAACGCATCGCTCACATAACTTCCGGTTTTTGCACCAATCATCTACGCCTATTTTCTGACGCGTTACGTTTGTCAAAACGGATTGGCTGGTTCAATCTCCAGCAGCCTTTTTGAATTTTATCCGGCTTCGCATGGGACTGTTTATTTCGTACCAGGCGCTCCGTGCAGTCAGTCAGATGAAAGGGCTGCAGGAGAACCATTAATAGTTAAATACGATACAGAAAAGTTGGCGGAAGTCTTCGGCTTTTACGGTAAGTCTCTGCTCTGAAGGAACATTTTATTACCGTTGTTCTTCAAGAACTAACACTCATTAAGTTACAGTTAGCGGTACAGTAACTGTTAGCTAACGAATGTAGGTTAACACTAATGTTAACAGCACCTTGCTAACACTAAGTTAGCATTGTGCAATCAAATTCGTATAGTGTAATGATTTAAGGCGTTATCGATAACTTTAATTACTTAATTAGCAAGATGTCGATGAAAAGTAATGAGCCCAGCTTTGTTGATATGTGCTCATCAGCTAGTTGGCTTGATGATGCTAGCAGCATACGCTTGTTTAGACTGTGTTTCTTCGCTTCTAGGTTGAAAGCCCTTTGAGATAAAGGGTCAGCCAGCCAAGATGACGATTAACTTGGGTGTTAAGGCTCTTCTCAGCTGGGTAAGTTAATTGTTACATTATAAGTAGACTGCATCATTAGACAGTTGCTGTCTTATTTAACCTGTCAAACTCTCTCCTTACAGGTTAACAGTGTAAAGCTGTCCGACCGAGAATTAGCTATCGACGATTTACAAGATGGGACAGTCTTGCTGAAAGTTGTTTATATGCTGTAAGTTGGAGCGATGTGTTGACATGCTTGGTCTGTGTAAACAAGAGAAGGTCAATGTCTGTTGAACTACATTTTAAACATGCTTCTCCTGTCAGTGGGTTCATGAAAGTACAGAGATGCTCATTCCTTGGAATAAACCTGCATTTTATTCGTGTTTCACCTTTGTGTCATCTCAGGAAAAAGGAACCAAACTCCTGTTTGAGTAATTCCATCGAGGGCAGGTTAAAGTTCATTGCAGACTTTTTGGAGCGTGAGTTTCTCTACCTTTTTGTTATATCTTCAGATACAGATGCTTGGTTAAAAAAAGTGTGTTGTTCTTAGTTCAGGCTATATGTTTACTAAAAACCTGTGATCAAGTCTCCACTTTTATCTAAGACTCAAAAGTTAGGTGTCATAACATTTGTGCTAAGAAAGTGTCCCTGTAGCAGCTTAGTAAGTTCATTCTATGATTTGAGGCTCCGTTTGTTCTGACATCTTGTAGTTGAGGAATTCAAATCTGTTGCATGTTTGACCACGCCCCACATCAGTGTGGGGCGTGGCGTGAAGTACTCCTGTAAGCATGCCAGACAGTGATGAAGAACACACCCTGAGTTCAAATGTTTTTTGTGTATGTGTAGTAACTCTTTCAGTCTCACAGGCACACCGATGTTAAAATTTCTTTCCCTTGAGAATTAACCAATCTGTCTATTCCGTGTATTAGGGGACTGCAGATTCAATGCAACCAAAGGCACTTCATTGTCTTGGGACAACATTAGAGATGACATCAACCTAACAGTAGAAGTCGCAAAGGTATACAACAAAGAAAAACACTGATTTAAGAGAAAGATGGACACAGACCCACCCTGACTCATTCTTTGTGAAATCACCAGGTGCTTTTGTTGCTCGTGTACCACGACATGATGAATGACCGCTGCACTCTGAGCATGTTGAACTGCGATGTGGAGGTAAGCAGCACTGTTTATCTTTATGTTCACTACTGAGATATATCAGGGTTCATTCATCATGTGTTGCGACCATTTACTTCTACCTCAGTTAATATGTATGTATATAAATATATCCCCCCTCTTATCTGTTAGCGAGAGATAGCACACCTTGCTGGCTCCTTTGTGATGGAGAGTGAGGGCTGTGTTTATTTGAGCAATGGACTTGATGCCTATCTGGCAAGGAGACGTAAGTCACACAATTTTAAATCTTCCATTTCCTCATGTTTAACATGCAAGCTTTAAAATCTTTCAAAACCTATCTCCCTGAATTTCAGGTTTGCCTGCTGCCCGTGAAATATTTGAGCGATCACCAACCACCTCTACCTCCAACGTGTCGACTATCTCCTCGCTCTCGGATGACGAGTCCCCCATGTTCCGCCGCACACAGAAAATCACATTTGTCGATATGAAAACCGTGGCTTCTTCCTCAGTCAGGTACCAGTGTTAATTTGAATTTATTGAAATTGATTTCAATAAATTCGATTGTGTTTGATTGTGTTTATCAAATTTTATGGGCAATGTTGGTCCAAACTTGACATTTCACAGCTTAAAATGCATGTCTCAATTGAAAGACCGTCAGCCTGAATTCATAATAGGCAAAGCAGCTTTGTTTGTTGTCTTTGTGAAAGCAGTGTAATCCTCTGTGCTTTGATAAACCTGTAGTAACTAATATTGTTATCACACTAAAACAATATGACTAACTTTGTAGTTGTACATTAACATTAAAACTTTGTCTAATATAAAGGCTACATTCAATACATAATTGTTTGCAAGTCAGTGGGATGATATTTTGATTATAATTATTTATGTCTGATCTGCTTTTATTCCCACAGCACCTCTCCTCTGCAGGATATCATGAACACACCTAAATTTCAGTTGAGGAAGATGCAACGACAGATGATCAAAGAGAGAGACTACAGAGATGGGTTGGAGAGAGAGTTGGCCACCAAGCTTGCACTTATTGCACAAAGAGGTAGCACATTTAAGTGTTTGTATTTGGATAAAAACAAGTAATATAGTATCAAACTTGACGTATTCTGTCAAAGTGCTACTTTACCCTGTAGTGAAAGTATTATTATGCTCTGCATAGTAATATTGTCTGCCTTTTCATCTATGTTTTTATTTCTCTTCACCTCAAGTTAAGCTCTGTTTTAATACTTTTTTCCAGAGACCCACATTAACCAGTTACAGTACCGCCTGGATAAGCTTAAAGAAGAACAACATGATCAGGAGCAGGTTACCAGGGAGCAAATCAATGAGCTTGAGGCCAAGAACACAACGTGAGTATCTAAGACCAGACCTAAACATATTTTAAGAACTTTTTTTGACATGAGGCCTATTTGTTAATCCATGACAGAATGAATAACACCTTTTCACAGGTGTGTTCAACTTGAGTTTGTGAATAATAATAATAATAATAACAATTATCTTATCAGTCTCAGATGACGCTTGCCCTTTTTGAATTGAAACTGTTAATGTCAAACTGAACAGACTGAGCCAGTAACCTAAAAGTTGAATGTTATTTTATTCTGACTACCACAAGATTTTGGCCAGATATAAACGGCAAGTAAAGTTGTAAATTTAATGAGTCCTAAATTATTTTGACTGTTCTTTTTTCTGTCTTAGGTTACAAATGCGTTTTAATGAGATGTTAAAGGAAAATAAAGACTTCAAGGGTACCTCCTCGCTTATGGAGCGCAAAGTGGATGAGCTGTCCGAAGAAAATGGTTTACTCTCTTCCCAGGTGTGTGCAAAGTTTTAAATGAATCTCCTCACCAATCCTCATGTGCAATTCTTATACTCTCAAAAAATTCAAGATGAGCAGTGACATGTGACATGACATATGCTGGTGGTGTCAAGTCTCTGGGCTTTGGCACTAATAATAACTCTATCACATTAAACAGTCACGTGTCAGTGTTCATACAAATTGTAAAGGCTTTCTTTGAATATTTTCACAGATGAGAGGAGTGTGTTCACAGCTGGCCATCTTCGAGGCAGAAGTTGGTAGGCTGACAGAAACCCAAGCATCTGCTCAGGAGGAGTGGAGAAACAGAGCATGCCACCTCGAGTCTGAACTCAACCAAGCTACAGCCCAAAAGGTAGATATATCCTCAAAACAGAACCTGTGTTTGCAACTGCCTCTGGTTTGTAAAATCTTTAAATGATTTCATGTTGTACCCAGGAGAAATAAACAGCAAAAATAATGTTGTGTAACAATATTATGTTATAGTTTAAATGCTATATCACAGTTCTAAAAACACTACAAAATGTGTCACTTGACGTGTAGGCCTGGGTACCCTTGGTTGTTTGATTGGTCTGTCAAGTCGACATAAGTTTGACTCTAATGGGCAAAAATATAAAAACACTAGGTCATTATGGGAAGAAAAGCATACGAACATTATTTGACTGTGTTTCTGATGTACTGTTTATAAAGCTGATTATTTGTTTTTGTTTATTGGAATCAATTCTAATTTCCAGTTCTCCACAAATGGGTTAGTGATTTAACATGTTTCTCCTTTTTTTTAGGAGCTACTGACTGAACAAATTCAGATCCTCCAGGGAAAGATTTCCTGTTTGGAGGATGAAATAAGCAGGGCCGCAAAGGAAGAAGTAGGAGAGAATATGGGGCCTGTAATGGAGGTAAAGTCCATAATTTTATGTAGAAGCTGACATTGTGTCATGACACTGAACTTGATTAAATATAAAGTCTGTTTCTAGATTGTTACTGGTAACTAATTGTCAACTCTTTTTAAATTGCCAGAGAGAGAAGTTTGACACTGAAATCAACGATTTGAGGAATGAGCTGGAGAGCACATTTTGCTCCCTGAAAAAAGCAGAGGTGGAGATTCAGGCCAAAACACAGCAGCTGACAGAGTATCAGGATGAAATTACACAACAGAAAGAGATCCTAAAGCAACAGAAGTCCCAAACTGAAGAAATTGTACAAGCCAAGGATGAAATTTTAGAGAAGTTGCAAGAGGAGATCATTGAGCAGAGGGCAGTCCTTCAGCAGGAGATCCAGGATCTCAAGTTTCAACTTGAGCAAGTTGAGCAGCAAAAAAACATGCAGGTGACCAGACTACAACAGCATATTTCTGCTTGCGAACAACAAGTTGAAAAACTAAAGGAAATTAAGAAAGAAAAGGAAGACCGTCTCTGCCAAACCGTAGAAAAGGTGAAAGATCTTGAGACAAAGTTATCTGCTGCCAGTTCTCTCTTGGCCGATAAAGACCAACAAATTAACTGTCTCAGAGAAGAAGTTGACATTCTTACAGATGAAACCCAAAGTAACAAAAATGAAATTCAAGCCAAAGAAGAAATGCTTGCCACTTTACTTCTGGAGAAGTCTAATGAGCAAGAAATGTTTCATATTAAGATCCAGACCTTAACAGTCCAAGTGGACGACCTCAGCTTATCTCTCAAACAGGCTGAGCAGGAAATTCACATTAAGCAAGACCTACTGGCTAAGACCCAACAAGAAAATATCCAACAAAGGGAGGTACTTCAACAGCAGATTGCAACCTGTGAAAAGGAGATTCAGAAGTTAAACAAAGACATACAAGTAAAAAATGAGGAGCTTGTTATTCTAAAAAATGACAGTTCTCGACAGTCTGAATTGCTGGAGCAAGAGATCATAGGTCTGAAAGGTCAACTAGAAAGTCTGAATGATTCTCTCAGAAAAGCAGAGGAACAAGTTCAGGCTCAGGTGGTTATGCTTACAAAGCAGGAGCAAGAAAGTGCTCATCAGGCAGAGCTCCTGCAGCAACAACTGTCTGTCTCTGAAGAAAGGGTTAAGGGCATGAAGGAGGAGATCCAGACTAAAGAGGAACAGATGAGCATGTTGAAAAAACAAAGTTCAGAGCAGTCAGAATTACTCCATCAACAGATCCAAGATTTAAAGACACAAGTTGAGGGTCTGAGTTCCTCACTGAAGAATGCTGAGGAGAATTTGCAATCCAAGGAAAATCTGTTTGCTGAGCAGCATTTACAGAGCACTCAGGAAATGGAGGCAATCCAGACACAGATGGTAGCATCTCAAGATGAGGTAAAGAGGCTAAATGCAGAGATTCATGACAAGGAGGTGCAGTTAACTCTGCTGAAGACTGAGACATCTACTCACTCTGAATTGCTACAGCAGGAGATTGAAAGTCAGAATAATCAAATCAAAAGTATGAGCAGTTCTTTTGAGATCGCCAAGAACCAGGTTCAAGCCAAAGAAGAATCAATGGCTAAGCAGGAGCAGGAGAGCAAATTACAGATTGAGGAACTTAGAAAGCACAGTGCAGTTCTTGAGGGGGATGTTAATCGGCTGAGGGAGGAGATCCAAACTAAAGAGGTTGAGGTAAACATATTAAAGGTTGAGAACTGCAAGGAGACAGAAGTGCTACAAAGTGAGATCCAAACTCTCAGGGACCAAGTACAAAGTTTGAATGAATCTCTGAAGACTACAACAGACCAGATTCAGGCAAAAGAAACCCTGCTGACTCGGAAGGAAATGGAAATTTCTCAGGAAAAACATCAATTTCAAAACGTGATGACCTCTTTAGAAGGGGAGATGAGACAGCTTCAGGAGCAGATCCAGGCTAAAGAGGAACAGCTGGTCACTCTACAAAAAGAGGGCTCCCTACATTCTGACAAGCTACAGCAAGATATTGCATGTCTTGAAAAGAAACTAGCTAATATGGGTGACTCTCTCACAAAGGCTGAGGAGAAGGTTCAGACTCAGCAAGTTATGCTTTCCAAACAAGAGCAGGAGAGCGCTCATCAGAAGGAGCTCCTGCAGCAACAGCTGTCAGCTTCCGAGGAAGAGATGAGGAAATTGAAAGAAGAGATCCAAGCTAAAGAGGAACAGATGATACTGCTCAATGCTGACAGCTCGGAGCAGTCAGAACTACTCCATCAACAGATCCAAGATTTAAAGACAGAAGTTGATGGTCTTACTTCCTCACTGAAGAATGCTGAGGAGAATTTGCAATCCAAGGAAAATCTGTTTGCTGAGCAGCATCTACAGAGCACTCAGGAAATGGAGGCACTCCAGACACGGATGGTAGCCTCTGAAGATGAGGTAAAGAGGCTACATGCAGAGATTTGTGATAAGGAGGAGCAGTTTACTCTGCTGAAGACTGAGACATCTACTCACTCTGAGCTGCTACAGCAAGAGATTGAAAGTCTGAACAATCAAATCAAAACTATGAGCAATTCTCTTGAAATCGCCAAGAACCAGGTTGAAGCCAAGGAAGATTTGATGGCTAAGCAGGAGCAGGAGAGCAAAATGCAGATTGAGGAACTTAGAAAGCACAGTGCAGTTCTTGAGCAAGATGTTAATCGGCTGACAGAGCAAATCCAAACTAAAGAAGCAGAGGTAAACATGATAAAGGTTGAGAACTGCAAGGAGACAGAAGTGCTACAAAATGAGATCCAAATACTCAGGGACCAAGTACAAAGTTTGAATGAATCCCTGAAGACTACAACAGAACAGGTTCGAGCTAAAGAAAACCTGCTCGCCAAACAGGAGCAGGAGAGCGCTCAACAGAAGGAGCTCCTGCAGCAACAGCTGTCAGCATCCGAAGAAGAGGTGAGAAAGGTAAAAGAGGAGATCGGAGCTAAAGAGGAACAGATGATACTGCTTAAGACTGACGGCTCAGAGCAGTCAGAACTACTCCATCAACAGATCCAAGATTTAAAGACACAAGTTGACAGTCTTACTTCCTCACTGAAGAATGCCGAGGAGAATTTGCAATCCAAGGAAAATCTGTTTGCTGAGCAGCATCTACAGAGCACTCAGGAAATGGAGGCACTCCAGATACGGATGGAAGCCTCTGAAGATGAGGTAAAGAGGCTACATGCAGAGATCCATGATAAGCAGGAGCAGTTAACTCTGTTGAAGACTGAGACATCTACTCACTCTGAGCTGCTACAGCAGGAGATTGCAAGTCTGAACAATCAAATCAAAACTATGAGCAATTCTCTTGATATCGCCAAGAACCAGGTTGAAGCCAAGGAAGATTTGATGGCTAAGCAGGAGCAGGAGAGCACAGTGCAGATTGAGGAACTTAGAAAGCACAGTGCAGTTCTTGAGGGGGATGTTAATCAGCTGAGGGAGGAGATCCAATCTAAAGAAGCAGAGATAAACATGATAAAGGTTGAGAATTGCAAAGAGACAGAAGTGCTACAAAATGAGATCCAAACACTCAGGGACCAATTACGAAGTTTGAATGAATCCCTGAAGACTACAACAGACCAGGTTCAGGCAAAAGAAAACCTGCTCGCCAAACAGGAGCAGGAGAGCGCTCAACAGAAGGAGCTCCTGCAGCAACAGCTGTCAGCATCCACGGAAGAGGTGAGAAAGGTAAAAGAGGAGATCCGAGCTAAAGAGGAACAGATGATATTGCTGAAGACTGATGGCTCAGAGCAGTCGGCTCTGCTACATAAAGAGATCCAAAGTTTAAAGACACAGATGGAGACTCTTGGCTCCTCACTGAGGATGGCTGAGGAGAATATACAGTCCAAGGAAAATCTGTTAGCTCAACAACAACAAGAAAATACTCAACAAAGGAAGGAACTCCAAAGCCTACAGGATGAAGTCAAACAAGTAGAGATTCTGCAGAAACAGATTTATTCGCGTGAAGAAGAGATTCAAAAGCTTAAAGAATCTCAGAGTGAGAAAGAGAGTCTCATTCTCAAGGCCGAGGAGAAGCTTCAGAGCCTCCAAACTGAGTTGTCTGCCGTCAACACACTTGTAGCTGATAAAGACCAAAATCTGAACACCCTAAGAGAGGAGGTTGCAGCCCAAGCTAACTTGGTTCAAAAAGCAAAAGAGGAAGCCGAAGCCAATGAGAAAATGTGTGCTGAGAAAAAGGAGGAGAGCTCCAAACAGACAGATGTTCTTCAACGTCAGATCCTGGATCTGAAAGGAGAGGTCGAAACCATTTCTCAGAATCTTCAGACTAAAGAGCAGATGTTACTTCAAAATCAACAGAAGTCTGCTCGGCAGATAGACCTCCTCCAGCAGCAGCTTGTCTCAGTAAATGCAGAGACACAAGCTGCACAGGAGTTGCAGGTTTCCACTTTTAGGGAAAAGGAGGCTCTTGTTCAGGAAAAAGGAGTACTGATGGCCAGGACACTCCAGGCGGAAATGGATCAGAAAGCTCTGGAGAAACAACTTGAAGCCCTAGTCTTTGAGAGGGACAGACTTTCTCAAGCCAAGCAAGCCATAGAGAGAGAAAACATAGCTTCCCATAAACTGGAATCTCGGCTACAGCAGGAGTTGGAAATATTGAAAATGGAGAAAGACAAACTCTTGAAAGAGAAAGAGAGAGAAAAAGCTGAACAAATTGAGGCTCATAAGAGACACCTGCAGGAACAGCTCTCGGCTAAATCGGAGGTTGCAGAACACTACAAGGCACAGGTTGGTGTGAGCTCAAACAATCCCTACAGAACATTAACATAATTCAGTTTCACTACTTGTATCTCTGTACGTATAATTTGTTTTCAGGTAAAACTGATTTATTTATTTACTTTTTCGCTTATAATTATTCATTAACTGGTGTAGCGCAGGAGTACTACAGCTTCATGTGCATACTTCTGTTTGGTGTCAGATGAGTAGTGTGGACTAAGAGATTAACAAGACATTTCTTCTGTTATCACAATGCCACAGATGGAGAAGGCAGCGAGTCATTACAATAGCAAGAAGCAGCTTCTCCAGGAAAGCCAGGAGGAGTTGGCTGAACTCAAGCAAACCTTTGAGGTTAAAGAGCGTGAAGTGAAGGCTATTACCATGGAGAACAAGATGCTCCAGATGGATTTGGATAAGGCTCAGACCAATGAGAAGAAACTGGTGAACATGGTGGCCAGTTTGGAGGCACAGGTTGGTGGTTTATTTTGAAGCATGTGAACTGAATCTATTGATCATGAACACGCTCGGACTGAAATGTTCGGACTTTGAATTGTGTGACTTAAATGGTGCATTTTTGCTGCATTTTGCCCTCATCTCTATTACTTTATCTATTTACCTTTAGCTGGCCTTTGCTGATCGCAACCTGCGGCAACAGAATAAGATTCATGGTAGTGAAAGAAGTGCAACAGAGTCTTGTCACTTTGAGGTTCCTACCGCACACCCAAGTGTTCACACTAAAGTACAAGTACAAGCAAAGCGGACCATGAGCTCTGACAGCTTGGACCAGAGCTCTCTGGAGGACTCCCTGAACACTACCAGGTAATACACCTTATCTCAGAGAAGTGGCATGAATATCTCGTCATATATTACTGAATAATTTTCCGCCGAAACAACTCCTGCCTTTCACCCATTTGGCATTGTGATTTTGAACTGTGTAGTTTTCTTTCTTTCTCCCTGCTCCAATAAAGTACACAACTTGAAAAATGCAGAAAAGCCATAAAAAACATTAGCATTAGAGTGAGAATCTGTTGTGATTCATCTAATCTTGAACAATACTGTGTTTTACCTTTTGCAGGACACTATTAGTACCTGATGAATCAAGCACACCACTTGTTCGCAGTTCAGAGCGCTTAGCAGCCAAACGCCGGGGTCTGCATACAGAGTCACTGGAGACCCTTTACTTCACACCTATAAGCAACAGGTATGTCACCAAAAGATTTGACAATTTTGGTATTTCACAGAATAGCCAACTTAAGCGGGTTTTTCTGTATTAGCGCTCCCCTAAATGTATTTTCGGTATATAGTATACTGAAGATGTCATTGAATTGCTAAGCTTTACTCGGCCTACTTTGCTGTACATTAAATTACGAATACACAGTATGCTCACATGATGTCACGAAAATTCAGAAGGGATCATTTCAGCTTCTCTCCTTGTATTTCTGTGAGATTGTATTACTTTTGGTAAGATGAGCAAAAGCAGTAAAGTCAGTTTTTATGTACTTTACACATTAAAGTCCCCTGTCATCTAGACTGTACACCAATAGAAATGATCTATAAACTTCTGATCAGCTGGAAATTTCTTTAGTAGAATTTATTTTTTATTTTTTATTTTGGCCTTTTCATGGCTTTACTGATTGGACAGCCTAGAGAGATGACAGGATACAGGATGAGAGAGAGGCGGGACGACACGCAGCAAAGGGCCACAGGTTGGACAGAGCCCCCCCGTACACGGGATGCGTGCTCCACCAGGGCGGCCCCTCGCCAGCATTTCTGTTGCTTATGTTTAATCATAGATCTGACAACGGCAATTGAAGTGGTCTGAAGATGGAAGTTAAAAAAGAGCAAACTCTTAGGATGTAATTGTATTTTACTTTAGCTAATTTAAATAAGTGTAATGCAGGAGGCAATATTTGTCCTGATTCCAGGTTTTCATATCATAATCTACAGCTCACAAAAAAGCTTGTTATGTGTTGTTATTTAGAAATGTAAGTGATCTCTCTTTTTAAAAATATTTTTAAAAATTCCCTGGCAAATTCTCCCTTACCGATATACACATATAACTTCCTAAAATTAGGAACTAACCGCAATAACAGTTTTTTCCATACTCTGTCACTGAGTTCCTTCTTTTTCATCGCCTAGGACCAATAAAGAGCACAAATTGGAACTGGACTCAGCCTGCAGAAATCCAACCTCATCTGTCAAACGACGCAGGACCACGCAGGTTATTAACATCACGCTGACCAAGGTGGAGGAAACTCACTTGCACTTTTATTGCATGTTCACAATAACACACACTGTTGAAAAATAGCTCTACAGTTTAACAATCACAATGGTTTCTCTCTCACTCTTTCTCAAATATACTCATGGTGATGAAGTTTAAATTCTTTGTGCTTTATGAAGGTTCAGCTGCATCTTCAAATTAAGATTTGAGCTAATAACACTTGTTTTCTTTAACTAGGACAGTGTCATCCTAGTTTTCCTCTTTTGGCCTTTAAGGTTGCTGAGAGCACTGCTCTCAGTACACTCCAGCAGTGTAAAAACGCGCTCAAATGACTCAACCCAAATATTTCAACTTCAACCCTTTCGAAACATCCCCACACTCCCACTGCAGTATTATTGAAGTCATAATTGATCGTTGAACTCTGATCTGTAGAAAACCCCAGGCGGTGGTGAAGACGACGAGACTTTCTACAGTCTGGCCTCAGCTCGCTCCCAGCCAAACCTCTCCAGTGCCCACTCTGCTCGACCCGTGTCTATGGAGCTGTTTGAAACACCTGCTAGAAAGACCGGCACTGCCAGCGACCAGCTCATCGGTCTTCCAGGGTACAGACGGAGCACAATCCATTCACAACGTAAGTAGATACATGGCTCACTTACAGGAGGGTGAACTGAAGGGTGAGAAGTCAAGTGAGAGGTCGAACTGGTACCCACAATAAAAAAAAAAGGGGGAAACAATGTTAATCTTTTTTTTTAAACCTTTCAAACTTGCATATGACTTGAGACTGTAACTGTCTGCAACTGAGATTTTCCAGAGGTGTATGTGTGTGTAACTCTTATTATTTCTCATTTTTCCTTCATCCTTTGTGTTCAGCCACTAGTACATTGTGCGTTGGGGCAGAGAATGAGCCAGACGGTGCGCCTGAAGACTGGCTAAGGATTGCTGAGCTTCAGGCCAGGAACAAGGCCTGCCTTCCTCATCTCAAGAGCAGCTACCCTGCGGAGTTTGATGTTAGTAAAGATAGACACACGCTGAACACAATAGGCATACGGTTGCGCAAGGCATTTGGCCCAAAGAGGATTTATTTGTTACATTATGTTGCACTTTCTGCCCTTGACTCTTTTTCTAATAGTTTTTTTTAAAATCCCTCTCTGTCTCTTCCCCTAGACTGGCTGCAAAAGTGCTTTTACTTTCACAGACGAAGAACTGCGTACGGGTGACCCATCTGACACAATCCGTCGGGCGTCCATGATGCCTGGCCAGCTTCAGGATTCTCTCACATCCCATCGGCTCTCCCTCATGATTGGACACTCGGGTGCTGCAGCCAGTACACGCTCTCATCGTCTGTCTTTGATGCCCGGCCAGCTGCCATCAAAAACTGTCAGTGCCTCTCAGCTGAGAAGCCCGAAAGGCACAAAGCGATCTTCATCTACGCTGTCAGTACATCAAACTTCGCCTGAGGTTGGTTCGCATTAGCATACACAGAAATATTTGTAACATCTTGTGGGGCTTAATCTTTAAGCCAGTAGATAAATGCTTTATAGTTTTATGTATATTTGACCTTTTTATTTTCTTCAACTTTAATAGTTTCTTTAGATGCTTTTTCTCTCATTTCTAGTTACTTATGATGTAATTACTCTTGAAGTATAATAATTAGATTTAGTGTTTTTTGATATTGACTGGTACTGCCATCTTTAACAATCAAGCTTATTGGAAAAGGAGTATGTCAAGAGAGGACCTGTGGCTGATGTATCAGATTTTTTACATATGATTTTTGAACTAAAAGCTCTCAGACTTTTGTGTTGGTTGATTTCATTGGTTAGTGGACATTCACAAAATCACTTTTTAATGTAATAAAAAATGACAATAACTCAATAATGTAACTTCCAAAAACCCACTTTTTCTAACTTGCCTTTCCCTGTCTCCATCTGATAGAAAAAAGTCAAGGCTTCTTGCTTCCCTCGTCCACTAACTCCCAAAAACAAGAACGTGATGAGTGGACCTTCCAGCTCTCAGCTTCACCCTGCTCTCAGTCCAGTGAGTATGATATAGGCGAACACACCTAGAATTTTCTGTCTGGTTCAATCCTCCATCAACGTTATATTTTGCATGCTGACTAACAGTTCCACTTGTATTATCTCCTTAGGCTGATCGGAGGCAGTCTATGGTGTTCACTATTGAGAACACCCCTAAAAACAGCAACTACTTAAAGAAAGGGCTGAACAAACTACGCGCCTCCACCCGCAAATCTCCAGGCAAGAGTTCAAAGAAGTCGCCTGCTCAGACATCTGCACGCAAGTATCAGGAAAATATGCCCTCAGGAAATTCTCGCACTGCAGTGGGACGGACAGGCAGAATCGGCAGCTCCAAGTCACCTCAGGTGGCAACTAAAGGACAGGGTAAAACTCAACGAGGCACCAGCAGCACTGCGAAGTCTCCTGGACTGACGGCTAGTGCTCGCAAGGTAAACACCATTCAGGGTTGTACAGGCCACACTTAGATAAAAAAATTTAAGGTATGATTGCGGGGGATTTGAGTTGATGTTGAAACCCTATCGACTGATAATGAAACGGCAGCAGGTAGTGGAGAGGCTGTGGTAAACTTTAATTTGATCTTTTCACAGCTTTGAAGTGTTTGCAGAGACAGTACAGTAATGTTTTTATTGGGGTTCAGCCATGACAAGCTATGTAATATATGCTTATAGTCTACATCGTTTACAATTCTTTTGGTAGACAGTGGTTTGTTTATCCGTTGCCCAGTGCTGTCCAGCATCATTTCACCTCCATGCTTATACCGTTGGTGTGCTGGTGTAACAACATACAAAAACCACACAGCTGTCCTAATGGTCAAAACTCCCCAGGGTACTTTTAATATTGATACATACTCAGTTACCATCTATGACTAACATATCTATGTCATTGATACTGTCGAAGTCCACCTCCCCAATTTAGTGCTGATCAGGGGAAGGCATATCCACTCAAGGGTTCATTTGCAAAAATGGACAGTGTATTTGTTTTTATTTATGTGCATATATCATGTTTTTTTGTGCACTCCAGGGAATATTTAACTGGTTTTGGTTCATTTTTATGAAGAATGTTCTCTATCTGCTTTTGCAAATGAACCCTGGACTCTAATGGCCTACATATTTTGACTCGTCAGACAGGTTTAACAGCTGCATTGTATTTCGGTGCACCAGTCTTCAGGTTTTGTGGCTGTAACAGTCATCAGTGTTGCGTAGCTACTAATCTTTTTTCTGCTTTGACGAGGGAAATTGTCTATAGTCCACAGTCCATGTGGTGCTGCTTTTATTATTTTATTGTTGTATTTTCTATGCTCGTAATACATTTCCTTTCCCATTTGCACATACGAAGGGCACAGAGCAATAGAGCGCTTCAATATAATTCAGTCTGATGCAACACTAGGGCTGCAAAATTAATCAAAATATTACCTAGATCACAATATGGCCAAGTGCAATATCCAAATTGGAAGAAGCTGCAATTTTCTGCTAAAGTAAAATGTGTGATAAAACAGCACTATGATGAAGTGGTGCAGAGATACCCTTCAAAAACAAAATGTATGGTAGAATTAGTTGCAGGGCTATTTTATTATATTGTAATAGATTACACGTTTACCTAATAAACTGGCAACTTTGCGTGTATTGTTACAAACTACCAGAGTTGTTAACTCCGCTTAACTACACTTAAAGTGAAAGAATTTGAAATATGTGTTCAATCATCACATCTCAATATCTGCTGAATCTGAACACTGTTTTCAGAAGCGTGTGACTATAAAGGAAGAAAAATCTTGCTGAAAGTCTTGAAAGGTCAATATAGTTCAATAATACTCATTTATTTTGTTGATGGGGTTTGTGTGTTCATACTGGTGGTTGGCTGGTGGTTGGTTCTCACTTTATGCCATAATAACTCACGGTGTGATCATTTCACATACTGTATGCCCGCACGTCTCTGTCAAACACCACTTCACTGGCAGCATGTGATTTCAGCTTTTACTAAAGGTCACATTAAACTTTTATTGTAATGTGTTTCTCTGTGAGTTTTGGATTAACTCATATTTTCTGTTTCTTAATCCACAGATGATGAGCAGGATGAAGGTGTGAAGGTGTGAGGGCTGGCTCCCAAATACGAGTTCATGATCGTCTACTTGATCTCACTTTTTTCTTCTCTTTTCACAAATTGATATTCATTTTAATTTTTTGTCCTTTAGGACTTTTTACAATCTTGTCCAAATAAACCTTTATTTCTTTATTCTCTTTGTATTATATTTACATGTTTGTTAATAAAAACATTTAAATGACACATTGGGAGAAAGCATCCTTGTTGAACCTCACCTCATGTTTGAGGACAGGCACAGGTTTTTATTACATACGTCTCAGGCATCCACATATTCAGAAAACACATTACTAGTAGCACAGATGATGTATGGGGTCTTGGCCACTTGGGCTCATGGCTCTCTGACAGACTTAACTCAAGGCAGTGTCATTGTACCTAAATGTGTTCAAGTAATCTGATTAAATCTGGCATTTTTTTTTAAAGCTAGGAAGCTCATTCTGTCAGGTCATGCATTTGTTTTAAGTTGGTTTTGCCCACATGTTAGATTGATCAACCACAGTCTAAGCATGTTTATTATAAAGGAAGGCAATTCTGATAGATTCACGGTATAGTATTTCCTACCAAGTTCTAAGCACTTGATTCCTCTGGTATAGCAGTTTAATCGTCAGAACAACTACTTAAACACCTATTTTGTTAAAATAAATGTGTTAACAAGTAGATCTATGCTGTATAACTGATAAAAAATGTTATGAGGATACAAACAACTACTATGAAGTGTCTTCTAAAAAGAGTTCAACTCTAAAATTGAGTTCAGTCCAAGAACATGCAGGTCAAATAAATCCAGAATTCATCCTATTACAGTTCATGTAAGTCTGCTGTAATGAGTAGTGCTTACTCTGCACATGGGGAAAAAAGGAAGAAGGGTCAGCTGAGTTCCTGACTCAGATGTAATTTCACTTCCGGTTTGCACCTTCAGAATAAAAGCGGAACATTAATGATCCTTTTTTTGTATCTTTAAAATATGTAAGCACAACATTTGTCATAACTCACTCACCTCATTTTACAATGTATTTTAAATATTTCATAATGGTAACTTTAGTCCGAGAAGACAAAGTTTTTCGGTATCTGATTTGCCTTTTAAAGAGGTCATATTACGCTAATTTTCAGGTTCATACTTTTATTTGGGGATCCTAGTAGAATAGGTTTACATACTTGAATTTTCAAAAAGCAATATTTTTCTCATGGCGCACTGCTGCAGCATCCCTTTCACACTGTCTTGAATGATCCGTTTTAGCTACGCAGTGAGACATCTGTTTGATCTTTGGTGAGAGTTGCATATGTGCATTACTTAACGGGCAGAATGGAGCAAATCAGAGGCAGATTAGAGAGGGGTCAACAACCTCTACTATCAAAACATCCATTTTAGCCCCTGTCCCTCACCCAAAAAATCTGTATGGAGCTGCAAAACATATTTTTGTCTCATGATGAAGGTAACACAGCCTAGAAAGTCTAAATTAGCTCATCAAGATTATTAATAGGCCTAAATGAGCATTCATTTATATTTTCACATGATGTGGCAACTCTGCAGCGGGCTACTTATGCTTACAGTATACAGTAATTGAACTTTGCATTTCCATTTCAATGATGCCATGTTTTGGTGCATTTATGAAACAAAAGAACTAGAATACAATAAATAGCAATAGAGTAGCAATACAGAACTATATATGCAGACCTACTTAACTCCTCTCTGTGTTTGTGAAAATGTACAAAATAAAAACTAGCCTCATTTGATAATAAATAAAATATATGGTGGCAGCCTAGATTTAAAAACAGTAAAAGTAAAAAAAGAAACACAGGACAGTTTACATTTTATTTTAGTCCGTTTCAGTGTGAGTTAATCCTTTTTTATCCTCTACCACATATAGCGATCAACCCTCGGGCTTGAGCATAAAACACAATGACATTCAGGATCATTCAATAAATCACAACTTGATAGAACAGATACAATTCTGTGTGTAGGCTGTGCATTTTTACTGTCGGAGAATGTAAGAATCACTGTAGGCCTAGAACAGTGATGATGATTATGTAAGATGTCAAAGCTGCAGGGAGCCACTGCAGAGGGCCAAAAGCTCTGCAGGTTGCAGACCTCTGGACTGGATAGTGTATATATTTTATAAGAAATATATAAATATATATATTTCACCTGTCACATAGCGATGCACATAATTTACGGTGGTAAAGGCTGACCTCTTTTAAAGCTGACTCCTAACAATGTATCATTTATTTCTTTGACAACAAAAATATAATGTACAGGCCAACTAGAGCATTTAGTTTATGAATTACTAAAGATTTTTTTAGTGGACAGGATTTAGATTATGAGTAGCCCATATAAGGTGTTTTATCCACACACACACACCTACAAATTTAATGATGGCTTGAGTACGGATTGTGTGCTTTTATTCTGAAGGCACGCTCTCCGGAAACTGACTGTGCTCGAAACCGAAAGTTAGAGCTGAAGAGGAAACAAGTTAAAATGGAGTCTCGTTGACGTTAACCTACATCTTATAGCTTCTTTTATCTATATTATTTATTTGTTGAGAAGCATTAATGCCTCTGTGAAGTCATAAGGCCGTGGCGTGTATGTAGTTATGTTAATAACGTGTTCACAGTAGCAGCGGCGGCGGGAGACAACCTGTACGTGACAGAGACGTTAGCTCGGTTTTTGGATGTAACGGCTGAACTTAAGCGATAAGTGAGACTTGGATCACCTGTACACCTGTGTTGTGTGAGTCTGCTTCTACCACAGACATGGACCCGGACACCGAGGTTGAAAGGTGAGAGTTTCACAGTCTGTAGCCATCTTTGATTTTTATCACTGTGGGAGCGTGTTTAACACAAGAGTTGTCAAAGTTACCGGACTTTAACGGTGAAACACTAAATCATTCATATTTTGTTAATTGAGTTGTTTTTGTTCATTTACTTGAGCTTGTTTGTTTCCTCTCTGGTTTATTAATTACTTACAGTGTAGCCTACTGTTCTCGTTTGACACACCCACGCACGCCAAGAGTTTGTTCAGCTGCCAGACTTATCATGTACCTTTTCAGAAGTGCTTGAAAAACGTGTCACGCCAACAAAGATTGATATTTTTTTATCTGTATTTTGAAATCATATTTAACTTCCATTGAAAATTTAGATCTGACAAAAAGCAGAAATTGGCAAAAACAATTTGACTATTTAGATATTTGAACTTTACTTCTTTTAATTAGCACACCTCTAAATTGTGTTTCGTTTTGTTTGTTGATGTTTGGTTGTGCTGAAAATGGACTGGGATTACTCATTTAAAACCAGACAATAACACCTCCCTTTTGTCATCCTCAGCATCTTGAGGCAGGAGAATAAGGATGAGGAGGATGATGAGGATGAGGAGGAGAAGAAGAAGCACCAGAGGCCTCCCTCCAGCTATGGCTCAATGAAGAGTGACAGTGATGATGATGAGGAGGGGATGGATGGATGTGATGAAGAGGTTACAGAGGACTCTTCTTCTCTGCTGCCTATGGGGCCACCTGTGTCGACAGCTCATGAGGGGACAGGGTACTGTGTCTTGGTTCAATAGTTGAGCTTCATCCCAGTGTGTCTATTTGTTCTTTATTGTTGTTTGGCCAGTTTACCACAGATGGCACTTTGCATCACTGCTGGCGTTACTTTTGCTGTGATCTTTAACCTTTCCAGTTTAACCCTGCACCTAAGCTCTTGATGGGCTTGCTGTTTAATTACGATTCCTTCCAAGTCTGTCTCTCCTCTCTGGGCTCTAGTAGACAGCGCCAGTTTTCGCAAAATTTCAACTCACAAGTTTGATTTCCTACCTTCTAGGCTGGCCTTGCATTTAACTTTAGTGTAGTATGCAAGTTAGTTTGTAGACTTAAAGATTGCTTGAGATAGACCATGGCTATAGGTTCCTTTCAGGAGTATTTCAGCCTACACATGATACTGGAGATTTCTTTTTCCATATTCAAAGTTACAAGATTATCTACACATTTCACTGAGCAGGAAAATTTGAACATCCTACATTTATACCCAAGATTAAACAACTGTACACCAGTGTTTCCCTAGATTTGTGGAAGACTTGGGTGCACCTATTTGGCAGAGAGATTTGGAGGTCCTACCTGATGAAAATGTTGCAACACACAACTTCATGAACTTTCAGTGTTAATGTTTTTGGGATTCAGCCAAACTTTTAAAGGGAGGATCTATTTAAGACTACATTGATTCTTTTTAGTAAAAGCAAACGGTTGTAATGGTCCACTGTGTTATATTGTGAAGTTCAAGTTTGCTTTCAGTGACTTAGAAACATCTAATAGGATGTTAACCATGTGAATCCTTTGCCAGGTTGCAGATGATTCGCTCAGAGTCTCCAGAGACGCTCTACACCATGACCACGCAGCAGACCAAACCACCAGGAGCTGTTGTCATTGACACCAGGTGGAGGACGCTCACGCACACACACACACACACACACATAGACACACACATGAACATAATTGTCTGTAACGAATCTGGACAATGTGATGAACAGCAATAGTTATGTTATGTTTGGTAGATGCATGTTAATGCGCAAAAAGTGGAAATCTGCTTATTGCTCTCAAATTCACCACTTGCAGAAATTTGACAGGAAAATTAATGAATGTGTGACTAAATAATAGTGAAAGGATTCAACTTACCAGAACTGCCAAAGAGTTAAATGTGCCTAAACAGTTTGAGGTTGCAGTGCAGGTCACGTCTCTGATTGCACTGATGTGTTTTCTCAGAGGTAAATAAAATGAGACCACCAGGCTGTAGCTGGTCACGTGTATATTACTTGAAGATATGTTTAGATACTTAAGATAAATTCAATATGGCCTATTTATCTATACAAGTGGGAACTATCTTAATCTAAAAAGGAAGAAAACACTTCTTTATGTTTTAGTCAGTATGCTAAATGCAGTTCCTCGTGGTGATCTTTGGATGAGATTTGCAGTGCGCTTTCTGACCTCGCTCCTTTTGTCTCTTAGGTCATCTGATCTGGGGGATTTTTCAGACAACGATGAGGAGGATATGGATGAGGTTTTGGTAACTCATTCGCCAGAACCACCTGAGTTTGTTGAACCTTTTGATGCAATGCAGACTGACGAGAACAGCCAGCCAGGCAGGCTGCACCCAGAGCAGGACCTGCCCCATATATTCAAGGTCGGTACATGGCATTTGGTCCGCAAAGCCTAATATTTCCTTTTCCACACAGAAGTTATTGTTTTGGTCTCAGGACTTTGTTAGACCTGATGATGCATTTTAACTTACATATTGAAGTGATAAGTGATAATCCTAATAATAGTACAGTTTTCAATTGATGTCTGACTCAGTTGATGGTTATGTTGGAAAAAAAACTTCAACACTCCTCGTAAATTATTTGAAAAAAAAACTCCAAATGTTAACAGATAACTTTGTGTCATTTTGCTAATTTAATAAAGTTTGTTTATAAGTGCTAAATATGATTCAAAAGAATGCTGACATGATTTTTGTAAGACCACATGTTATTTTATGCCTTTCTCCCTGTCTGCAGAGTATCCAGGGTGTCCTGTCAGGCCTCACCAGGGAAGAGCTTTACAAATTTAAGGTGTGGTTTTACCAATGGGAAACAGCCATAACCCTGCAGCAGGTGATGGATGGAGACCTTCTTGATTTTGTCGACAGGATCTTGGAGATCCTTGGTAAGAAAGCTATAGTATATACAATGTGAATAGTACAAATAGAGCTAAACATTAAGAGAAATGTTAATTTTGCCACTCGAACAGTAAACCACAGTGTTATGAAGATAAGGATACAGCTTCATGGATAGCCTAGGGACGTAATTACTGTCAGTGATTGCTTACTCTCTTTATGTTTTTCTTCAAATTCTGTCCTGCAGGCCAGGATCGTGCCCTGTTACATACGATAAGTAGCCTGGAACAAGTCAACAAGAAAGAAGAGGCAGAAGAACTCAAGAAAAAGTGCAAGAGAGGCAAGTGGACGCTGGTTTTATCTGAGCAAACCGGCTAATACTGGTGAATGGTAGTGGATGGTAGGCGTGTAACAGGTCTATCGTTAATCATGATATAGGAGTTTACATTTTTTCCCAGGGAAAGGTATAAATAAGGGAATCTTAAATGCTTATAGAGACCATTTTTACAGGAACAATTAAAATGTCAACCATGTGATTTTGATCTGACTGTCCTCTCCATCTTTCTCTCACCTCCAGCACTGGTCCGTTTTCAACTGAAGCAGTATTTGATCAGAAAACACCAAGTCATCCGTGAGGGGGTCGTTCGAGCCGGAAGACAGAACATGCTGGATACCATCTATGTTCAGCCCCAAATTTCGACCAGTGGTTACGGAGGAATCGACCCCTCCCACTTGTTCCCACAACAACCTCCATCACCTGTCCAGGTCCCCAGTCCCGACACCTATGTCGACTTGAACAATTTTTTCCGCTTACAGAAGGCTGATGGTCAGCCGGTGAGGACGGTGGTGACCACTGGAATTCCAGGAATTGGGATGTCAGTGTCTGTGGGAAAATTCGCCCTGGATTGGTCAGAACTACGCGCGAATAAGGTGATTCAAGACAAAACAAACACCACCTGCCCAGCACCACACAGCAGACCGACAGAGTTAGTGACCAGCTAGTAAACATTGCAGAGCATTCCCACATGCTAAACAGCCAGAATTGTTTTGGTCTTATATTCTTTAAAACACCATAAAAGGGACTCAAAATGAGTGATGAAGTTGCTCAGTGTCTTTTGGATGTAAATAGGCAAAGTGCTAGGCAAAGTTTGTAACACGATAATATGGCAAATGTGTATGTGTTGTTTACTTTGTTGTGAACATCTGCCTCCAAGTGACCAAAAAAACAGATTCACGCTGCCTTAATGTCGGATTACATAGCTGTTCTAGCTGCAGCAGAGGAGACAACAATGGAAGAGACTCTCAGGAAACCTCTAATTGGTCTGACTGAGATTTATATTGACCACTGGAAGAATTAGGGACATGCATGATACACTGAAAACATTTGGCAACATATGAATATTTTATCATTATATCATCATATTTAGTTTTGAATTTAAAGGTATAATTGAATTATATTTCTTATATTTTGAAAACCTAACTTGTAAGATGATGCAATGGCTCTTTCTCACCAGTAATTCTGACAATTGAAGATTTTGTTTTACTTAATTTCCTGTGACCAACACCATTTCCTTGTCTGTCTTTATTCAGGATCTGCAGTTCATCATCAAACTTTCATTTCGAACCTTCTGGTATATGCGAACCAAAAACCCTCTTCCTTCAAAGAAGCCCGAAATGTCCGTCATGGAAATCATAGAATATTTTCATAAAGAGTGTAGAGGCATTACATTCCTGGAGGAAGAGGATTGTAAATTTCTCATCATCATGGACGCGCTTGATTGTTACCAAGCTCCTCTGGACTGGGAGGTATCCCATCTGCACACATACACCTGAGATCCATTCACCTTAACATTTAACACATTGAATTATTGACAACTAACCAGCACTGATCAGATTATTATGATGGATACTAATTTGTAACTCATAAGAAAGAAAGATGTTTTTATGTCCTCTCCAGTAGAATTATTTAAAAGATGTAAATATCCACTTTCCATGTCCACTAATGATGACAATGCTGATTTTCATATTAGTTATATATAGGACTTGTGCAAAATACAAATTGCTAGGTTACTAACTGGTTCCTTATCTGACAAATAATGACTAGAAACTCATATATTAATATTTGTATTTATATTTGTTTTTTCTTTTCTTTAGAATGCTCCAGTCATAAATGGCAACCACACCCCAGCACATCCTGACGTCCTAATTGTAAATATCATCCGAGGCACCGTGCTTCCTGGTGCCCGTGTCTGGATCCTCGGGAGACGGGCAGCTGTCTCGCAGATACCATCTCAGTTCGTAGACGCTGTCACGGAAATACAGGGCTTCAGGTGTGTGTGTAGATGTCAGTCTAAATTTAAGTTTTAGTGTATCTTATTCTACTTGCTGCTGGTTTTAGCCTTTAGTATATATAATCCTGTAAGTATGTTTGGTCCTGTACAGTAACAGTGTAAAAAAGGTTCAGCAGTAGACTTAAATCAGTTAAATTCATTTTAAAACTGTTTCAGTAGTTCAATTATATCTTTTTTTCCTCCTCTTTTTTTCCAGTGATGAGATGAAAGACGAATACCTGACCAAACGCTTTGATACCGATCAAGCAACGAAGATCATTGCACATTACAAGCGCCTGCCGATGCTCCAAATGCTCTCTCGTCAGCCATTTGTCTGCTGGATGGTGGCAACAGTGTTTGAGCGCTGCTACCGTTATCGTGGCTATGGGGAGCACCCCCCCAGACTGACACCGTTCTACGTCAGCATCTTGATCGTCCAGATCAATCGCAGGCTGCAGTTCTACTATGGAAAAGGGGAAAACGACCTGGTAATTTGTGTCTTTTTTGTCTTTTAAGTGATGTTGTATAATTTCTAGTGACTTAATTCACCATCCCCATTCACTTGTCTTTTTAAATGTACAAAAAGAAAACACTAAACAGCTTTTGGGCAGCAAGTTTTCTGTCATCGTTTCATAACCTTTTAGTCATTATTTTATTTGGTACTAAATTTTAGTTCAAATGTAGTTGTTTATTTTTTTCACAAGCAGAGATTTACTGCTCCATTATTTGGAGGACAAAATATCATGAACTCCTGTACCATCAGATGCAGTCTAACAAAATTAACCTGAAATAAATATCTTTGTGAAAGCTTATAATTTTCAATAATTCTTAAGATTGTATATAGTGTTTGTGTTTTTTACAATTTTACACATTCCACTGCAACAGTAATCCAAACTTCTGCCGCAAAAATAGACCTCAGCTTTGAACCCCCTGTACCTCTTTAAAAATGGAGCTTTGATTGGAATTTGAATGTTTAAAAAAAGACAAAAGAGACATTTGCCAAGAAAGGCTAATGAACAGCTTACCTTCATTATTCCAATTTCTCATTTTGACATTGTCTTTTCACTCAGAAATGGACCCCTGACGACAAGAAACTGGTGTTAAAGCTGGGCAAGATGGCCTTGACGATGCTGGAGAGAAACAAGAGTGTGTTCGTTGAAGAGGACTTGAAGGAGTATGGTCTGAAGTTGACAGAGGTGGCGGTGTATTCCGGCGTGTGCACTGAGCTCCCCGCTGCATCCGCAGATGGGAAAAGGACGTTCTGCTTTATACACTACACCTTCCAGGTACAACTCTCTCCATATCACAGAGTTTGACGCTAGATGGCTGTTTTTTTAGAATTTGTCTGATGAAGGAGGGAAAGTTTCTCTGGGCTAACCTTAACTCTGAGTTTAACACGTGTAGGTATGATCATCATTTTGTGACATCCCAAGTACACTGAGAATGAACCTAGTACAGTAGAATAAGAATAAGAATTATTTGTCCAGCAGTTAAACCTTTGAAATGAACATTTGCTATTCATATAGTCAATGAGAGAGAAGGGGTGGATTCTTTATTCTTTATTGAGAAGCCCATTAGCTTCCACAAAGTGGTTGCTAATCCTCCTGAGGTCCTTTTAAACGACAACAAAAATACAAATCAAAATTGTATAGTATCAATAACACACACAAAAAATGCTATATAAGCCAAACATAATGTAGTAGATGAGTAGATATGCCATTAAGAATTTGTAAGAAGACCATTTAACTATTTTTGAGGAAAGAGCATATTGGACTTGAGTTATTGCTCAAAGCATAGCATTTTAATATGTCTAATAAATGTCTTTAAATGATCTTTAACATTTATAATGTACTTTGCACTTAGAAAACACTGGAGATGTTTTATTATCTGGCCATTAGTTCACATATAATGGAAGGAAAAGTGTGTGCATATGCATAATTTTTTCCATCAAGTTTCCACCAGGTAATATAAGCTCTGTGAGGTGCTGCCTATCGTTTATCCGAGGTGTGCTTCTCTTTTTCTTTCTTTGTTGATGTAAGTCCTGTGGTTTTGTACTCAACTGAAATGTGAGACATGGGAAACACACACGTCTCCTGACATGAGCTGACTTTGAACCTGAAGTGCTCACAGGTAGCTGCTCAAAACAGGTGCTGCTGCTCTTAAAGGGGAACTACCGTTTTTTACAACCTGGACCTTATTGCTAGAAATAAGGTCCAGGTTGTAAAAAACGGTAGTTCCCCTTTTTTTAAGTTTTCATCACACACCTTGGTCTATAAATATTATTTATAGACCAAGGTGTGTGATGAAAAATATGTTAAGCTTTGTGCGAGAGACGAACAGAGAGGAATTTTGATATAAATATCAATTGTTTTTGTATATTTGGCTCATACCAAAAGATAACAAAACAACTTACAAACATTAACACATGATTAGGAGTAAAATATTTCACTTGGTGTTAAATAACAAAACTTGCAGCTGCCTGTAAAATATCCCTGTAGCAGAGACACATGCCCTTATGCTGCCTGGCCCTGGGGACACCCCAAAGAAATAATCTAAAACCGTTGTATGTCCTCTCTCCTCCAGGAGTTCATAGCTGCTGTGTACGTCTTCACGTTGTTCCGCTTAGAAAACAAGAACGTCCTGGACTCCGGGTTGTTGCACCTGCCCTGGAAGTTAACCTCCAAGGATCAGACCAAATCAGCAGAGGGCCTGGTCCAGTGTGCCCTGGGGCGAACCCTGAACGCCCCGCTGGGCCAATACGACATGTTCCTGCGCTTTCTGTGTGGCATGCTTTCCCCTGACTGCCACCACAATCAGCTGAGCGGGTGTCTCTTCAGCCGCAACTCGCCCAAGGTGAGTGGACTGGATGAGGCGCAGCGGCTGCTGGAGCAGACAATACAGAACGCTCAAGAGAACCGGGTGGAAAACTTAAAGGAGTGCCTTAGAGAAATGATCCAGGAAGATGAGTGAGGCTGTGTGAGATCGAATCAAGAAAGTCGGCATCAGTTTGAGAACTCAACGTGATTTGATAGTTTGTGTCATTTAGGCTTCGATAACATTAAATGTCTTTCAATAATTTTGATTAAGACATAAAAGAGTTTCACCAGACAAAATAAAATGTTATTCTATGCATTTCTGTTTCAGAAGAGTCTGCCATGTCTTACAACAAGCACTAATAAAAATGCATTCCCGAGATGGATTTTTACTTCATTCAGCTGTCATCTTTTATTTAGTTTTATGGATATTTTTGTCCACACCTAAATACATTGAAGTGATAATAGAAGAAATGAACTCTTTAGAGATTCATAAAATGTAAACTCAGCAGCAAAGATCAGAAAATGTGATTAGAAAATGTGAGGAATCTGACTTTGATCATTCAAAGAAAACCTTATACTATACAGCAGTATGAAACAGATGTTCCCATCTGTATATGCAAACCATATAAGGCACTTTTAGTGTCACACACCGCTCTACTCCTTAGATTGTTGGAGGAAACGTATATAGTGATATGAATTTATAGTTTGTTTTGTTTGTGTTTTCAAATGGAAACTGGATGAAAACTAATTATATTTATAAATGAAAAGCTTTATTTCTAAATAGTTGTGGCTTTAAATCATACTGTTTGTGTCTCTGAGTGTTTTTGTACTTGCTGAATTTATACATTTGCTCCTCTGTCTACCTTTTTTGCAACAGTTCCTCACATCAGAATATATTATGTGGTACTCTGCATGCTTTTAGCATTTGTTTACCTCTTTTTTTTAGGTTTTCATGTAACCGCCTGACAGCAGTAATAAGAGTGACTAAAGGGTGAATTCTAGCAAAGATCTTTTGTTTTTCTCTGAAAAGATCACACTGTGAACTGTCTTCTCTGGTAAAAGAGGTATTTAAGGCTTTTTGTTTGTTTGTGTGAAGTGTAAAAGTAGTTATCATGATTTCGAGAAAAATCAGGAAAATGCTACGGATGAGCGATTACACCATTATCTGTATCTGCTCGCCCAGCTAATAACTATGTTTTTTGTTTGAGATTATCTGTATTTGTACTCTGAATGGACAGGGGTTTAAATGGGAAGTGGGTGTGGTAACCACAAGAAGTTTTTTTTACCCAATGAGGATTTTTTTAATCATCCTGAGTTGGATATTGACACATTGTACTGGTAAAATTACGTTATCTGTTTACTTGTATACAACTGAATACTTGCTCAGCCCCCGTAAATATGATTGATAAGGTGAAAATGGATGATAAATATCCAAGATTTATGGACAGGTGGTTCCTGTATTTATTTATTTTTTTTCTGTGTCTTGCTCAGCTCTGGATTTGTATTGGGTGGTTATGTTATTGGCACCATCATAATTAAACATGCGTCAACCATCATCAACACTTTGCAATGAATAGTTCATTTATGTGACTCCATTATTTATTCATTAGTCTGTATAGTTTGTTTGTAGCCGAGGGAACTACAACTGAAATGTCACTAGAGGAAGAGGAATCGGTGAAGTTGTTTATTGGATAAATGATCAACAAGTGCATGCAGTACATTACAGTACAATATGAGCATGTTGGTTTTACAGGGAAGGAAAGCAAATCAGTCAGCTATTACAAGGTGTCACAAGGACAACAAGACTGAGATGAAAACAATTTATAAACAGTCTTCAACATGCGATTTCAGGCAGTTTGATTAAGGTATTATATGAGATCAGAGTAAATATTTATGGTAATTAAACAAAGCATAACAGCACATCGAAAGGGCTTTTAACCTCAGCTACTTCAGAGTTGACAATGGAAATAATCAGCATAAAATGCACAAAGTTGACCGCACAACAGTCATCCATCTGCATCAAGTAACAATATTCAGCCTGACTGCCTTAAAGTATGACAACATAAAAGACTGCAGGAATGTTATCAATGTTAGCTTAAGATAATAAATCAACCTTATTAGTAGATGTTAAATTAAACTGCTTTGCTGTAAAATCCATCACATAAGACGCAGTGATCCTGTTCGTAAACTTTTGGCTTTTTTAAAAATCTATTTACAGTACACTAATCACATCTTTATTCAATCACAAAATAACAGTTTTCGTGCATGTGTTGAAGGCTGTTGCTTAGACCTAGACAAGAGCGTCACTTTGTTGAAAAGTGGTGGGGACATCAGGGCTCAGATTAAAAACACTCTTTATTTCAAATTATCTTCAACATATGCGATTTGAGGCAAGTGGATAGAGTCAGAGTAGATGTTACATCACATAGCACATCAAAATTAATTTAATCTCAAGCTCTAATTTCTATCTCTAATTCAAGCTCTTTTCAGCACATCTTTAAAGTTGTTATTCGTAAGAAAAGTTGACTTTTCAGAGCCTCATTATTTGACGAGTTGGTAACGAGACTCAAAAATCAACTTTTCTTACAAACAGCACCTTTAACTCATAATGCTTTAAAAAGTGAGAGGGACAAAGTGGTGGGGACATGTCCCCCAGTTATTGTAATAAAGTTAATATATACCGTATCTATAATAAATATCGTTAAGGGAGAACAAGTGCAATAAAAAGTAAATGCAAGCCATTGCAGTAGCCCAACACGCCAGTATTCAATGAAGCTTAATATCAAAAGGAATGGTGGAGCGTCTCTTGTAGTTTCCAGGCCGCCACACAGTCTTTATATAGGAGCTGCTGAGATATAAGAGACAAAACATGTCAGTCGTCAGGTGAGAAACCTTCAGCAAGGCCTTTCATTCAAAACAGGAAATGAATAACTGACTAAATCTGATTACTTTGGCAGATGAAAGGCAGCTTCTCATGGCAGCAGGCGTCCAGCCACTTGAACTGTCTTAACTCTTCTACCCAGATGATCTTTCCACAGTGGTGGTTCAAGGCGTCGACAGGAAAGCTTGCGTTCCAGGGCGGATGTTCTTTAACCTCTGACCATGAAATCCACTTCCAGGGGACGTCGCTTTTTCCGAAGATGGACCGCTCCAGGCCGATCCACGCTCCCTTCTGCATGCTCTCCTTCTTCTTTAGCAGGGAGGAGTTCACCTTTTGCTGCATTATCTGGTCGGTGATTTGAACCAGGGAGGACATCTGGTTTTGGCAGTGCTCCAGGGCATCAATCCAGCTTTTGGCTTCCCGGTAGAACAGGAGATCTGCAGCAATTTGGCCATCTTGCAAAATAACTTTCATTTGTTATTTCAAAGGTAAAACTATCGGGTAAATAAAGATACTGCAAAAATAATTACCATGTCATGTAAACATGAAATGAAATCACTTACCATTTTCACTGCTGCTGTTGATGAGGCAGTGATCATTAAGCTGTATCTCAACATTGTTACAAGATGTTCTCAGTTGACATTCATTGTTGCTGTGGGGGGAAAATGTAAGTCTGATTACAAATCTTTATTTAATCAGATGCACCCACAGTGATGTAGTGCTACTTAGTCTTGCTTCTGTAAATGTAAAATAACTGACACAAAAATGCTGGCTCATTAGGGTTTTTTATGGTCACAGTTCCACAAAACATATATTTACTTTTTATGAAAAATATATGAAATTTACACGAGCTTGGAGAGCTGATTTCCATCACAGTTTATCTTACAGTTTTCTTCAGTAGGGGGTGGACAGTCTGGAAATTTGACTCTACAGTTGGTAGTCCATGGATTCGTACAACCTGATATATAAACACACAAGAATTCAGACAGACAGTTAGAGTGGAGTTCAAACAGATTTCCATAACCTCATTCATTCCTCTAGGTGTACTGGCTAAATGTTTTTCTCCTGAAAATATGTTACAGCTGTTTTTCTGCCCTGGATCTGTAATTTTGTGACAATTTACATTAACATTTCATCTTAAGCAACAGTTATATACAGTGGTGTCCTCCAGGGGGGGCCGTGGCCCTTCCCTTTGTGAGTTGTATTTGAATAATATGCTTCTCAGTCATGAGAGCTGTATACATAATATGCACCTATCTGATTGAACATTAGATATTATTTATTTACAATAAAAAGATAATGAAAGTAAGATGACAATAATAAATCCATAATGAGAACCATTTGATTAGATAATGTCTCATTTGCATATTTTTACATACAATATCATAAAACTTGTAATACAAAAATAATTGTCTTAATGTAAATTCAACTGGGGAAGTTTCATGGTGATACATTTTACCCCATTCACCTGTAGTGTTTACTCTTAAGCCAATCTCTCATATGGTCGGACTCAGGACACTGAAGACAAAGACATTCTCAACATGTGATGACTCCCTAAGTAGTCACAATAAAACTCATCCTGCTCGGTCATTTAAGGAAAACTGGGTGTTTGGAAATTGAAAACGTGCAGTTATAAACAGAGGCCTTCAAATTCTTCTAAAGATAAGTAATGTTAACAAATCATATGAAAAAATGATTTGATTGGGAAGATAATTAATATGCTTGTCAAAGGATTAAAGTGCTCACCAGTTATGTTCAGACACAGAAGCAGATCAGTGTGGATTGGAGAGTCACCATAGAAGCAGTAGTTCCCGTTGCTTTTCTCATTAGGATTGTGAATAATCAGCTCACTCTTGTCTTTTTTGAGTAAGAAACCACAGAGCCACCACCAATCGTCCACAAACGCACACCTGTTTCCTCTGCAACAGTATTCAACTGTCCAGTGTGTAGGAAATTTGAAAGTGACTTTGCCTCCCCTCTTGAAAAGTATCTTTGTCACTGAAACCACAGGCAGCTGGGCTGTTGCTGCTGCGTGAGAAAAACCATATATGAGAATCAGTTTTTTCTTTGTACGCTAAGATTGTATGCTACTAAGAATAGCAAATCCTACTGCAAAGAATAAAAAAATACAGTAATAAGCTCTTTATGTATTCATATCAACAATAAACACTGCAGTGATATGCACAGTGATTAAACATAAAGAAAATAATTATGTTGATAAAATTAAACAAAAAGGGCTTCTAAATACGTCTAATAATAAAACATACCCAGCAGCAGTGACAGATGGATGAACTTTGCCATGGCCACAAAACCTAAAAAAAAAGTTTGCAAGTTGAGAAGATAAGCGCACACCTCATCTTAAATGTAGATTATTAAACACATCTATTTAAAGGATTTCCTTAATAACTCAGAAATCACAGGTCTGTGTCATTTACCTTTTGTTAATCTACTTAGTGTAAATTTAAACTGACCTGTTCTGTGTTGTCCTGTACCAGCACATTACATGAAAGTACCACAACCCTAATTTGCAAATTTCCACATGCGGCAGTGCATTAGTTGAGAATGTACTGTAATCAATCAATCAATTTGTTGAAGGAAAATGATTCAAATATGTTTTGGTTTTTTTGTAGATTATTATGACATTTATCTGACATACACCTAATGTGTAAAACACAGGTCTCCCTGCGTCACAACACACTTTCAAACGTACAACATCACATCAAAATTAGAATATCTCTTTCAGTGAATTTGTAACACATGTATTACTCAGCTCCACAGGATCGAAGAACAAAATGACAGTTTTCTAGCAGCTGTTTGAATCGTAGACTTACCCAGCAAATGACGCGTTGCTCTTCAGAATGTGTTGGGAGGGTATGTAGGGAAATGTGAACAGGAGTATTCACAATACATCACTTTATAGAGCTGTTTACCTCTCCTGCCAAAGAAATACACCCACACCCGGATGCTCATTTGTTTTTAAGCTGATTTAATCTAATGCCTGTAGAGACACTGTGGATGCATTATAACACAAGGGCACCTATAGAGAATGCTGAGGAGAATCAAGTCTTAAACTCTAGTACAATTCAGTTCTATCAATTCATTTTACGGTAAAATCACACGTCATGGTATATTTGTGTGATATTGTATGGTGAATACATGCTCACAACAGAGATTCAAAGCAGACTTACAGCACAACCAAATCAATATGTAGCACGTCTCTTTGGTTTTACAAAAACAGTCAAACACCGATCAAGTGTTGATGTTTATGTTGATCAGACTGTCCCTTTGAAACAGTTCTCTGCGTTCCCGAATGCCCTCAAATGAAACATGAAGTATTGTGCTTGATGTTGATGGCATTTCTTCATGTTTGTCTGAACTCATTAGGGAAAAATCCTGCAAAATGTTCAGTGTTTTTATTTACAACAGTGGTGTTGCACTCAGAAACTGTGGGGGGGCCCAGATCCCACACACTTTCTACATAATGTTGCTTTAAGTGCAACTTGTATAACATTTCCAGGAAATGATTACAATATAAGGTGCTACAAGGCCTTTGTGTCAATCCAAGAACATCAAACAGCAACTCTGTGTTTCCACAAACCACATGCAAAAACAAGTTCAGCAGCCTAACGGTGAGATTAGTTTGTTTGGTCCTAGAAGATGCAAATATCAGTTCTGTGGAAGGTGCGTGTAAGCATGTAAATGTGTTATGGGTTATGCAAGCAGCACATATCAGGCAATGCTTCTTTTGTGGCAGGTGTTCGGTCGATCAGGGAAGCTACCCACAGCTAGAAAGTAAAACAGAGTACATGATACTTTATTTTACTCAACTTGCCTTTGAAAAATAGTATACTTTATAAACAAGATGTATGCTTTTCTTTTTTCTTTTCCTTTATAACATAACCATAATAAATACGACATAAACAGGCAAAGACAACTGTCACACAGAATAAATAGTATACATTATCCAGTTAAGATGCGTAACAGGTATTCATTTGAATTCAGTATCATAAATAAAGACAAAACAATGAATTAGAAGCACATGCATTGACCAAGAATGTTTTTCATCATCATCTGCATCCATCATGCCAAGAACTCCTTCACCTACCAGAGCTCAGCTACATGGAGGCCGACAGCACCATGGTGAAAATATACACAAACATGACAGCACACTCACTCTCACATACACTCCCTCATATGTCCAAATAACTCTGCTGTATGTCTTTGATTGCTCCAGGTGAACATCTGTATGGGTTTGAGGGAGTTGAAGAGATTAAACAGAAGATCTAAAAAGGTCCAAGGTTTAAAAAGGTCCAAATTTGTTACAACTATGGCACCCTCTTGTGGTTATATAACTAAACCCACTGTGGCAGACTATAGGCTAAGGATGGCCTGTGATATCAAAGCCCTGAAATCTAAGAAAATATTAACCCATATAATTGAAGAAGCACAAGAAACAGCTGCAGTACTCAGACAACAGATATAACAGTATTTAGAGCCTTTTTCTTTTACTAACATCCGCCAAAAGAAATCAGTGTAGGTGTGTTTTTTTAAACCAGAAGCATGTGCCAGACAAAGATCCAAACTTGAGTGAACCTGATGGCTGCAGACATGGAGGTGTCGCTGAAGAAGGCTGAGCTGATCACACGAGCCTGTCTGGACTTGCCCTTCCTCCGACAGGGTCAACAACAGGAAGATGTCAAACACACATAGCCGCCTTAACCCTCACTGCCCTGGTCTTTGTCTTCACTTCCAGTGTCGCCACGTAAAGTCAGATCTCTCACTGTTTGAGCATAATGTCCTCCTGCATCATCTTCCTTGTATCTACAATCCTTTCATATCAGTGGACACAAAATCCTTAATAATGGCATAATGGCAGAAACAACATTATAGAAGGATCAGGGAACACTTGAATTTTCAGTGCATTTTATTTCATCTCTTTAGTCTGTTAATGTTGTTCAATGATGAAATATCGTTTGTTTCTGAAGGATATGTTCAGCATATTTTATGTTATGTTATTGCCTTCACACTGTAGCTTTTCCATCCTGTGAGCCAGAGACGACAATAGCATCTGTTGTCCAACTGTGAAACTGATGTGTCTCACAATATACTGAATAGTTTTCACACATTTTAAAATAACTTATTGTCATAAAGTTTCTGTCTTACCCCTCAACTTACAGTCAGCTCATTTTCAAGTCTTAGTCAACTAAATGTTACTGTTGATCAAACAGAGAAAACTGGTTTAATTCTGCTTTATCATTAAATTTTGTTACATCTTTGATGTGTGCAAAATTTGAGGATAGTAAAATATCAACAAATGTAAATAATTGTCACATCTGTCACATGACTTGGACACAATTGCTTTCGGCTCACATTGAAAGGATGGATTGATTTCAATTGGCTCCCCTGTGACCAAAAACTGTTATTACAAAACTCAAATAAAAAACATTAAAAACATAAATTATTTCTTCACTGTTGAAAAAAAATAACAAAACACAGAGGCGCAAAAGACAGTTCATGTGATTCAGAGTGTCACTGTGTCACTGAGCTCTGGACATTCCCCGGATCATGGCTGGTTCATTAAACAGGGATTGTCCATTTCTGTGCTTCTTGCAGGTAGCATATCCCTTCTCTTCACATTCTGGTGTTATATCTGTTTATAGATGGCTCGATCACATGGCTTTAAACTGTTTCCTTCATGCAGGTGGTGTGAGGGTCATAGCGGCAGCATGAACGGTGAATGCTGCGATGCTGATTTGACGCTTGACTTCCTCCCAGGCCTTCTGCGGGTCAGCTGAGTTCTCGATGTCAAACAATGCATCATAGATCCCAGGGAAAGACATCCCTGCGTATTTATTATGGCTGCTCGGAGCGAAAATCACATGTCTGAAACAGAGAAGAGAGGGAGTGTTAAGTTTAGGAATGTACTGGAGATATTACAGATTAAACATATTTGTGTGTTTTCTTGTAAACAAGCTCAAAATGGTTCAGATTAAAGGGGAAAAAAATCTATTTTCTAGCACTCCACAGTATCCAGACTGATGGTCAATGATGCATTATATTTGAAATAAACTTGGGAACAGTCTCAGTGAATTCCTGAGTAATTTTCTGGCCATTAACTGTAGAATAAAGAGGTCACAAGCCAAAATAGTTGGGAGCTGCTGTTGTGAGGAATCATGTTTATATGAGCAGGTTCAAGTGTGAAATATACAGCGTTTATCTGTCAGTAGTTGTAAGAATATTGCAGAGCCACAGTTGTGTTGACATGCAAGTAGAAAATGCTTTTTGACTGTAAAAGCATTTAAACCAATGGGAACATGTGACTGAGTGTGTGTGTGACTAATTGACCTGTAGAAGGGTCTGCCAGGTAGACCCAGGGGGTCTATGAAGGCTCTCTCCAGATACATGAGCTGATCATTCATGACACGCACCTGCAGAGGACTGACACACACACACAAATTGTGTTTTACACACCCTTGACTCGACAGAACATACACAACAGCTCAAAAGTTTGGGACCACTTAGAAATGTCCTTATTTTTTTAAAGAAAAGCACAATTTAATTCTATGAAAATAACATTACAGTCTACATGTTATAAATGTGGTAAAAGAGTATTTAAGCAGGAGATGGCTGACTTGTGGAGTATCTTCGTAGGTACACAGACAACCATTTTCATTAACCATCCCCCCTGTGGTCCAGTGGACAATTGTGTAAGCTAATCCAAGTTTATTGTGTTAAGTGGACTAATTGATCATTAGAAAACGCTTGTGCAATCATGTTAGCACGGCTGAAAACTGTTGTGCTGATTAAAGAAGCAATACAAATATTTAGACTCTGAGTATCTGGAGCATCAGCATTTGTGGGCTCGGTTTTAGTCTTTCTTCTGAAACTAGTCAGTTTATTCTTGTTCTGAGAAATGAAGGCTGTTTCATGTGAGAAATTGCCAAGTACCTAAAGATCTCATATGACGGTGTGCACTACTCCCTTCAGAGAACAGCACAAACTGGCTCCAACCAGAGAAGAGAGAGAAGTAGAGGCCCTGGTGCACAATAGAGGACAAGAGGCAAGCTAGAGTGCCAATGGTCTGCAAGGCTGTGATTGCTGCAAATTTCTTTGACGTAAGCCAAGTTTAAAGGACCTTGTCGATGTCTTGATTCTGTTTTCTATTCATCTGACCACACATTTAATGAATTAAAGCTTGGTTTTCACGGAAAACATGACATTTTTTGGGTGATCCCAAACTTTTGAGGTAGTGTACACTGAGTGGCCACTTTGTTAGGTACACTTGCACAATCTAATGCAACTGTGCTGCCATTAAGTATACTTTCATGTTTCCGATAATGTTTGTCTGATGCTCTCATAGAGTTTTTAATGAAACCTGATAAAGTGTCCACTGAGTGTACATTTCAAAGCAACTTCAAACAAGAGCCTGCACACTGATAATGTATACTTCAGCATTTGTTTGGACATCTAAAATGTTTGAAATGTTAAACACACTCTGCTCTGTTGAGAGTCTGCAGGCGCTCATGGAAGTCCCTGGCTGCTACAGTGAAGTTCTCCACAGCAGAAAACAAAGAATCTGAAATGAAAAGGGGGAAAAAAAATACAGAGACATTGTTGGAAAAGTCAGCAGGCTGGCAGCACATGAAGCCCTCAATGACCACAATCAACTCACCAAATGACACCTCATACAGCTTCATCTCCTCTGGGTGAGTCTGTGCCAGCTGTGTGATGCTGTGTGCATATTTCCTCAGTGAGTCTGCGTATTGGTCGGCATCAAGAGGGAGGAGCTGGGAATCAGCCAATAGGAAGATGAGCCCACCTCTCACCTTGGCCACCGCCTGAAGCCTCTTGAAGGTAGGGTCGTAAAACTTCTCCACAATCTCGAAAGTTTCATACACACTGTGATAGACCGGATAACTGCTGTACCGCTCTGTTTTCTGAATGAGCACACACAAACAAAGGACATTTCAATGAGTTACCTTGAGTCTATGAAGGCCCACATATACGTATCAGTATTTCTACAATATGTGTCATATTACATTCAGATTACACGTGGCAACTAGGCCAGATGGCTGCCAAGCGAGAGACCAGTTTGAAACCACGTGAAGAGCACTATTTTTGCTTCCTGTTTCAACCTACAAAACTGAGTGTTTCCGACCTCAAACAGAGTTGTTTTTGTGCCTAAACCTAACCAGACCATGAGCAAAGCAAAAAAAAAAAAAAGCAACGTCAGGTTTCAACATGTCCATGATTTACAGGAACATACAATGCTACATTCATTCTGGCACCATTTTAAGTCCAGGATACAGACACAGAACAGACAAGCGCAAAAAGATGTAATCAAGCACATACAGCAGTATACCTTAATATTAATAACAGTGAATAATGTTTTTGCAGATACATCTGTAAGTGCAGTGTTTCTAACCTTGTTCTTGGTGTATCTCGCTCTGCCGGCAGCAATTCCCAAACGGATAAAATAGGCCTCAAAATCACTGCCTGACCCCAGTTTGCTGATCCTACAGGACAAAAGAGTGGAGGACAGAGTTTTTTTTTTAAAATAAAATGAGCAGTATGTAATTTAAGCTGCTAGGTGTCTCTTAATCAAAACAATGAAAACAAAAGATGTTGTTTGATGATGTTGGGAAGTAGTGTGGGATGAAAATCTATGAGGTGACCCAGGCAGAAATTTCACAGATGGGGTAATGTTTTAAAGTTTCATTCACCCTACATTTAGTCATGTTTGTGACTTCCGTCCTCTCTTTCTGAAGCATCATCTAGTGTTTCTCATGCTACCTTGGAAGTTATAGCAACAGGTGCCCAAATGTGATGCCTAGTTTGACTTGAACATTTCTGTGGGTTTGAACATTGTTGGAAACATATGGGATAATGTAAATAGGCAGTTCAACTGATATTTTAACAAAGATCTAGTCCTTTCAGACATTTCAGAAAGGTTACATATTATATCTTTAATTTCTTGATCATTTGTTTGGTTAGCTGACCAAGAGGTTTTCACCGGTCTGTCTGCAGCTTTGCATATTGTTCTGGTAATCCACAGCTGTCACCTGGATTTATTTAATTATTTCATTTGTTGTTTTGCCCTCTACTAACCTCTGATTACAGTATTGCTATTGTGGCTGCTGAGGTTTTGTTTCTCTTGAACTTTGCGTATTTCACTGGTGTTGTTCAGTATGTGCAAACCCTGGCTCTGAACCAAACAACAACTGATTGTGAGGTTTTGTACCTGGGTGCATCGCGGTCATTCGTCCAGTTGTCCCTCTTGTGCCAACTCTCATACAGAGAAATTCCCTCCTCTCCTTCTTCTGGACTGGTTATCTACAAACAAACATGGAATGAAAGAGGAAGAGGCAAGACAGAGAGAAAATCAGGGAGGGAGAGACAGGATTAAAGCATAAGAGTGAGCATGACCGACAAGATTAATTTACTCAAATCTTTTTCAGATGGACCATTCCTTTACTGCTCACCTGCTTGGTGAGGTCGTACACCAACGTGTGCAGAGACGGAGTGCAGTCAACCCTCAGTGTGTACATGCCTGGACTCAAGAAATATATACATTCACACACGCACACATGAGCCATATCAAACCAAATTCATCCTCAACATTGTGTTGAATTCATTGAGAATATTGAGCTGCAGAGAAACACACTCACCCTCAATGGCAGAGTCGGCATTGATGTAGGCCACAGCTCTCTCCTGCAGCAGCTTGGCATTATCCTGTTGACAAGGGTAAAGTGTCAGTGTGTGTGTGTGTGTGTGTGTGTGTGTGTGTGTGTGTGTGTGTGTGTGTGTGTGTGTGTGTGTGTGGGCATGTGTATGAGGGTGAATGGGTTGGCATATGTATACCTCTGCCCATTCAGTAGATCCCAGCAGTCCAAACTCTTCTGCATCCCAGCTGGCAAATACTATCGTCCTCCTGGGCCTCCAACCTACAAACACAAGCATACTGTAGGTCTGTCACGATGACTACTTTTTGTTTATGATAAATGGTCATAGACGCTATTATTGTCATTTTAAAACCATTATATGCCACAGATGATAATATCCTAGCATAAAAGTGCATGTCTACCCTTCGAAGGAGCAAATTTTAACTCTTAATATTCAGACATTGTTGTCAGAATGTGAAACATATTAATATATAAAATAAAACAAATGCGATCACAAAACCAAAACATAAATTGATAAGATAGAATATGTACAATAAGTTGATAACTTGATTATCATGACAGGCCTACAGTCACACACACCTCCTTGTCTTTGAAGCAATGTGTGGACACCAGACCAGAACATGCATTCTGGGGACCACCCTTTCTAAGGGTCGTACAGCACTGAAGAAATCTGACAGTCTCTCTCTCTCTCTCTCTCACACACACACACACACACACACACATTGTTCACTGACTATTGACACTATTATTTATTCACTCACACACTTGCAGAGACGCACCTTTACTGAGTAGCCTGCCAGCGCTCCTGACAGTTTCGTGGACCACTGCAGCACCAGACATGGGATCAATTCCTCCAAACACCCAGGCATCCCGATGCCCTCCCAGAATCACATACCTGTCTACACACACACAACACACGCAGCTTTAAAAGTGAAGCAGCTAAAGTTTTGTTTTTCTGAGTGATTCTTGCAAAACAATTTTCAACATGTTCTGACCAAAAGGAATTTAAATGATTTAATCCTCCTATCCTGACCTGTTTACATTATTACATCAGTATTCGCGTCCACGTTGGCATTATAAGTGTAACTCACATGTGTTCCTTGTATGTTAAATGTTACTAAAAGCTTAATGAAAGATTGGAGCATGTTAAGCTGTTGTACCTGGCTCCAGAGCTCCGCTAATCCTGCCAATAACGTTGTAGATCCTGGTAACTTTGTTGTCAGTGTTGATGTTCATACGCACCTTCCTGAGACAGTCAGATACAGAGGAGAGACAGATCAATAGAGCTATGCTAAGCAGGAAATTACTAACATGTGAAAAACGTTAGAGAAAGGGGAGGGAAAATTTATAACAGTAACAGTTTTTTTGCAGCCAAGAAACATGCTCATTGTGTTTATTTCATGCGATCACATACAAACAGACAAAATGAAAGAGAAGAGAGAACAGAAAGACAGAAAGTAGAGATCAAACCCTGTTAAGTGTTTGCTAAAGTCCCTTATAACAGAATACATTGATTGTATTTGTTGTGATGGGGGATGTTGCTCCGGGAATCTCCGTTCGAAAGCACAAAAAGACCCAATTTCTGTTGTTGCAAATGGGTACATACTACATGCTTTTGTGGAGTTCGTATGTGAATGTATGTCTCTCACACACAGGAGACACAAGGGCCTTCATTGTACTTCAGTTGGCTACTTGCCACCAGGTCATTAAAGCTGAGTGAGAAAAAAAGAGCAACAAAAAGGGAGAAACAATTCAAACACTTCACACAGAGTGAATACTGCAGTGAAGCAGGAGAAGAGAGATTAGAGAGAAAAACAGTTTCATAGTAGAGGAGGACTGGGGGATCATGTTATTTCTAGGGTGAAGAGGATGGAAGAAAATAAAAACACTTACTGGCTTATGAAGTCATCCGTAAAGCCTGGCCCAATCCTATAGGAGACATTCAGAGCTCCTTTCCAGTTGTTCGGTGGAATCTGTCCTCCCATATTCCTGTTGAATGATGAATATTTATCACTTTTTTTTATAAATAATAGAAACCAGCTGCTCATGCAGTTTCAGGACCCAGATAAAAGTTTATACTTCTTGCCCCAACTTCAAGATTATTATTAAGCAGGTTTAGGGATGGCAGTCCAAACTAAAATATCTCATCAACAACAGGGTGAATTGCCATTAATTACATCCATGTTCTACGCAGGTTGAATTGGAATAACTTTGGTAATCACCAGACTTTTCCTCTAGTGCCATCTAGGGTTGCAAAGGGTCAATACATTTCCAAAAAATGTATTGAATTGTAAAACGAAAAACCCTTACTTCAGCAGGTGAATTGCATCATGGAAGCCAATTGGATGCACAGGAATCTTAGGAAGCCCCACCCCATCCTCAAGGCTGAATCTGTAGGTATATTCTGTAAAACAGGAGACAGTACTATGTTAGATATACTCACACACACATAGACACTCATACAGACGTTACGCACCTTTAGCGGGATACCCTGGTGTCAGTGGGTCTCCTGCTCCATTTAAGTTGAGAACATTTCCTCTCTGAGCTCCTCCACCGGGCAGGTTCCAGCCATCAGGGTAGGGCTGCACACACGCACACAAATTGTGTTTTACATGCTTGAGTTGACACACATGAACACAAAAATACTCTTTGATACTAGTAAAATACTACCAGTAGTAATATATTTAATACGTAAAATTGTTAAAATTATGCAAAATGCTCTACCTGGACTCCAGCAGCCCAGTAATCTGCTGGGTCTGAGAACATAATGATCCCCTTTGCTCCGGCTAACATGGCGTTCTTCACCTGTGGAGCCAGACAGAGTGTGAGAGAGCAGTGGGACATTTTGATGGCGTGCCAAAGTTTACAATCAGTCTTTTTTTGTCTGTGTGGATCACAAAATATTGATAAATGGTTTGACATTGATGACTTGCATTAGATATTAATTGATATGTGAGAAAATAATTTGAAATGCTACAGTGCGATGAATTAATGATCTCGCACAACTACCACAGAAGTTTGATTAGAATTGAAATACCAACATGAGCTGGAGCAGATCAAGGTTAACAAGCACTTTAACTGTTGTTGTTGTTTTTTTGTTTTTTTCCAAAGATTTCAGCTGCATTTATCTGCTTTTTGAACTTTCCAGTAAAATAACAACAGGTTACTGTTACGTTCCTATATTGAGTGAGCATGTGGAGTTATGATGTAAGAGTTTTCTTACCTTATTGCCTCTGAATATTTTTCCATATCTAACAATGACAATCTTCCCAGTAACATTGATGCCCATCTCCCTCTCTAACTGGAAAAAGTCTTCTGTACGACCATAGTTCACGTACACCAAATCCCCCTGGAGAAGAAGACAGAAAGAGGAGACATCATTCAGGTGCTTGTTCTGTCAATTAGTTGAGGATGGGGGTGGGTCATGCTTAAAATCCATGTTAAAGACTTTGACTACTGCAGTGTAACGGTGTTTAAACATCATTTTCTTCTTGTCAGTATGAGGTTATTTGTGTGTGTGCATGCGCATATGTGTACCTCAGGTTGTCCTTTAGCAGAGAAGGCACTGTATGGAGGTACAATGTTAGAAGTATCTTCATAACCCTCTGGAACTGGCTCAGCCAAGGACGAGTTAAAAACCTGTGAAACAAAAATTAGATGAGGTCCGAGTCTCTTATTTTTTATAGTACATGCTTTGAAATTTCTAATGTATCCACTGTTGGAATGCAACTTAATTTATTCATGTATTGTACATCCTGTCTGCTGTTTATCACTCTACTCTGCCTTTGTGTGTGTGTGTGTGTGTGTGTGTGTGTGTAGCTCAGCCCGCCCTCAGTCAAACAGGCATAAAGACCTGCAGGTCTTTATGCATCCACAACAAGTTGAGAGCAGAAAAGAGAGACAGACAGTGGTGTAACCTGGTCGCTACACTTTCATTGAGTCATGACCTCCAGCTGTTACTACACAGATGAGGGCGCACCAGTACCCAACACCCAGAAACACCCTGAACACAGCAAAATACAAAGAAAATACAGGCAGAGGGTAGGGTCTCTGCAGACACAGACACCGCCATACACTTCTTGTGGGTCTTAAGCGATGATGGGATTATTTTTGAATGAGTCTATACAGTATTTTTTAAAGGAAAATCCTGCAGAGTGTACCTTTAAATGATCAGATGGTCACAGGGGCCAGTTTTTTCTGCATTGAGTACTTCTAGCTATGATATTTAAAAAAAACCATTATATTATATTATATTATATTATACGTTCATACTTTTACTTATGCAAAATAGTATTCTCACTGAACCGTGTATCTGAATTCTTCCTCCCCTACTGCAAATAAGAAATCACACAGTGAGTGATCAGAGGTCCTTAAATGACTTTGGTGAACTATTTGTAGATCCCGTCCTGCTGGCAGCTTCAGAATAGACTTTCAGTATCTCTTGAACAGTCTGACCTGATCATCGCGTGTTTTAGGCCATCACCTCGGGATCTGTGTGCTGTTCAGTGAATGGCTCTCAGCTGAAATGTATTACTCAATTGACTTAAATGTTAAAGTTGGCATTACGTTCTTAAATGCATTGCCATGCAGTGAACCCTGGTCTGTTGTCTCTTGTTGGCCTCTGTGCTGTATCATTATCTCTACTTGTAAGATACATACACAGTTTTATCTCACAGCAAGGTTATAAAGGGACCTTGGACTTGAATGTGCTGTGTTGTAGTATTGCGGAGAAGACTAACAGCTGAAAAGTGGAGAGCTGGGGGCTGTGTTTGTGATCTCCACGTGCACACTGAAACTTTGTTATCTTCCCAGACAGACTGAGGAGTACTCAGGGGTTTGTGCTGAATCGGTGTTATTGTTCATGTCTGTGAGAAAAAAACAATCTATTGAGAACCAGGGGGGTGAGTGTACAGAATGGAGAATGCTTAACTAACAGAACATTAAAAGGCGCACATTAAAAAATGCTTTCTCATTGTGAACACAAGGCATAGGAGTGAAATGGTCTTAAAATAATATAATTGGTAGCTGCGTAATTGACTCCACAGGGTATGACCGCTACCCTAATGCTATAATAGATGGGAGCAAACAGTAATGACAATATTACACCAGACACACGACGTTGAAGCAATGCTTGTATTTTACAGAGAGGTTGATAATATACGTGGGAAAGAAATATTTAGTTTAACTTTTTCAGTATGTGTGCCTTTAATGCATTGTGGGTCTACATCTCACACACAAGTGATCATGTCTCCTGTGTGCATTTATTGTACCTCGTTGCCAAGCTGATCAACTATGGAGATGTAATTTGGCTGTGATTTGTTGGGATAGGACAACAGGACGTCGTAGGGCACCATCTCCACTGAGTCCAGTCCGAACTCCAGCCACTCATCCTTAATCTGCTCTGCGTATCTTAGGTTCTGCTCTGTACCAGCCAGGTGGGGGAGTCGTGTAAATTTCCTGTGGAGAGGACGTTAACTGTTAGTGACACGGCAAACAGCCAATTACAGAATGAAAAAGGCTTCAGGCAAACACACTAATATAAACATAGCAATGGTAAACACACTAATATAATATATACTAAGGCTTCAGGCAAACACACTAATATAAACATAGCAATGTATTGTCATTGACTTTATCAGACCTCAACAGCGAGACTTTGCGTGAATCACCTTCACAAAATTCCTCCCAGTTTGTCTGTTCTGCTTTGTACATAGTTCTGTTTGAAACAGGTGATTGATGACGTAAACAACATAAGTTATAAGTAAAATTTCTTTCTTTCTGTATTTTATTTATTCATCTTTTCTCTCTTTATTTGAGATATTTGCGATTTACATTTTTTTTTACATTTAAGCAAATTAACCAACCAAAAATGACAATAATAGTAAATGCATGCAGAGCTGTTGTTCTTGATGTCTGAATACACTTGAACACAACACGATCCATTTATCTAAAAGACCTTTTTACACAGCAGATCATTTGACTTGTCAAAGTAGAAAAAGTACAGGTGTTACTAAAAACATCAACGATGGCTCTGTTCTATTCATGTGTCCTCAGCCATGACAGTGTGAACCCAGAACCCCGAAACTGTAGCAGCTAAATGGAATTTAGCCATCATCACCAATTCATTCGTCAAATCAACTGAACAACCAAGAGAGCACAGACAGATGGCCGCTCATTGGCTGCATTCCACATCACATACTTTTTCTTTCCACTTCAACTTTTGCGCACCAGACTGCAGTGGATGTATCAGCAACAGGGTGAAAGTTCATGGCACATAGCATCTAACGGGAGCGTGTATTTATGCCTATATTGTGTTTCTGCGTGTTCCACCTCTTCACTGAAGCTAATGTATACAGTGACAGCTGAGGGATGTAGGTATTTATTTTTAATATTTGGTAACTTTGCAAACTTTTGCTTGTCCGCTAGTATTCAAAGAAAGTTTTGTGGATTCGAACAAGCAGCATGATCATGAAAAGACTCACACACTGGTGTGCTGTAAAGCTTTCAGAAGTTAAGGTTGATTGAGGTTAGTTATACTGTAGAAGCACAGTGTAAAGAATTGAGCTGTTGTGCAAGTGAAAAGTTTGGTCCCTGAGCTGTTATGAACTTTCTTCCTTTCCAAGAGTCTCCCTTGAGTTTTGAAGTAGTTTTTCTTCCCTGCTGAGCCCCCTTGGAATGAGTAACACTGTTTTTATCACACCATTTGCTTTGAAATACTTGATACCTGATGAGCAGGACAGGTTTAGTGAGTTGACTGGATTTTTACCTGAGATGCTCTCTGATCTTGTTTGGCTGCATTTCATCCAGAAACTCCCTCAGATACTTGCTGGAAGCACTGGTGTTTTCAGTGTTTGTTTGTGTGGGCTTTGCAAACCATCCTACAACAAAAACACAGCAAAGTCAGCTCAACAGTAATACTGTCATTTCAAGAAGACTGTTACCACTGCATGACTTTATGATGTGATTAATCTGACCTCTCCCAAGAACAAATTACAGTGACACAAGTCGGACAAGGGAGCAGGAAAAATAATATCTATTTGTTCCTGACTGCCCAGTTGTGTTGGATCTTAAAAAAGGCTTCCCATTATGTTAGCAATCCTATTTAAATGGAGTTGTGGTTGTGGACAGTGAGTGTTAACCTGCCGTTGGCAGACAGGTGTGAAATGTGTCAGAGTCGTGACAAACTAGAGCTCACACACACACACACACACACACACACAAACAACGCACCTTAAGGATTCAACATTAACAGCACTGAGAAAGAAAATTAACTTTAAAAAAACAGGTTGATATCACTTGTGGGTTATTGACTGATCTTATCTTACCTATGACGAAGCCCAGCAGGAACAAAGCTGTCACAACCACGATCCAAAAGATCCACCTGAGTAACCTGCTCTCTTTTCTCATTTTGAAGCAGTACGTCCCGGAGGCTTCCACTCACACCGACACGTCTGACTCTGCAGAGCACGCTCGCCTGCTCGCAGAGATAGAGATAGAGTGTAATTTGTTTAAGTAGTGCACTGTGGAGGCATGGCAGAGCGAGTTAGAGTGAGACAAAGAGAGGGAGGGAGAGAGGGGGGGTAGGTGACTGTCAGCGGCAAAGAAAGAGGCAGTGAGTGAAAAGTTGGAGAGGTTCACAATGTGGGAGCTGGTCATTAGTGCTATGTTTGGCCAGGAGACTGATGATTGTGCACTGTGCACCTTGGTCGCTCCAGTGCTGACTCATTATTACCCAACCTGAGACTAGATAGCCAAGAATCCAGTCTGAGGACAATTTTTCCAAAAGCATTTTTCAGCTAGAGACGTCATCAGCAGACACTGAGCTCATGTGGAAAAAAGATACTACAGTAACTAAAATGATGTATGATGGTGATTCAATCTTATTTACAGACAAAATAAAAGGAAAAACAAAACAATACAGATGCATCCATACACAGTGGTGTGATGAGGATGGTAATATTGTGACTGGTGTATGGCTTTCGAAGTGAGCAGAACGTATAGAAAAGTTTGGACCAACATTATACACAGTGCTCTCCGCCACCATCATCCAAACACCAAATAAGGGGATATTTTTAGCAAAAACAACTTTCAGACACTGAGAGAATTGATACCAAAGAGCATTGAAGCTCTTCTGGAAGCTCATTTTACACTTTAAAGGTGCAATATGTAAGAATTGTAGTTGAAAACATTAAGAAATAACTAAAATTATCAACATAATTTGAAGAAAAAATCAGTTATGATGTTTGTGTATTGTGTTGATATTTACTGAAGCATGCTAACCAGCTAGCCCCTGCACGTCTTGGTCCAAAACCCCTGTGCTAGATGGTTAGCTACACAGCTAACTAAGCTAATGAGCTACCGGCAGCTACAGTTAGCAGCAGTAAGTGTTATGCTGACCCCTTTTTGATTTGAGTAGGAATGTGACAGGTTGCCAGTTCTTACACATTGCACCTTTAATGGCATGGTTATCCTTTAATTCATGTCCCATCTACGTATATTGTAATTTCCTCAACAGTCGGATGACTGCAGAACCTTTTCCGTCCTTTGACGTTACTCTTTTTTCCTTGTTGAGTCCTTTAAATCTGAGCTAAAAACTCATCTTAATGCCTTAACTTCCTTTTAGTGCTAATTCTTTAATACATCGGGCCTCGCTCCTGTGACCACTATCCTCCTATGATCAGTCTCACTCTCTCAGTGAATCTATTAATGTTATTACTTGTAGTCCATGTTTGTACTGCTGACGAGAAATTAACAAACAACCAACTTTCCAACAACTACTGCATTTCTCTAACCTTCTGTTGTGTTTGGTTTTGTTTCCCACAAGCTGCCAAGCTGTGTGGTCTCTCTCTCCATCTCCCTGGTTTGCTCCTCCCTCTCCTCTATTTTCACCCAGGCTTCTCTTTGCTGGACCGTCCTGGGACCTCTCTCTCTCTCTCTCTCTCTCTCTCTTTCTTGGCTGTCGGTGATGTTTGGATCTGGATTTGGCCCCAAGGAGTTTGTCTCTCTCTCTCTCTCTCTCTCTCTCTCTCTCTCTCTCTCTCTCTCCCTCTCTCTCTCTCTCTCTCTCTCTCTCAAGGCTGTGCCTGCCTTTTTTCCAGTTTGTGTGGCTTGTCCTCTCTCCAGGTCTGTTTAGAGTCTCTAGGTCTCTAAATGAGGTCATGTGGCTCAGGTCCTACCTATCTGGAGACACTTGAGGTTCCTCAACGTCCTCCTGGATCCACTTTCTTCACTAATGTTTTACAGTTGGCATGTAACAGTATTTTTTGTTATCATAATTTGTAATATACTGTCATTTGTCTGTCCTGTGAGAGGGATCCTCCCTCTGTTGCTCCCCTGAGGTTTCTTCCATTTCCTTCCTGTTAAAGGGTCGTTTCGTGGAGTTTTTCCTTATTTGAATCGAGGGTCTAAGGACAGCTTGCATTTCGACTGATACTGAGTTTAACTTCTGCCTTACTATTAAAAATGCAGTTGATTTCAGTTCATAAAGTTGACATGTAAACTGTCTCCAAAGCTTCTAACACTACTAACTAACTTCAGTTACAACAGGTGTGTAGAGTCAGGTTATTAAAGCTTGGTTCAGTTCACTTTCAGTTCAAGTTTCAGTTCAGGATAGATTCAAGTTACAGCACTGCTGTGTATCATATAGAGCTATAGAGAGGCATATTTTCCCACACTATAAGACATGCGGCCTCGGTCGTGCTTGACCCCTCGTGGTTCTGTGAGCAGCTGTGTGGTGTGGAGGACGGTCCTTTCATGCGGCGGGCTGGAGCGTGAAGCAGGGAGGACACTCTCTGCCCTCAGGAATGTGGGGAGGACACAGACCACAGCTCTGCCTCGTCCTCAACATGTTGTTTATCTGGAGAGATGACTTTAATTAAACCAGCAGATTTTGGTTGTAAGGGGGAGGTTGGTTAAAAAACAAATGCTGTATTTGAATAATTTTACACGATCAAAGGACCATAGGTAATCATTAAATGATAAAATATAACAACAGAATAATATTCTGCACTGTTTAAAGTCATACCAAAGTCTGAATAGGGCTGGGTGATATGACCTTATAATAATATTGCAATATTTTTAGGTGATATCACGATACACCTTAAAATATTAATATTGATATTCAAAACATTTCAGAAATGCTGGGATATAGGAAATATCTCTTATAAGTTCTTAAGTGATTGGAGTAACTGGTAATATTTCCCCTGAAAAACAATACACCTTAGCCCACCTTTACTGTTTTATTATATTTTGGGGTTTTGAACAGAGCATCTTACAGTCACAGCTGATAAAACAAAAGTACTATAGAGCATCAAACATCTGAAATGCATAAACTTTGTAGAGCAGGACTGGGACAATCCTGATCTCAGTCTGCTCTCTGGTGGATGAGGCCTTCACAACAAGTATTACCAGTGAAAAAACACATGCTGCTCCCCATTTTAAAGACCCAGCACACTAGTACAGTATATTATGGCTACGTGTTTAAACCTAATAACAGGTTTATCCTGTTGAACATCCAGAAAACCCTGATGAGCATGACAAAACCCTGATGAAGATCAAGGACTTTGATGATGATCGCTTTTTTTTCTGATAGTTTGTGGTGTTTGTGCACTACAAAGCCAAGAAATTAGACCCATATGTGATTATTGAACTTTTAATTTAAAAACCATGAACATTAACATGCTGCTATAACATTGAAGGCTTTCTACAAAACATAACCTGGCTGCAGAAATGTTTCTCCATTTAGCCTGAAGAGTACTCGCCACTGATGTTGTCTGATAAGATCTGGCCCGCAGTCTGTGCTCCACTTCATCCCCAAGATGCAAGACGGGGTTGAGGTCATGACTCTGTGCAGGCCAGAACAAGTTAAGGAAACACTTTCTCTCGCTGGATTTCTCTTTGGATTGGAAATGAGTGCCTCCCTAAACGGTTGCTATAAAGTTAGAAGCTACAGTATAGTTGATAAAATAATGTCAAAGGCCCATTAAGTAGAATTTCTGGAGCTTCAATCAAATGCTCAAAAACTGATATAATATGGAGCTTAAAGTGAGATTTGTAAGGACAAGAATTGCCTTTGAAACTCACTACCAAGTTGTGTTAAATACAAAAAAATGCAACACGCATCATTAAAAGGGATCTTGGTTGTAACTAATTAATCTCGCCCAGCCTATCAAAAAATACTTGCACAGGAGTGTGTTGTGGATGGATGGTGTACCAGATGTCTTGACTTATTTGGACTGATTTGTGTTTTCATATATACACAACTTTATTTTTCTTCAGCGTGTGCATCTGTTTTTAATGTCCTTTATTTTAGATTAATCTCTGGTCTGAGAAACGTTCTCTCACACTTTGGCTGCGTTTCTTTCTACGAACTAAAGATGGCGCTGACAGCCCAGAGAGATGTTAGAGATATGTGAATATGTCATTAACAAAGGATTTTAATCATCAAATCTGCAAATGCACGTCTTGATGAGATGATAATGAATGATGAAATGTATTTAGTTACTTAGTACAAATTACATGGCAGTTTTTTAACATGCACCATTGAAATACAGCAACATTATGTTACTTTTTCTAAAAACGGATGCGGCCACAAAAACCTGAGCTCCAGAAATATTTGTTTCTTTTTCACTTTAAACATCTCAGAACATTTTCAATGCAAATTAAATGTCTTATTACTGTTGGTCAAATAAAATCACCCCTTTAGAAACATATATAATAGAGCTTTGGTTATTATTAAAAAACATCCCAATTTTTTAAATAGCCATCATTCAAAGACTTAACCAAATCAGTATCAGTAAAACCTGACCACAGTCTCATTTCTTATATTTTGAAGTGTAATCTGGGCTGGTTGTAATCAGATTACCAGTTACATTACATCTCTCTCCGCTCCAGTGGGACATGTGAGACTGTGGCGCCCTCTAGCGGCAGAGGAGGCGCAGTGCGGCGCGGTGGAGCGATGTGTATTGTTCTTCTGTGTGTGCTGGTTAACTTTATTCAGCCCGAGGTCATTATCTACTCAACGTGCTTTAGCTGCCCACTTGACCTCCAGGCGTGAGGTGAGCTGAAGTGTCATGAGGACGGAGGGAGGGTCGTGTCTGAGACGCAGCTCTTCACGGAGTCTCTCTGCGGGGGGACGAAAAGTCCAGACGCGCTCAGAGCAGACAGGAGCGGCGTAACGGAGGAGTGAGGGGAGGGAGGACGGAGCAGACACCGGCCGGTCTGCTGCTGCTGCTGCTGCTGCTGCACACAGACAGACAGACAGACAGAGACAGAGCTGCAGGGAGGAGGACGAGCCCTGCTTCACCTCTCAGCCACACCGAGGCTTCGCTGAAAAAGTTGGGGACAGCTGCGGGGTCAGTGAAGGCATCATGGTTGTGTCGGTGCGGAGCTGGGTCGCCAACGAGGGAGGAAAGCACTTGGTTCTGGTGGGTGAACTTTTGTCAGGAGACCTTTTTTTTTTTTTTAAAGCTCACATCGGAAGTCGTTGTTCATGGATTTGTTTGTTTTACCTGCGAATAACAACTTTTTTATTTTCGAGGCAACTTGCAAAAAGTGTTCACGAAGCTCTCCATCCTGAGGGAAAATCACTAACACAGGCACAGGACTGTTTGTCAGGCTCTCAGTGTTCACCAGTGAGTTTGGTGTACTGAATATGCTGCAGCCAACAGGCTACCACAGCAATATGCCACATTTTTTCCCATAAGAATGAATGTAAATCTTGTTACATGCTTATTTAGAGACAGTTATCTACCATCAGTCCAACAAAAACGTTACATATCCTGTTTTGATTTTTATTTGTTGACATTGACCTGATGTTGAGTATTTTACACTACACTGTACATCTTGTGATTGTGCAGATGCTGTGGCTGGCAGCGAACACCTGGCTGTTCCTGAAGACCTTCCTGCTGTACTCCACAGGACAGCAGTATCACTACCTCTACAAGATGCTCGGGGTAAGACCTGACACATTGACATACTTTACATTTATATGTCTCCGTACAGTGTTACATACTTAACTGCATACTTATGTCAGCAAAACTGAACAAAGACGTCTACAAGAATGACAAATAATTATATTTTATCTTCACGTTAAGCTCTTCCTTTAGCGTATATTAGTGAATATGCTCAAATAATGGCCCATTGAATAATATGTAGCATTGGAAGGATTTGGTTAGAGGTCTCCTTTTAAAGATACAATATGTAAGAATTTTGTCTAAAACTCAAATTATCAACTTTTATGTGAAGAAATAACAGTATTGACATTATGTTATGGTGCCCCAGTGCTCCTTGCTCCCAGTCCGGACCGCAAGCTGCACTGCTAACTGAGCTAACTAGCTAACGGCAGCTACTGTAAGCGGAAGTTAGCGGTTACTCTGGTGAGATTTGTTTAGAGTATGAAGTCGACAGGTAGCCATTACGTGTCGCACCTTCAGAGGTAGGATGGCGATTCCGAACATTCAGCTCATGTTGTTCACCGTGTCCGTTTATTTAGTCCCCTAATCTTTCAAAAGTAACGTAAAAGTAAAAGTAACGTTAACACTGATACTTTAGTAGAGTGAGTCGCGACAACGGAAGTGGATAAATGGATAACTACTCTTCTGCTGAAACTCTATTGCGCTGCTAGTATTAGCAGCTAACTTCTGGGATCTATTAAGAGGCTCATTGATCCACCATTGCTGTGAAAAAATGGTCCGTTGGGGTGAACGGAGGTGACATACACTTACTCCCTTTTTCTATAAAATTAGTATAATTTAACCATTTATTTGATCTGCATGTTCACTACTCTCTGCTAACAACCCCACAACACAATTTGACCCATTTTATAGATGCAAAGATTACAGTTGTGTGAAACTAAACCTGTTAGTAATCACACAAAATGACGATGATTCATGAGTGTCAGAAATCTTAATTTACCGCTAGAGTAAGCTATTTACCGTCTCTGTTTCCACTTATGTCCTTGATTGGGGACTGTCTCGGTGTGTATACAGTTTGTGTGCCAGGCCTCTAAAATCTACACTGACTCATCAGCATAGTCACACTTGAAAGTTTTGATTGTGTGCAGAGAGATTCATCCTGACTGTAACTGTTGACAGCATCTGCTACAAAACTCGTGAAGTAGCAGTTCAGATGGAGGGAAATCACTTTAGAGCATCCTGTAGCTTCTTTAAAAGCTACATGTAAGGAGGAGTAAGTAAGTTTAGAGGGTGAGAAGTAATCAGATTAAAATTGGCACAAGGCAAAATAGTTGCATCCTCACCAGAGACGAACACTCAGAGACAAGAAATAGTCAATATTCAGAAGATTTGTTGCTGGCTGCATCCTGATATACAGTATGATGTGGCGTTTTTTTAAGAAACGTGCTTCTTCTGGCTTCAGAAATGTCTATTTATATCACAGGAGCAGGCTTTGTGATGGATGGTCGACTGTCACGTGCACGTTTAATGAGTCTGAGCTGTGACTTTAAACTCTGTCACAGCAATTAGCCACACACGTGTGCATGTGTATGTGTCTGTGTGTGTGTGTGTTCACAGGTTGGCCAGTCTGTTAGCGGCATGAACCCGGGCACCCGGTCACACTTACTTAACCACACACACACACACACACAATCAAGAATTTGATTTTGGGTGATTGTCGACTTGTGTGAGCGTTGGTGTAATCATTGTCACAAGTTCCTGTTGGGGTGTGTGTGTGCGTTAGGGCCTGACTGATACTGGATTTTTGGGGCTGATGTCAATACTGATATTAGGGAGTAAAAAAATTCCAATACCGATATTCAGTATACACGTAAACACACATTTTTTGCAATGGTTCCTCAATTGTGGTTTATCAAACATTTTTGACAAAGATATGTAATGGAGGCAGTTTAACAATAAACTTTATCATCCAAAATGACATCAGTGCACTGAAATAACAAGCTGTGTTGTCAGGGCACATACACACCGACAACACATACACAGACACTCATAAAAATATTTCTGACGGGCCAATATCGGCAGATATATATCAGCCTGGGCATCCAGTCACGCACAATTTGATTTTGGTGTTTGTTGACTCATGTGAGTTCTGGTGTAATTGTTGTCACAAGTTCATGTTGTGTGTCGGGTCATTTCAGCTGAACAACCCATTTGCTTTGTGCTGATCGCTAGTTGCAAGGCCAGCTCTGTGGAAGCAAGAACACAGTTTGCACTGCTCCCAGTTTTCTCTCTATTTGTATTCTTATGTGTGTTATTATTTTAGAGAAAAAGTGTTGTCAGCACATATACAGCATGTTGATAACAGTGACACATACTCTTGACTCATCAGGACTCAGGAGATACATGCAATAAGTCAGCAGCCACCAGGTAGGAGGATCTTGGTGCAACGACTCCCTGATTTTTTTTTATCGCAACGCCAAAGACAGCAAAGAGTTTGTCTAGGACATACAAAGATTATTAAGAATTTAGCAAATGTAATGCATTCTACGTTTTTGTAAATGACAGCTTTAAAACAAACTGAGTCAGGGAAAGAATACAATATTAACATAGATTGGAAGACAGATTTGTGTGTCGTATGAAACAAGAGGGAAAATCAGATGTAGCAGCGAGCGGGATGTGTGAGCTATTCATGCACACCCTCTACAGTGGGAGGCACAAGAGAGAGAGGGGCAAGTGTGGGCACGCCGCTGGCTTTGACTGAATGCCTTACCAGAGGGCTTAAGTTTATGTGTGTGTGTGTGTGTGTGTGTGCTTGGGTGTGCACACACACGTTGGAGATGTATTTCAAAGCTTTAATGCCGCTGAAGGGAACTTAGATTTAACTTCAAAAAGTATCTTATCACATCCACCTGTATGGTTCAGTGTGTACGCGTGTGTGTTTTGGTTGTTTGGGGTGTTGGGGATGTACAGAAAGCAGGATATCAGATCTCCTGCTTGTGGTTTTGCCGTCAGCTGCCGTCAGTATTGAGTGAATGCGTGTGGGAAGTTTTAAAGGGTAAGGGTAGCAGACTTTAAAGTAGTTAACCTTGTGTTAACCTTGACTTGCTAAATGTAGATTCTCACTTTTCAGAAACTCAGCAGTATGCCTTCTCTATACATGGACTGTCATGTATATCAACCTGCAAATTAGTCATAATTATGTAAGCAAGCACATTTTTTAAGCTAACCTGCAGTTAAAGTGTCTATAAACTTTATTTCCATAATAACAGTGTATCGAATGATAAAGTGAAGGATGTGAAAGAGCTTGTTTGTAGTGATAAAACGACAGAGAATTATCACCTGAATCTGCAGCTTATCTGATCGTGATTGTCATCTTATTTTTTTAGCTGTCTGGTTCACAAGTTTATACTTTATAAGCTCCAGACTGCAGACAGACAATGTTAATGACGAGCTTAGCTTGTAGTGGAGCATTTAGCAGCTAAAAAGCCAGATATTTCCTTCAGGAGTTGGTGGAGACCAAAAACAGAACTAAAAGAAGAAATCTTAATATGAATATTGGTTTTACATTTATCAGACACAAACATGACTATAAATTATATTAATTTATGGTAAATTAATTTGTTATTGGTTCTCGGTAGCGGCTGAAAAAATCCAAATCGTGCATCCCTATTGTGTTTACAATTCACTGCCCCCAAATGCCCCCCAAAAAATCATTTTTAACATAACTGAGAAGAGAATTAACAGAAACAATTACAATGGTTGTAAGATAGCATCTAGCATTACTGTTCTTAAAAAAAAGGAACAAACTACAAAATTGGACATCCAAAAGAGTCTTAAAGGAGTTTAAGACTGAAAAGATTCAGGGGTGGAGTGTCTCTTAAAATGTTGGACTGCAGTTTCACACATGACCCCTCTCTCTCTCTGATGCACACACTCACACACCTTCACCTTTCACACTAGTTGTTTCAATTTCTTGGGGATAATCAGAAGAGACGGCACCGGCGGTGCTCACAGAGGCTGCCAAGAAAGTGTTTAAACGTGCTGAGTTTAGTAGACCCCAAAGTACATCCAATCTTTCCGCATGAAAACAGCTTTTACAGTAAAGGAATATAACACCACAAATATCTCTCCCATGTCACTTTAGCTAAACTGGATTTTCATTCTGGTTTCAGCTACTGACAGTGTTTTTATGGATCCGACTTGTTTTCTTGAAAAAACAACCTTACCCTGCCTCTGATTTGTTGTCTTCATTGATTGTGTTGTCCATGCTTAACTCAACCTGTTCACTAATCGTGTAGCGTGGTTTTGTCTGTTTTCCTTGTGGTTCTGATACGGTGGTTTATGAGCTGTAGTTTCTTGGTAAACACACCTACGTCTTTGGCCTGCCTCCCTGCCTGCTGCTGCTATTCTCGGGGGCCGCTCATGGCTCTTCTCTCCCCAAGTTTTCTCTGGGCTAGGCAGCGTGGAGAGGCTGGGTATCTGCAGGGCATGTTGTTGCCAGGCTGCCCTCCCGCTAGTCAGCTATCTATCTCAGAGACATTGCAGCTGCGACAACCGTAGAGGTCGGTATGTTTACCAGGGAAACCACATAAACTACAGTCTGCTGCATTTTTACAAACCAATTGTAGGAAAAAACACTGAACATAGAATTAGGAAATAACACACCAGCTAGCTAATTTGTCTCATTTGTGGTGTGATTAAACAGTAAATTCATTGTGGCCCACTGACCTCCCTTTTCCAGTGGACTATCAGGGCACCCAGGGGTTTGTGGACAAGGGGAAACAGCAGTGGGAATCATCTGTTGGAAAGGGCAGAGCTGGGTATCATCAGCATAATAATGGTTACAAGGCCCATGTGATAGAATAGTCTAACTGAGAGAGACGGTATATATTGAAAGGAGAAGGGGACCAAACACAGATCCTTGCAGAACCCCATTGGAAAGAAATTAACACTTGGACTGTTTTCCTTGCAATGCCACTTTTAGTGATCGAGTGACCTCGCCCTCTGAGGTGTGACTCAAACAAGTTTTAGTTTTGTTCTGGAGAGGCCAGTTTGAATTGGGTGGACAGGAGGACTTGGTGGTTCACCGCGTATGATGCAGCTAACGGGCGAGGGGGAGTCATGAGGCAAAGATGCTCTTTAAGGTGATAGGGATACGTATACTGATGCAACAGGAACATTGTTATTGTATTTTGGCCTGCTGATTTGGACTTTTTTACCAACATGGTCAGTTGCAGCAGCAGCAGTGGCTGTGACACACAACTTATAGAGGCAATTACAGTCCTTAAGCTACTTCTTCTCAGAGTCATAACTCAGTTAAATCTGAATACACATGATACATGTAGTTTTGGATTCAGTGTAACTAACCTTTTCCTAGGATGTCATTATCATAAATGCAATATAAAACAGATCCTTAAAACTCCAGAATCATCATATTTTTAAGTTTTCTTCAAAGTAATTCAGGAAAAGTATTTGCCCTGTGTTGAAAAGTTGTTAGTGTTTGAGACAAAAATCTAATTTAATTTTTTAATGTAAAATAAACTACAATTAAAAAAAATTATCTTTTTAAAATAAAACTTACTTTTAACATATACATTTGTCTCTTGTCTTATGTTATGTAAAGTAAACTAACCTCAGTTATTTCAGAAAGGATATTTTGAATCATCAATTTCAATCACCAAAGAAGATATTGTGTGTCATCATATGAATAAACTCAAATAAAAAGCTGTATTTGGAGACAAAGCTTCAGCAGAGAGATGCCTAAAGCAGAACGATCCTTAGCTCTCTACACTGAGAAGGACAAAGATGGGTTAAACTTTTCCGGTGAGGCCGGGAACTCATGCCTCAGGCTCTCAGTGCGCACAGAGAAGTGTCCAAATCTGAATCAGAACAGCTCAAAAGTATATGTCTTAGCCTGTGGGGCCCTTTACATCCACTGAATCCGTCTGCATTTCAGCAACCTACCTAACAGTGTGTGTTTGTCTGTGTGTGTGTGTGTCTCTTTCAGCCGGGGCTGTGCATCAGCAGGGCATCTGCGTCTGTGCTGAACCTGAACTGCAGCTTGGTCTTGTTGCCCATGTGTCGCTCCCTGCTCACCTTTGTCCGAGGAACACACACAGTAAGAAAGAGACTGAGGGGAGTAGAGGAAGGAAAGAGGGAGGAAGAAAACAGAGTGACGGGAGTTCTTCTCAGTGGTGATGAAACCACTGAGAACATAATAAAAGAGGAATGAGGGTTTAAATTTCCTCTTTTAATTTGAAACAGCAAGTTCATCGTGAGTTAAAAATGTCACAGCTGTTTCTAATTTTATGTAGATAAAGGGTTTTTGGGGGGGGGGAGGAAAAAAATTGCGGCTAAACAAGTTTTTGCTTATATCACATGTAAATTTATGAGATACAGTTGAATGTAGGGATTGCTCTAAAATCTGTGATGTTTTATTTTATATTGGAAATGAACTGTTACAACACACAGGTTTCAAGCAGAAAGACTCGAAGACTGCTGGACAAGAGCAAGACCTTTCATGTGGCCTGTGGAGTGGCCATCTGCATCTTCTCTGGTAAAAACGGTCACTTACCACTACAGCTCATATGTCTACATGTATCATACTGTGTGTGTGTGTCAGTATGTGTGTGTGTGTGAAGTGTGGATAAATGGATTGAGGCTGGCTCAGCATTCCTGGCGTACCAGCTGTGATGTCCGTCCAGCTGGTCATGTGTGTTTTTGCTGTCTAGCTGTGTGTGTGTGTGTTTGTGTGTGTGTGTTGTCGAACTTGTGTGTCTCCTCTCATGACATCATGGGAGCTATAGTACTAACAGCTGTGTATCCTCTTCCTCCTCTTATTCATTCATGTCGGCGAGGTCTGGCTTTCCATCAGTCCAGTAACACGCGACTCTCTTTTTCTCACGAAAAAGATGACCTAAGTCAGCAACGGCAACCAACACCAACATATAACGACATGCTGTGTGCGCTTCTTCGTAGCGATCCAGAGATTGCTCTCAGGTCCGGTTCTGTTCTAAAGATCTTCTGCCTACTAACTGCTGACCTCCGAATTAAAATGCTCAACAGCTGAAAGGATTTCTGATCCACCAGATAGCATGTAGAGGGTGGTGACTGGATTGATTATAAAGGGATTCTTCTGCAGTTTAGTATGTAATTCCATAAAGTTGAGGGAATCATAAGAGACGATGAAAGCAGCAGAAGTCAACATATCCTGACTTTAGTCTCTTGTCCTGGCTGGGGCAAGTTTGCATATTCTTCCTATTCATGTGTGGGTTTCCTCTGGGTACACAGGTTTTCCCCACCATCAAAAACATGCACATTAGGCTAATTCTCCAGTCAGTGCCCTTTTCCAAGGTCAGCTGGTTTAGAATCTGGAGTTGGTCTCTGGTCGCTGTACTTTGGCTGCTCCTTCAGGACGGGTTAAATGCAGAGAACATGTTTCACTAAGTTGTACATCGCATGATTTAATGTGATTGATAAAGATCCTTCTGCTTCTTCTTCTTCTTCTTCTTCTTCTTCTTGTAAACCAGACACAAAGACACATGTTAGTTAAATGCTAACATCAGCATGCTAGTAGGATTTATCCTTGAGGAGACAATGAATGTCTGTAATGAAAGTTTGTTGAGATATCTCAGGCTGGACCAAAATGGTGGACCAGCCATCCAACGTTGCCATCCATAGAGCCAATAAAAAAAGTAATATAGATAAAAGACCTCAAAGAGCTGGTGTCTGTTGTCCATTATTACATCATTTGTAAGCTTAAGCCTCCCTTCATCATTACTGTCAACTTCTCAGCACCACACGCAGATATGTCTTCCCTCAGGCGAAGCTCTCATGTTCTAATCGCAGAGTTCCAACGTTCTGAGACAACAAATGACAATGAAGACAGAGAGACGGCCGGGATGGTAGAGAGACCTCGACTAAGAGAAGGGAGAGACAGAGAGAGAGACAGAGGGGTGGGAGGCAGTGGGAGTGAGAAAGGATGTGAGTGAGAAAAAAAGGACCCTTGTGTCTCATGATTACGCCCTCTAATTCCATCAGCTGTCGAAGGGCTGCATGGTTCGTCTATGATGTCAGGGAGGAGTGTGTGTGTGTGTGTGTGTGTGTGTGTGCCAGTGAGTCAGGAGGATGTTTTGCTGACTTTCTGCTGAATAGACAAAGAAATGTTTGTGTGAGTTTCTGCTCGCAGTTCATTTTGACCTTTATAATTAAGTTTGTGTGCGTTTGAAGTAGAGTCGATGTGCACAAAAACGTGTGTTTCCAATCAGTATTGTGTAACCTGCTCTCTTCTTCTGTAGTCGTGCACGTGTCTGCCCACCTGGTGAATGTCGTCAACTTCAGCATGAGCTACTCAGACGACTTTCCTGCTCTCAATTTGGCCCGCTACAGAGGAGAGGTGAGACACACGCACAGTTTGACTTTATACTTGTGAGGACCATCATTAACCTGGCCCATAACCTTAACCATCACAAGGACATCTCTAACCCCTCATCTTACCTTAACCTGAAGGCCGAGGTATGCTTGCAACATGTTGCCTGACCACATCTGAAAGCAATAGTCACCACTCATGTTCTCAATGACAAGACTGCGAGACGGGGTGAAAAGTCAAGTGAGATGTGATGAGCTGTATAACTCTGGACAATCATCTCAAAGGCATTCATTGTGTTTCACTCATGCCCCTTTTCCATCAGCGTGGAACCAGTTCCGTCCTGGCATGCCCACCCTAATTTTGATCCATTCAGTCTGCATAAAGTGGACATGCTTATCCTTCCATATTGACATTTGAAAATTGGGGGAGGTGGGTTTAGTTCATCACTGGGGAGGTTACTTGGGAAATGATTATTGGTGATACTTCCAGTTCTCCGCAGACCTAGTGTAAGTAACAAAGCATCATAATAAGTAAGTACTATTCACGCGAGAAAATCGCTAACCTCCTCTTCATGAATTAATGATACGCCGTATCAATCGCACAAAGAACGAGGTGTCTGGTGTCAGATCTTTCTAGACACGTGCATTCAAACTCTTATACTTAATTAGTTTCATGAAAAAGTGGGACTTCTTAAGCTGAAAATTTATTTAAAGGATAAGTACCGTTTTTTACAACCTGGACCTTATTTCTGGCAAAACATATGGTCATTTACTCACCCAGATAACTTTGGTGTCATTCGGCGTCGTTCGGACGAAATTAGATCCAGTGTAGCGGCGATATATCCATATAATGGGAGAGACGGGGCAGCGACACACAGCCTCTATATAACGCATTATCTGCCACGAAACTAGTTCATTTCATCAATATTTTGTCATGAAATGCTAGCGCTATTAGCCTCTGAGTCCGGGCTCGTCTATTGTCAACATCCGGGGTCTGTAGGCTGATCTACTACCTCTGACCTGGAAGATGTCGTCTCTGAGCTGCGCGCGCACCCGCGACAGCGCGGCTTGTTTACCTGTAGCTGCTACTGCTAGTTTGACCCCGGATGTTGATAACGGACGAGCCCGGACTCAGAGGCTAATAGCGCTAGCATTTCATAACAAAATATTGATGAAATTAACTAGTTTCGTGGCAGATAATGCGTTATATAGAGGCTGTGTGTCGCTGCCCCGTCCCTCCCATTATATGGATATATCGCCGCTACACTGGATCTAATTTCGTCCGAACGACGCCGAATGACACCAAAGTTATCTGGGTGAGTAAGTGATCATATATTTTGCCAGAAATAAGGTCCAGGTTGTAAAAAACGGTAGTTATCCTTTAATTGACGAACACCGTATACTGTATACTAATGTAATTCATGGCCCAATTTAAATGGGTTGAAAAAATATTTAGTACTGTACATGTAGTCCACTGGAAGGGGAGGCACAGGGAAAGAAAGCAGAGACGCATCGTCCATCTTTCTATGTGACAGTGGTTCAGACGCTGTGATCCCACAAGCATTAAGTTTGAAGCATACTGATGCCTTCATCCTGAAACTAACTCTAACCTTAAACCTAGAAGTCTGAACCCTCCGTCAGCTCTTCGAGGATGTGAGGAAAGTGTCCACACGTTCCAAAAATGTCCTGTCTCTGAAGCAGCGGGTGGTTGACCATGTGCCGTGGCGATTAGCATGCATTCAAGTGAAGAGGAGGAAATTAGCATTGAAATCAGCTGCTAAAGCGATTGGTTGGAGTGAAACCTGCAGACTGTTTTCTCTCTTTAGTACGTGACTGGCTGCAGCTGCGAGATCTGAAACTTAAATTAGTCCTCACAAAAATGGACAAAATTACACGCACAAACAATTATTCCTTTTTTTGTGTCTCATTGCCAGGACCCCAAGCTGATCATTCTGACCACAAGTAAGAGGAACTACTCTTTCTCATACATTGCCGAATGTATTGTGTATGTGTATGCTGGTATTTTCTCTGCAAAGAAACTGGTCAATGTGTTACAGATTAGAGTGGCTTCATGCCAAGAAGAAAGCAGGAAGTCATGCTGTTTTTTTAGTCTCTCTCTTTAAACATCTCTGCATTTTTTATTATTAGTTGGTAAAAGAAGTCACTTAAAGTTAAATTGTTTCCGTTTTTCTAAATGAAGTTATTTAAGATGTGTCCTGGGATGTTAACTTGACTTTATTTCTCTGCTCTCTGATTGGCTGATTTCTCTTCAGTCCCTGGAGTCACGGGCGTCCTGTTGGTTCTCATCCTCTTCCTGATGTTCACGTCCTCCTCCTACTGCGTACGGTAGGTCAAACCATTACACAGTTGTAACATCATAGTTTGTGTGTTTGGTGTGTGTTGTCTCGTGAGATGTTTTAGGAAAACTGGATCCAGTTATGCGCTGCATCTTAAACATAGACAAGCATTTGTAAAAGTTTCTCAAAGCCGGGAAAATCAATTTCCTGTGAGCTGTGCATGTGAGGAAAAACCTTTTTGGTTTCTTTTCTGTGTGTGGTGCCTGATCGCCTTTGTCTGTCCGTCTGAGTTTATCTTGTTTGTGTGTGAGAGAGAGAAATATTAGATGGAAACCACAAGGAGACACGCCAGCAGAGGTCTGTTACGGAGCAAATCCCCACTAAGTGTTCCACTCACAGCTCTGTCATTACTCGGGTCATAGCGGGTCACCCACTCTGCATGTGTGCATGCGCGCAGGTGTGTGAAACCTGCAGTGTGTGTGCGCGTGTGCTCTCTTTGCTTTCTTCAGTAATTGAAGAGAGGATAAGAGGCTTTTCCAGACCCCTTGAGGCTTTAGATAAGAGTTTGGGTAAGTGGCTGTAGGAGTGGTGGGATAAAGGCCGCTGCTCACCAGAAGAATACCAAAATAATGAGTCTCAATGAGGTCGTTGGCACAGGATCAATACTGTAAAACAGTATATTAGCATAGAGTTTTGCTATTTTAAAGTCAAGTGAAAACAATTAAAGCTTTCTTAAGTGAAATAGCTTTGTATCCCTTGAAGTTTTTAATGCTTCACTGCTTCTCATCACATAAAGTTTCACTGAGCTTTGAGTTTTTCTAACTTTTTTACAAAGAACACTTAAAATAAATTATCCTTCACTTGCACATAATGTTTTGTCGCTTGCTTTAATTCTGACATGTTAAATTAAAGGGATGTAAATGTAATCCAGTTCTAAAAGGTTTTATGTGTTAAGTGAGCGAACTCTTCATCGACAGGGGTGAATGCATACATTTTGATTTGAAATGAACCCCGCTGCTCAGTCGCTTTACAGAAACATGAAAGAAGTTGCAGTCAAAGAGGATGACTACAGGGTTTGATGATGTTCATTGTTTGCAGCGTTTATGGGGGGGTGTTGTCGTGTGTAATGACCCCTTTAATATTGACCTCTGATGTCCTGCTTACTCAGGCTCTGAGCTGGGAGTCTGTGCGTCTGCTCCTGAACAAACTCTGACTTCGCTTTCTTCTTTTGTTGCCTCTGCGCTTTCTGTGTCTCTCATGCTCTTGTTTCCTTGTACCACATTACTTTGTTATTATTTTTACATTTACATCTATTTTGATCATCTTTAAAGCATCCTTGGTATCGATTTATTTTCAGGGTGTCCAACTATGAGATCTTCTGGTACACGCACAACCTCTTCATTGTCTTCTACATCATCCTCATGGTGCACATGGTCGGGTAGGTCCCCACGCTGAAGCTGTTGATGGCAGCACTAAATCTATGTGTGTGTGGTTTTGTGTAAAGGTTTTATCTCTGCATGAGTCACTGTTGGTGCATTTAGTCTTCATCTCAACCACTACCTTCAGAAAGGAGATAAGAGTCTGCTTCACCGTCAGTGTCAGCAAATATCGGAGACTCCCACTGACGGCTGGAGACAGCACACATTTCATTTTCATGTTTTCATCCAGAAAACCATGCATCATTTCACCAACTCATTCATTAAAAAAATCACCTATTCAATATGAAAATCACGCCACCTTCTCAAAGCACACAAAATGTCATTTAATTTCTTGTGCTGACAAGTGAAAGTGGAATTTTTCTTGTGAATTATTTGCCTAACTTCGCCAACAGTCATTCAGCTGTAACTTCAGCAGGGTTTGCTTGTACATGCCCGCTCTCTTTGTGCCCAGTTGTTCCCTTTTTTTTTGTTGTGGTTTATTCAGTGCAGTTGAGTAATAGCTTGTCAAATGGCAGTATTTGTTTTTGATATTCTCTTGATGGCTTGGTTTAACTTCTTTACATAGTTTATCTGCCTGGTCAGAGATCAGTAAAGTTTTATCTTAATCTACAGAATAACATCATACTTTATTTTATTGATTATATGTTATATTATTAAGCAACATTTGCAAAATAACTAGTCACTAAAGTTGTTGAATAGTAGAAGTAGAAGTATAAAGTAGCAGGAGCAGTATAGTAGTAGTGCATCAAATTTGCTCTTAAGTAGAGTATTTGAGTACATATACTTAGATACTTTGCACCACTTTGTCTGGCTAAATGCACAGTGTCACTGAAAAAAAAGTGTATTAAAACATATGTATCACTATGTTGCTATCCCGACATATTAGGTAAATAACACTGCAGACCTTGTGGGGTTTTTTCTGTATTTTTTGTATCAGGAGGTCTGAATGGCAGTAAAAATACTCCTGTTAGATATGTTAATATGTACCTGGATGTGGCTTTTCGGTCTTCTAACCAGTCCTGAAAGTAACACTGGAATAATCAGACTAACAGTATCAGTTTTCTTCTTGTCTTTTCCACCAGAGGAGCTTTGAAGTATCAGACCAACATCGAGGCCCACCCTCCCGGCTGCCTCCAAGCCAATCAGAGCGCTGCAGAGCAGCAAGGCGAGGAGCTGGAGCAGGGAGAGGATGAAGAGAGGAGATGCAGAGAGGAGGCTCACTTCCAGCCTCACTACCCCCAGGTGTGTGTGTGTGTGTGTTACATATGTCTTGGCATTTCCATTTATTTAAGTGCATGTTTGTTCGTGCCTGTAAGTGTGTGTCTGTGTTGTAGTGGGTGTGTGTGTGTGGAGTATTTGGGAAGTGTTGGAGGGAGTTGGTCCTGTTTATTAGAGGTGTAGTGCTGTATGGGAGGGGCAGGCATCCTCTTTCTACATCAAGGCCTGTGTTTGTGTGTGCTTCCCTCTGCGTGTGTGATTACGTGTTTGCACATGGTCGTTAAGCAACGAGCTGGTTCCATAAAATCCCCCTTAAACCTGATTGTGCTCCGCGGGCTTTATGGGAGCTGTGAGCAATTAGTCTGCTACAGGTAACTGCCAACAGACAGAAACAGAAACACCACACACCGCGACAGAAAGACGAAGAGATCTCACATGTATTCTCATGAATAAAATGTCCTCGGCTGAGTTTGATTCAGAGACCCCTTGTGTTTTTGTGAAGCAAGTTGGGACAATCAGGAAGCCTCGACAGATGACAACTGATACAGTTCCCTAAGCTTTCTATATCAGAGCTACACTGCACTTTTTTCATGTTTCTTTCAGACTGTAATTATGAGCAGCCTAGTGGGGAAAACAAACGTTTAAATCCGCCTCCATGTTGTAATTTTGAGTAGGAATTTCTGTTCATTAAGATGTGTTAATTTGGCAGTTACATCCACATAAAATCCAAATGTATCACTTATGTAGCCAAATTGAATTAATTAAAAATAATCTGTATACTTTCAACTTATGTATTTTGTAATATATAACAAATCTCATGTATGTTTAATTTGCATTTGCCTGGTGCAACTATGAGACAATTATTGTCATTGTTGATTAATCAGTTGATTGGTTTCTCCATTGTCAGATGTCAGAAAATGGTGAAAAATCCCAATAAGTGTTTCCCAAAGCCCACGATAATGTCCTCAAATGTCCTGTTTGGTCCACATGTCCTGTTTGGTTTAAGTGGAGTAAAGAAACCAGAAAATATTCAGCAATAAGAAGCTAGAGTCAGAGAATTCAGACTTTTTTTTCTTAAAAAGTTACTACAATGCTCATTTTTAGGTCCATAATTGTATTTTGGGTTACGACTAGAATATGTTTACCTGCTTTAATGCTCAAAAAACACATCAGTTTTCTCACACTGTCCAGTGCTGCAGCACTGTATTCCCTGTCTGTCTGAGACGCTCTGTTTTAGTTCACACATGCCTGACCCAACAGCAACAGAGCAGCTGCGCTAAATAAATTTTATACGTGCCAAACTAGTCGCTAGGCAAAGATTATGCAAATGTGTGACATTGTGACGTAGTCTGATGTCACAAAGTCAGACGGGACTACTGACGAGGCGTTTCAGGAGCAGTGTTTTCTGTGGGAGAGAGGAGCTTCTGTTGGTGCAGTCTTTGACCTTTTTAACTTTCAAGATCTTTTACATGCAAAAGAACTTAACACACTGAAGGAAAGAAAAAGAAGCATGATAGGTCTCCTTTAAAGTAGTTGGCAATTAATTTAATAGTTGACAACTAATGGATTCATTGATTAATTGTTGCAGCTCTACTCAGAACAAGAAGAGGAATAATCCATTTTTACTTCAGTGTATATGATCCATGAAAGCTCCGTCCTCTCTGCAGGTCTGTGCAGAGGAAGTCGTAATGGGTGACTAAATGTCAGAGACTGCTGACTGACTTTATAATGTTTAATGTTATACATGAAGCCTGTACAAATATCAAATAAAATTCCATATAAACGTTTTTGAATGACGCACATGCACTTCAGAAAAGGACGTTCCAGCCTTAAAGGAAAACCATATGTTACGACTTTGGGTTTATTTTTGTAG